>NC_080079.1:55643180-55993863 GCF_949987535.1 Balaenoptera acutorostrata
CCAGAGAAAAATATTTGAAGAGATTATAATCGAAACTTCCCCAACATGGGAAAGGAAATAGCCACCCAAGTCCAGGAAGCGCAGAGAGTCCATACAGAATAAACCCAAGAGAAAACACGCCGAGACACATAGTAATCAAAGTGGCAAAAATTAAAGACAAAGAAAAATTATTGAAAGCAGCAAGGGAAAAACGACAAATAACATACAAGGGAACCCCCATAAGGTTAACAGCTGATTTCTCAGCAGAAACTCTGCAAGCCAGAAGGGAGTGGCATGAAATACTTAAAGTGATGAAAGGAAGAACCTACAACCAAGATTACTCTACCCAGCAAGGATCTCATTAAGATTAGATGGAGAAATCAAAAGCTTTACAGACAAGCAAAAGCTAAGAGAATTCAGCACCACCAAACCAGCTCTACAACAAATGCTAAAGGAACTTCTCTAAGTGGGAAACACAAGAGAAGAAAAGGACCTACAAAAACAAACCCAAAACAATTAAGAAAATGGTCATAGGAACATACATATCGATAATTACCTTAAACGTGAATGGATTAAATGCCCCAACCAAAAGACATAGACTGGCTGAATGGATACAAAAACAAGACCCATATATATGCTGTCTACAAGAGACACCACTTCAGACCTAGGGACACATACAGACTGAAAGTGAGGGGATGGAAAAAAGATATTCCATGCAAATGGAAATCAAAAGAAAGCTGAGTAGCTATACTCATATCAGATAAAATAGACTTTAAAATAAAGAATGTTACAAGAGACAAGGAAGGACAACTACATAATGATCCAGGGATCAATCCAAGAAGAAGATATAACAATTATAAATATATATGCACCCAACATAGGAGCACTCTCAATACATAAGGCAACTGCTAACAGCTATATAAGAGGAAATCGACAGTAACACAATCATAGTGGGGGACTTTAACACCTCACTTACACCAATGGACAGATCATCCAAAATGAAAATAAATAAGGAAACAGAAGCTTTAAATGACACAATAGACCAGATAGATTTAATTGATATATATAGGACATTCCATCCAAAAAAACGGCAGATTACACGTTCTTCTCAAGTGCACACGGAACATTCTCCACGGATAGATCACATCTTGGGTCACAAATCAAGCCTCAGTAAATTTAAGAAATTGAAATCATATCAAGCATCTTTTCTGACCACAACGCTATGAGATTAGAAATGAATTACAGGGAAAAAAACGTAAAAAAGACAAACACATGGAGGCTAAACAATACGTTACTAAATAACCAAGAGATCACTGAAGAAATCAAACAGGAATAAAAAAATACCTAGAGACAAATGACAATGAAAACACGACGACCCAAAACCTATGGGATGCAGCAAAAGCGGTTCTAAGAGGGAAGTTTATAGCTATACAAGCTACTACCTAAAGAAACAAGAGAACAATCTCAAGTAAACAATCTAACTTTACACCTAAAGAAACTAGAGAAAGAAGAACAAACAAAACCCAAAGTTAGCAGAAGGAAAGAATCATAAAGATCAGAGCAGAAATAAATGAAATAGAAACAAAGAAAACAATAGCAAAGATCAATAAACTAAAAGTTGGTTCTTTGAGAAGATAAACAAAATTGATAAGCCATTAGCCGAACTCATCAAGAAAAAGAGGAGAGGACTCAAATCAATAAAATCAGAAATGAAAAAGGAGAAGTTACAACAGACACCGCAGAAATACAAAACATCCTAAGAGACTACTACAAGCAACTTTATGCCAATAAAATGGACAACCTGGAAGAAATGGACAAATTCTTAGAAAGGTATAACCTTCCAAGACTGAACCAGGAAGAAAACAGAAAATATCAACAGACCAATCACAAGTAATGAATTGAAACTGTGATTAAAAATCTTCCAACAAACAAAAGTCCAGGACCAGATGGCTTCACAGGTGAATTCTATCAAACATTTAGAGAAGAGCTAACACCCATCCTTCTCAAACTCTTCCAAAAAAATTGCAGAGGAAGGAACTCTCCCAAACTCATTCTATGAGGCCACCATCACCCTGATACCAAAACCAGACAAAGACACTACAAAAAAAGAAAATTACAGACCAATATCACTGATGAATATAGATGCAAAAATCCTCAACAAAATACTAGCAAACAGAATCCAACAAACACATTAAAAGGATCATACACCACGATCAAGTGGGATTTATCCCAGGGAATGCAAGGATTCTTCAATATACGCAAATCAATCAATGTGATACACCATATTAACAAATTGAAGAATAAAAACCATATGATCATCTCAATAGATGCAGAAAAAGCTTTTGACAAATTCAACACCCATTTCTGATAAAAACTCTCCAGAAAGTGGGCATAGAGGAACCTACCTCAACATAATAAAGGCCATATATGACAAACCCACAGCAAACATCATTCTCAATGGTGAAAAACTGAAAGCATTTCCTCTAAGATCAGGAACGAGACAAGGATGTCCACTACTCTCACCACTATTATTCAACATAGTTCTGGAAGTCCTAGCCACGGCAAATCAGAGAAGAAAAAGAAATAAAAGGAATACAAATTGGAAAAGAAGAAGTAAAACTGTCACTGTTTGCGGATGACATGATACTATACATAGAGAATCCTAAAACTGCCACCAGAAAACTGCTAGAGCTAATTAATGAATATGGTAAAGTTGCAGGTTACAAAATTAATGCACAGAAATCTCTTGCATTCCTATACACTAATGATGAAAAATCTGAAAGAGAAATTATGGAAACACTCCCATTACCATTGCAACAAAAAGAATAAAATACCTAGGAATAAACCTACCTAGGGAGACAAAAGACCTGTATGCAGAAAACTATAAGACACTGATGAAAGAAATTAAAGATGATACCAACAGATGGAGAGATATACCATGTTATTGGATTGGAAGAATCAACATTGTGAAAATGAGTATACTACCCAAAGCAATCTACAGATTCAATGCAATCCCTATCAAATACCAATGGCATTTTTTACGGAGCTAGAACAAATCATCTTAAAATTTGTATGGAGACACAAAAGACCGCCAATAGCCAAAGCAGTCTTGAGGCAAAAAAAGGAGCTGGAGGAATCAGACTCCCTGACTTCTGACTATACTACAAAGCTACAGTAATCAAGACAATATGGTACTGGCACAAAAAACAGAAACACATGATCAATGGAACAAGATAGAAAGCCCAGAGATTAACCCACGCACCTATGGTCAACTAATCTATGACAAAGGAGGCAAGATATACAATGGAGAAAAGACAGTCTCTTCAATAAGTGGTGCTGGGAAAACTGGACAGCCACATGTAAAAGAATGAAAATTAGAATACTCCCTAACACCATACACACAAAAATAAACTCAAAATGGATTAGAGACCTAAATATAAGACTGGACACTATAAAACTCTTAGAGGGAAAACTAGGAAGAACACTCTTTGACATAAATCACAGCAAGATCTTTTCGATCCACCTCCTAGAGTAATGGAAATAAAACAAAAATAAACAAGTGGGACCTAATGAAACTTCAAAGCTTTTGCACAGCAAAGGAAACCATAAAACAAGACGAAAAGACAACCCTCAGAATGGGAGAAAATATTTGCAAATGAATCAACGGACAAAGGATTAATCTCCAAAATATATAAACAGCTCATTCAGCTCAATATCAAAGAAACAAACACCCCAATCCAAAAATGGGCAGAAGACCTAAATAGACATTTCTCCAAAGAAGACATACAGACGGCCACGAAGCACATGAAAAGATGCTCAACATCACTAATTCTTAGAGAAATGCAAATCAAAACTACAATGAGGTATCACCTCACTCCTGTTAGAATGGGCATCATCAGAAAATCTACAAACAACAAATGCTGGAGAGGGTGTGGAGAAAAGGGAACCCTCTTGCACTGTTGGTGGGAATGTAAATTGATACAGCCACTATGGAGAACAATATGGAGGTTCCTTAAAAAACTAAAAATAGAATTACCATATGACCCAGCAATCCCACTACTGGGCATATACCCAGAGAAAACCGTAATTCAAAAAGACACGTGCACCCGAATGTTCATTGCAGCACTATTTACAATAGCCAGGTCATGGAAGCAACCTAAATGCCCATCAACAGACGAATGGATAAAGAAGTTGTGGTACATATATACGATGGAATATTATTCAGCCATAAAAAGGAACGAAATTGAGTCATTTGTTGAGAAGTGGATGGATCTAGAGACTGTCATACAGAGTGAAGTAAGTCAGAAAGAGAAAAACAAATATCGTATGTTAATGCATGTATGTGGAACGTAGAAAAATGGTACAGATGAGCCAGTTTGCAGGGCAGAAGTTGAGACACAGATGTAGAGAATGGACATATGGACACCAAGGGGGGAAAACTGCGATGAGGTGGGGATGGTGATGTGCTAAATTGGGCGATTGGGATTGACATGTATACACTGATGTGTATAAAACTGATGCCTAATAAGAACCTGCAGTATAAAAAAACAAACAAAACAACTAATACTAAACTTTCATTGGGTTATTTGTATGGAAATATGTTAATATAAATGTTTCAGACATTACATGAAATTTCTAAAAATCTTATATTTGTATTTGTATGGAAATATGTATGGAAATATGTTAATATAAATGTTTCAGACAGTACATGAAATTTCTAAAAATCTTATATTTGTATTTGTATGGAAATATGTATGGAGATATGTTAATATAAATGTTTCAGACATTACATGAAATTTCTAAAAATCTTATATTTGTATTTGTATGGAAATATGTATGGAGATATGTTAATATAAATGTTTCAGACATTACATGAAATTTCTAAAAATCTTATATTTGTATTTGTATGGAAATATGTATGGAGATATGTTAATATAAATGTTTCAGACATTACATGAAATTTCTAAAAATCTTATATTTGTATTTGTATGGAAATATGTATGGAGATATGTTAATATAAATGTTTCAGACATTACATGAAATTTCTAAAAATCTTATATTTGTATTTGTATGGAAATATGTATGGAAATATGTTAATATAAATGTTTCAGACATTACATGAAATTTCTAAAAATCTTATATTTGTATTTGTATGGAAATATGTATGGAAATATGTTAATATAAATGTTTCAGACATTACATGAAATTTCTAAAAATCTTATATTTGTATTTGTATGGAAATATGTATGGAAATATGTTAATATAAATGTTTCAGACATTACATGAAATTTCTAAAAATCTTATATTTGTATTTGTATGGAAATATGTATGGAAATATGTTAATATAAATGTTTCAGACATTACAGGAAACGTCTAAAAATCTTATATGTTCTGGTATAATGTTATAAGTAATAATCCTAGTTATTACTTTAAAATGTATATCTCAGAAATAACTAATTTTCTTGTCAACTGCATTATTATGAACTTTCATCAAATCTTTAACCATGGTCATTTTTAAGTCTTTTGTCATTTACAGACAGTTCTGGGTGTACTCTGATGATTTTGCAAATATGTTCCTATAAAAGAGTTTCATCTTCAAGAAATTCATGGAAAAGACTCTGACAAGTACAGGTTTCTGGTAACTGACTGTACTGCTGAACTGAATGAATAAGCATTTTCAGAACTCTAATGAAAAACTGATGAACTCATAAAAGTGCTAACAAAAGATCAAGATGAAAAAAAAGAAATTAATTACATGGGACTGAGTGAACTGATGAGGATGAGTATAATTTTTGTGACTTTCTGTCTGAATTAAAAAAAAAAAAAAAAATTCCACAAGGACTCAGAGGAAAAGAATATACAAATCAATTTTCACTGGAAAGTAAAGGAGCTGTTACAGTGGAGGATTACTGGACTGAATGTCAATGTTATGACATAGTATAAGTGTGTTTCATGTTTGGTAATTGCAATCATTGTTGCTTTTGTTGTGGTCATCCATGTACAATGCTTGGTGTCAGTCTATCTATCTCTTGTAAAAATAAAATACAGTGTGTGTGTGTGAAAAAAAAAAAAAAAAAAAAAAAAAAAGAAACAAGAAACATCTCACATAAACAACCTAACCTTACACCTAAAGCAATTAGAGAAAGAAGAACAAAAATACCCCAAAGTTGGCAGAAGGAAATAAATCATAAAGATCAGATCAGAAATAAATGAAAAAGAAATGAAGGAAACAATAGCAAAGATCAATAAAACTAAAAGCTGGTTCTTTGAGGAGATAAACAAAACTGATAAACCATTAGCCAGAATCATCAAGAAAAAAAGGGAGAAGACTCAAATCAACAGAATTAGAAATGAAAAAGGAGAAGTAACTGACACTGCAGAAATACAAAGGATCATGAGAGATTGCTACAAGCAACTATATACCAGTAAAATGGAAAACCTGGAAGAAATGGACAAATTCTTAGAAAAACACAACCTTCCGAGACTGAACCAGGAAGAAATAGAAAATATGAACAGACCAATCACAAGCACTGAAATTGAAACTGTGATTTAAAATCTTCCAACAAACAAAACCCCAGGACCAGATGGCTTCACAGGTGAATTCTATCAAACATTTACAAAAGAGCTAGCACCTATCCTTCTCAGACTCTTCCAAAATATAGCAGAGGAAGGAACACTCCCAAACACATTCTACGAAGCCACCATCACCCTGATACCAAAAATAGACAAAGATGTCACAATAAAAGAAAACTACAGGCCAATATCACTGATGAAGATAGATGCAAAAATCCTCAACAAAATACTAGGAAGCAGAATCCAGCAGCACATTAAAAGGATCATACACCATGATCAAGTGGGGTTTATCCCAGGAATGCAAGGATTCTTCAATATAAGCAAATCAATCAATATGATATACCATATTAACAAACTGAAGGGTAAAAACCATATGATAATAGATGCAGAAAAAGCTTTCAACGAAATTCAACACCCATTTATGATAAAAATTCTCCAGAAAGTAGGCATAGAGGGAACCTACCTCAACATAATAAATGCCATATATGACAAACCCACCGCCAACATCATTCTCGATGAAAACCTGAAACCATTCCCTCTAAGATCAGGAACAAGACAAGGTTGCCCACTCTCACCACTATTATTCAACATAGTTTTGGAAGGTTTAGCCACAGCAATCAGAGAAGAACAAGAAATAAACAGAATCCAAATTGGAAAAGAAGAAGTAAGCTGTCACTGTTTGCAGATGACATGTTACTATACATAGAGAATCCTAAAGATGCTACCAGAAAACTACTAGAGCTAATCAATGAATTTGGCAGAGTAGCAGGGTACAGAATTAATGTACAGAAATCTCTTGCATTCCTATACACTAATGATGAAAAATCTGAAAGAGAAGTGAAGGAAACACTCCCATTTACCACTGCAACATAAAGAATAAAATACCTAGGAATAAATCTAAGAAAGGAGACAAAAACCTGTATGCAGAAAACTATGACACTAATGAAAGAAATTACAGATGATACAAAGATGGAGAGATATACCATGTTCTTGGATTGGAAGAATCAACATTAGGAAAATGACTGTACTACCCAAAGTGATCTACAGATTCAATGCAATCCCTATCAAACTACAAATGGCATTTTTCACAGAACTAGAACAAAAAATTTCGCAATTTATATGGAAACATAAAAGACCCTGAATAACCAAAGCAATCTTGAGAAAGAAAAACGGAGCTGGAGGAATCAGGCTCCCTGACTTCAGACTATACTACAAAGCTACAGTAATCAAGACAATATGGTGCTGGCACAAAAACAGAAATATAGATCAATGGAACAGGATAGAAAGCCCAGAGATAAACCCATGCATATATGGTCACCTTATCTTTGATAAGGGAGGCAAGAATATACAGTGGAGAAAAGACAGCCTCTTCAATAAGTGGTGCTGGGAAAAGTGGACAGCTACATGTAAAAGAATGGAATTAGAACACTTCCTAACACCATACACAAAAATAAACTCAAAATGCATTAAAGACCTAAATGCAAGGCAAGGCACTATAAAACTCTTAGAGGAAAACATAGAAAGAACACTGTTTTACGTAAATCACAGCAAGATCCTTTTTGACCCACCTCCTAGAGAAATGGAAATAAAAACAAAAATAAACAAATCGGACCTAATGAAACTTAAAAGCTTTTGCAGAGCAAAGGAAAACATAAACAAGACAACCCAATATTTTCTCAGAATGGGAGAAAATATTTACAAATGAAGCAACTGACAAAGGATTATTCTCCAAAATATACAAGCAGCTCATGCAGCTCAATACCAAAAATACAAACAACCCAATCCAAAAATGGGCAGAAGACCTAAATAGACATTTCTCCAAAGAAGATGTACAGATTGCCAACAAACACATGAAAGGATTATCAACATCACTAATCATTAGAGAAATGCAATCAAAACTATGATGAGGTATCCCCTCACACCGATCAGTATGGCCATCATCAAAAACTGTACAAACAATAAATGCTGGAAAGGGTGTGGAGGAAAGGGAACCCTCTTGCACTGTTGGTGGGAATGTAAATTGATACAGCCACTATGGAGAACAGTATGGAGGTTCCTTAAAAAACTAAAAATAGAACTGAAATTACAGAACAGAAATTACAGTCATAACTGCCTTATGACCTAGCAATCCCTCTACTGGGCATATACCCTGAGAAAACCATAATTCAAAGTCATGTACCACAATGTTCATTGCAGCACTATTTACAACAGCCAGGACATGGAAGCAACCTAAGTGTCCATCGACAGATGAATGGATAAAGAAGATGGGGCATGTATATGCAATGGAATATTACTCAGCCATAAAAAGAAACGAAACTGAGTTATTTGTAGTGAGGTGGATGGACCTAGAGTCTGTCACACAGAGTGAAATAAGTCAGAAAGAGAAAAACAAATACCGTATGCTAACACATATATATAGACTCTAAAAAAAAAAAATAGTTCTGATGAACCTAGGGGCAGGACAGGAATAAAGATACAGACGTAGAGAATGGACTTGAGGACACGGGGAGGGGGAAGGGTAAGCTGGGACGAAGTGAGAGAGTAACATTGACATATATCCACTACCAAATGTAAAATAGATAGCTAGTGGGAAGCAGCTGCATAGCACAGGGAGATCAGCTTGGTGCTTTGTGACCACCTAGAGGGGTAGGATAGGGAGTGGGGGAGGGAGACGCAAGAGGGAGGGGATATGGGGATATATGTATATGTATAGCTGATTCACTTTTTTATAAAGCAGAAATTAACACACCATTGTAAAGCAATTATACTCCAACAAAGATGTTAAAATAAAATAAAAAATAAAACACTCATTTCCATGTTTAAAAAAAAGAGGGGCTTCCTTGGTGGTGCAGTGGTTGAGAGTCTGCCTGCCAATGCAGGGGACACGGGCTTGAGCCCTGGTCTGGGAGGATCCCACGTGCCGCGGAGCAACTGGGCCCGTGAGCCACAATTGCTGAGCCTGCGCGTCTGGAGCATGTGCTCCGCAGCGGGGGAGGCCGCGATGGTGAGAGGCCCGCGCACCGCGATGAAGAGTGGCCCCCGCTTGCCGCAACTGGAGAAAGCCCTTGCACAGAAACGAAGACCCAACACAGCCATAAATAAATAAATAAATAAATAAAAATTAAAAAAAAAAAAAAAAGAAATGTTTTCTATAAATTTAAAATTACCAAGGTTATCCCCAAGCTGACAAAAAAAAAGATAATTTAACAGAAATTTAAGAGTGTAAAAGGGAATAGGAAAATTGCTTAAAACAGAATACTACATCTATAAGATTGATCTGATAAACTAAAGAAATAAAAACATAAGACATTTCCTCAGTGTTTAGGAACAACTTGAAGAGTTAAAAATAGAAATAATTTTATATATGACTTCCTCTGATTATTGCATATGTTTCTGTACACTGAAATTTTTTATACTTTTATTTTTTGCTTAATATCAGCCCATTTTTGTTGCATAACCTTCAGTTCTTTCTATGGGTGGCATATATTATACATTTGAATATCTTACACTGTCTTAAGGAACCTTTTTTTTTTCAGAATGTTCTTTTATTTTCGTTTCCTCAGGACGTGATTTTCAGGCCTTTTGAATTTGTTAAATATATTGGTTACCTTTCTTTACATACTTTGAAAATTTTATATATCTTTAAATGAGAGCATCTTCTTTATCACTCCTTTAGCATCTGCTTCATGTAATCGCCAGGTGCCTCAACACAGGCCAGTAGTGGCCCTAGATCTAAGCCAGATCTTGCCCAGGTGATGAGTCTCTTTTTCAACAGGATATCAAAGATCAACTCTACTCAGTGCTCTGTTGTGACCTAGATGGGAAGGAAAGCCAAAAAATAGGGGATATGTGTATACATATAGCTGACTCACTTTGCTGTACAGTAGAAACTAACACAACATTGTAAAGCAACCATACTCCAATAAAAATTAATTTTATATATATATATATATATATATATATATATAAAATCAATGTCCTAAGGTCAGCACCAGACTCATTCTGTTTCCTGGGTATGTAACTGTTCTTGTCATTCCAGCCAGTCTTTCTTGGTGAAAGCTCTAGCAGCTTCAGGTTCAGGAAGCATTCAAAGATGGTTTTCAGACTTCAATCATTCTTGAGGGTCGTACCTCACCCACCACCACCCCATTTCACATGGTATCTGGCTCCACTCCTCTACCATATATGTACCATGTTTTATTCCTATTTCCTAGAAGAGTTAAACTCCTTGCTGTCACTTTCTGTGTCCATTCCTAAAATCCAGTGGGTCTTCAGCTTCAGAACCTATGCCCCACTCTGTTTCCTTTCTGTTTCTATTTTATGGAAATGTTTATCCGTTTTGTTAACCATTTTTAATCTCTCATCTTAATTGCCAGATGTTTACACAAGGGACAGGGAGGGTTATGGGAACTCACACTGTCATCTACTGAAAATCCACAAAAATACAAGTTTTTCCAAAAACGTATATGCCATTGTCCATGCATTTTGCAGCATGTAAAAGAAAAACCCAACTCAAAGCCACTCGAGTCATTTGGGTCACCGTCCCATATTTGCACAAGTTCAGAGTAGGGATGGCTTCCATATGGATTCATCTAGCAGTTAAATAACATCATCAAGAACTAAAGTGTCTTCATTTCTCCTCTTCTACGTGCAGAGTTAATAGCCAGTTTAAAGCTGGTTTCACCCTGGGTCACAAGGTGAATGCCAGAAGTAAATGAGGCTGTATACTTATTGGTTCACATCTGGCAAGAAGAAGAGATTCATTCCTATGGTTCTTTCGGTGTGAAGAAACTTCCCCCACAAGCCTCCACAAACCTTTCCTAACCCTCATTGGCCCAAATTGTACTAACCTCTGGAAAGATAAACATGCTTGACATAATTGGGTTAGACCAGTGGTTCTCAAATTGTAGCCCCAGAAACTCCTGGGGATCCCTGAGATCATTTTAGGGATTCTGTGGGGTCAAAACTATTTTCACACATGAGGTGAAAAACCCAGAAAGACTGCCCAGCTCACTTGCCATAAAACGAATCTCGTGTACAGCAGCTGTTCGAAATTGTGAATGTATAAGAGACAGTACATAATACGTAGAAGTCATAGGAATACTGAATATTAATAATAAGTGAAATAAGGACTGAAAAGATGAAACCGTTTAATTGGGTTCTATGCCCAAACCTTCAACCCTCCCTCCTACTTTGCTCTGATTGGCTTAGACTTTCTTTTTGTAATCTAGGAACTATCTTCAGATTGAAAAATAAAAGAGATTCTTGAAAACCAGAAGAACCCAGTAACTTATTTCAAATGAAATAAGATTTAAAACTTAAATATCATTTCCCCCTGACTTTGAGATATAATTGGCATGTAATATTAGTTGTAAGTTTAAGGTGTACCACATAGTGATTTTATATGTGTGTATATTGCAAAATGATTACCATAATGAGGTTAGTTAACACATCACCTCTTTAATTGTAACTTTGTGTGTGTATGGTAAGAACCTTTAAGTGTTCAAATATGGAATACAGTAAACTGTAGTCACCATACTGTATATTACATCTTCAGAACTTATTCATCTTATAACTGAAAGTTTGTACTCTGATCACCTTCATCCATTTCCCCCACCCCTCATCCCTGCCTCCACCCCCATCCCCACCCCCTACCCCTGGAAACTGCCAACCTGCTCTCTGTTTCTATGAATTCAGTTTTTTTGGATTCCACATAAAAGTGAGATCATACAGTATTTGTCTTTGTTTGAACATAATACCCTCAAGGTTCATCCATGTTGTCACAAATGGCAGGATCTCCCTCCTTTTTATGGCTGAATAATACTTGCATTATTCATTATATATATAATCTCATATCTTCTTTACCCATCCATCCATTGATGAACACTTAGATTGTTCCCATGTCGTGGTAAGTAATGCTGCAATGAATGTGGAGGTGCAAGTATACCTTCAAGGTAGTGATTTCATTTCCTTTGAATTTCCTTTGAACCAGAAGTGGAAGTGCTGGATAATATGATAGATCTACTTTTAATTTTTTGAGGAACCTCCGTACTGTTTTCCACAGAGGCTATACCAGTTTACAATCCCACCAACAATGCACACGTGTTCTCTTTTTTCCACATCCTCACACTCACTTGTATCTTTTGTCTTTTTGATAATAGCCATTCTACTAGGCATGCAGTGATATCTCATTGTGGTTTTGATTTGCATTTCCCTGATGATTAGTAATGCTGAGCACCTTTTCATGTACCTGTTGGTCATTTAAGTATCTTCTTTGGAAAAATGTCTGTTTAGTTCTTTCTCCTGCTTTTAAGTTGGATTATTTGGTTTTTTTACTAGTGTATGAATTCCTTATATATTTTGGATATTAACCCCTTATCAGATATGTAGTTTGTAAATATTTTCTCCCATTTGATAGGTTGCCTTTTCATTTTGTTGATTATTTCTTTTGTTATACAGAAGCTTTTTAGTTTGATGTATTCCCACTTGATTTTTGCTTTTGTTGCTTGTGCTTCAAGTGTCATATCCATAAAAATCATTGTAAAGACCAATGTCAAGGAAATTTTTCCTTTTTTTCCCTCTAGGATTTTTATGGTTTCAGGTATTACATTTAAGTCTTTAATCCATTTCATTTTTGTGTATGATGTAAGATAGGGGTCCAGTTCCATTCTTTTGCATGTGAATATCCAGTTTTCCCAGAACCATTTATTGAAGAGACCATCTTTCCTCCTTTGCACATTCTTGACTCATTTGTCAAATACTAGTTGACGGTATATGCATGGGTTTATTTCTGGGCTTTCTGTTCTGTTCCATTGGTCTATATGTCTGTTTTTATGCCAGTATCATACTCTTTTAATTGCTATAGCTTTGTAATATAGTTGTGAAATCAGAAAATGTAATGCCTCCAGCTTTATTCAACTTTCTCAGGTTTGCTTTGGCTATTTGAGGTCTTTTGTGGTTCCTTACAAATTTTAGGATCATTTTTCTAGTTCTGTAAAAAATGTCATTGGAATCTTGATTGGAATTACGTTGATTCTGTAGGTTGCTTTGGATAGTATGGACACTTTAACAATACTAATTCTTCTGATACATGAACACAGGATATCTTTCCATCTATTTTTGTCTTCTTCAATTTCTTTTGTCAGCATGTTATAGTTTTCATTGCATAGATCCTGAGCCTCCTTGGTTAAATTTAATCCTAAGTATTTCTTTCGTTTTGATGGTATTGTAAATGGGATTATTTTCTTTATTTGTTTTTCAGATAATTTGTGGTTAATGTATAAAAATGCAACTGATTTATCTATACTGATTTTGTATCCTACAACTTCCCTGAATTCATTTATTAGTTCCAACAGTTTTTTGGTGGAATCTTTAGGATTTTCTACTTATAATATTATTTCATCTGCAAACACCATTTTACTTCTTTCTTTCCAATTTGGATTCCCTTTATTTCCTTTTCTTGCTTGATTGCTCTGGCTAGGACTTCCAGTACTGTGTTGAATAGGAGTGGTAAGAGTAGGCACTGTTGTCTTGTCCTTGTTATTTGAGGAAAAGGTTTCAACATTTTACCATTGAGTATGATGTTAGCCATGGGCCACAAATATCTTTTTTTTTTTTTTTTTTAAAGGATTTTCTTATTTATTTATTTATTTATTTATTTTTTGGCTGTGTTGGGTCTTCGGTTCGTGCGAGGGCTTTCTCCAGTTGCGGCAAGCGGGGGCCACTCTTCATCGCGGTGCGGGGACCGCCCTTCATCGCGGTGCGCGGGCCTTTCTCTATCGCGGCCCCTCCCGTCGCGGGGCACAGGCTCCAGACGCGCAGGCTCAGCAATTGTGGCTCACGGGCCCAGCTGCTCCGTGGCATGTGGGATCTTCCCAGACCAGGGCTCGAACCCGTGTCCCCTGCATTAGCAGGCAGATTCTCAACCACTGCGCCACCAGGGAAGCCCCACAAATATCTTTTAAATGGTGTAGACTTGCTGTGAGTCTTGGGTGAGACAAAGACTACAGGAGAAGGTAGAGTGTGCCTTCTAGGTTCTGATGACTCAGCAGAACAGAAAAGGAGAACCAAATATTTAAATGCTGAGATTAGGAATATTACTAAATGAAATCAAGACCTTTATAGCCCTAGGTTTCCTGAATGGCCTAAAGGCCCCCAGGAATTTTCTAATTCAGCATATGCAAGTGGAAGTGTATACAAAGTAATTAAGTTATGAAAATTTAAAAGTTACAGAAAAGGTGCTGAGAGCACAACTTGAGCTGTGATAAACACTGTTGAAAACTGGCTGTCGGTCTGAAGACACCAAGGACATTTTAGCAAGTTTTCTTCAAATTTCTTTCCAATATGGGCATGGTAAGTATATTATGGTCAGCTGCACAAACCCAGGGAATCATCCTGGTGTTAGAGAAGTTGCAGGCACACTGAGGTCAACTAGCAAAATTGCTCAAAGGTCACACACCCCAAACCCAACTGGGTCTCCCACACAACTAGGTTAATGCCCATGTGGCAGCATCTCTGGGCACCTCTACTACAGGCAGAGGTTTGAGTAGCAGTAGTAGGAGAACCAAGCCAGGCTGTGCTGAGTATTGGTACCCAAATACTTCCATAAATAAAACCTTGCCCACTTTCCATGGCAAGATGTAACAGAACTATCTCTGGACTGAATGTCCCTTATGTGGGGTGCAAGGCGGCAAACTCCAAAAAGAAGTGGAGTGAAGGCTGCAGTGCACACTAATTCTGTGGCATACTTGGATCTGACCGGGCAGGTTTTCTGACCTCAGCATGATTGACATTTGGGTCCAGATAATTCTTCGTTGTGGGAGTTCTCCTGTGCATTATAGGATTTTAACAGAACCTCTGGCTTCTACTCACTAGATGCCACAGCACTTTCTCCCTAGTTGTGACAACCAAAATGTCCCCAGACATTGCCAAATGTTTTCTGGGTGGCAAAATCACCCTGAGCTGAGAACCACTGGATTTGACTGGCAACAATCGTCGGGACTATCTCCAGCCTCATGTTGCTGACAATAATTTGGGAAATGTATTTAGCTAACTTTCTGCTATATAATATTACATGTATGCATGCCACCACATAGAGACAAAAGACAGCTTCCTTCACTCCAGCTGACAGGTTTCCCAGAGTCGGATCTAGGGAAACTGAGTTTAAATCACTCCAACCTCAATAGATTTTCGGCACTTGAAGTGGGAAAGCAGAGGTTAAGAGCGGAGCTTTTAGGCTAGGAGCAGTGTTGTGCAGAGCCAGCTCACATCTGTTCTTGCATCTGCTTTAAGAGCCAGTTGTGTCTATTCCCAACTCTATGTTCAGTGATGTCACATTGGTAACCTGAAATCAGCCATGGCGAGAGTATCTATAGCACAGAAACTGGCAAATGCTATAAATTTGGGATTTGTTTGTTTGTTTTGGTTTTATTTTTCCATCCAGAGAGCCAACTGGTAAGGATTTACCAACACATCACTGGCTAGGAGTGAGGTGCTATGTACCCATGATGGGAGATATGGAAAAGAACAGCAGCACGATCCAGTTTTGCAAGATCCTAGACCTTTTAGGACATACTCTTTTAGAAGGATGGCTCTGTCATAGATTAATGATTTTAGAGACCATATTAAATAATGTTTAATCAATAGCTTTATAGCCAAGTCTCAGAGGCCCTATGTGTCCCGTCATGGAGGCACGGCAAATATAAAGCAAAGTTAGAATTGGTTTAGATCAGTGTAGGCAAAATAATTATACCGAAGTAGATCAATACACTGTCCCTGGAATGTAAGCTGCTTTGGTAGTTTATGAAGGGAATCAGTAGTGTTCAGAATTGGATTTAAAGAGTGGCTGGGTGAGGAGGATGGAGAGATACCCGTGATGATCAATTAAACAGGATGCCTCAGGGTATTACCAGGGCCTCAGCCCCCTTCCAGTGGCTAAAAACCAAAAGAAAAAAGAAGGAAAAGAAACAGAACTTATATTTAAATTTATAGTTCAAAAATACTTTTCCTGAAATTAAAGAAGATTTGAATCTTGATTTTGAAAAAGGATGTAGCTAACTAGAAAAAGTGATCCAGACTGATGAAAACTCCAGGACATATATTAGTAAAATCATTTTACAGTTTTAAAATACAGAGAATGTGGGAATTCCCTGGCTGTCCAGTGGTTAGGACTCAGTGCTTTCACTGCCCGGGCCAGGGTTCGATCCCTTTTCGGGGAACTAAGATGCCGCAAGCCATGCAGCATGGCCAAAAAAAAAAAAAAGACTACAGAGAATGTAATAGGCATATGCCAAAGATTATCTTCCAAAATACCAAGCTTTTCACCAACTTGATTAAAAGTTACAAGTATAATGCAAGAACTCTTTCCTAGATGGGCACAGTCGCACCTACCTCTTGACCAAGAGATAGCGGATTATGTCTTGAGCAGGCAATAGAGAACATTACTAGGCTAATCAGTGCTCTTTGGCTGGCTTTCTAACCCCAGAATCCTTTTACATTACATATCCAACCAGTCTGTAGGACCTGAATGTAACCAAGGGAACCCTGAGGAGATAAAAGCATAACACATTATCTTGTCAAAGTTTATCTAGTAGCAAACCTTTGGATTCCATTGATAAACAAAATTCATTTATCATAAATAAATTTAAATAATATGCATATGAAGTATCATTTCAAGGGATGACTAGCTAGAACTTCTCATCTATGTGCTGATCAGTGAGTACAAAAAGAAGTCGATGCCACACAACATCCTTCTTGAATATATTAACAATAGTGTTGGAGATTCTCTTTTGTGAGCCCAGTCTTACATCACTGAGATCATGCCTACCAAGGAAGTGAGGGTAATATTCTTCTCTTTAATGTTTCACAATTTTGGCCTTTTTAAGTACGTGACTCAAAGAAAATAAATCACTCAATGCCATTATTCAAGATCAAATGAATCCATAATATAAGTTTTATAATATCAGTAAAGTTTATATTTTCAAATTTATAGAAAATAGTGACTTTGAAATACCTGGAGTATGGAAATAAAGTTTCATAATTTGACTCAATTGAATTATCCAATCAGGTGAAGAGTAATCCCTTTCTCAAACACATACACATAACCCACTGGCATACAGTGTATACACACACAAAACACACATAAATACATAGCACTCACACACACACACAATTGATCTGTTGCAGTTGAAGGTTATAAATATACTGAAATGTTCTCTCATTACTGACTCAGACTTTACCTCCACAAAGTAAAACTTTATAGGTTATTGGTTTTAAAGCATGTTAAATTCAAAGTAACTGCTATTCTCCCACTATTTAAAAAATAGCAGATCAGCTCATCCCAGATAACTCAAAATCCATTTTTCCCCAGGTACCCTACATTATGAACTAACAAGTCCTATTGCATTTCGCACTGGGAGAGTCTGTTACACGCCATTAGCTAAGCTATTTGTTCTCCTTTGAGATTTGACATAAACATTAGTATAGCTATTATTGCAACCGTAAGATACATATATGATTTATCTGCTTTTTATCTTCCAAAGAAAAAACTTCATCTCTTGACTAACATGATATTGGTATGTGTTTTGAATGTTAATCGTATATATCTGGAGGACAGCCATATTTTAAATCTGTGATGCAGAAATTAGATCACTGGATTTGGAGTCACAAACAAGGGCCTAAATTCTGGCGAGCAGCTGTCTGAACTGTCCTCTAGCCATGCGGATCTGCAACGAAGTGAGAGCAGAGGGTGCATCTCCCCTGCGGGCAGGCGCCAGTTCTCCAGAGATGCACCTCCCAGCCAGTTTCCTAAGCAAACAGCACCTGAGAAGAAACAGACAAAACTTTGTTTCTCTGCCGTAAAGAGTGTTATATGCAAGTTCATCCCCACAAGCAGAACTGGGGAAAGCCCTGCTTACAAAGAGAGATTTCCAAGGGGCAGAATAACTGAACTGGAAAAGAGACAACATTTAAATGGAGGATTTTGTTGGAAAATTATGCTGAACCCACCCAATTATAACCTACCCACTGGCCATTATTGATAGGTATCCATATCTAGTGGAGAACATAATATCAGCAATGCAAGTAAAATAAGAAATGTGAAAGCTACTAATTTCTGGTAGAAAAACAGTATTATTCAGATTGGGTGTGCAAGGCCAAAGTCTGCAATTCCTGCTTGGTTCTCTGTACAGCTGTCGTATCCCTCCCACCTTCCCACCCTAGGGGAGCCACTAAAATCCCTCTAGCAATTTCACCTTGCCCCAGACCCCGAACTCCTCACCTGTGAGGGACTTACAGAATGGTAGTTCCGCCCAGATTTTATCTCAGCCCCCAGTGATAGAAATTGATTAGTCCCTTGTTCTTATACTCCAGTGACAAAAGGCCCCCTGCAAGGGGCCTCCATAGTCCCTACAAGGGTAGCTTCCTCTGTATTCTTTCCCACCAAGACCAATTACACTGCCTTATTCACCTCATGATTTCCAAACATCACTGATGTTTCTGAACCCTATCCCTTGTCTGGGCCCTGCCTTCTCCTACCAGGCTTCTCTGTGGCTGATAAACAACCTCACAGTCGCGCATGTCCTGCCACCAGGCTCCCTAGGCATGCCAGCTCTCATCCTCCCCCCTATGTTGGGTCTATCCCGCCCCATGCAAAATACCTTTCATAACTTGGTGGGCATCGAATCTTAGGCCACAGCATCCACTCAGTTCCTTACTTCAATACCAAATAAATTCTTGTCTCAAGGATTATGCCAAAAGATACACACAAATCATCTCACGTAAGCCTCACCAGGGTTCAATAAGATGTATATCTTATCCCAGTGTCAAATATGAGAAACTGAGGCTCAAGGATACCAAGTAACCTGCTCAAGGTCTTGTTGCTAGGAAAAGGGATCCAGGAGTCAAACCTGTAGAGATCTCTAAGCCTAACCACTATACCACACTGCCTGTAGAAAAGACAGGCTTGGATTCTCTCCAGGCAAAATCATTCTCCAGAGACCAAGCCTCCACTCTGATTTCCCTCTGTCTTCTCAATCAATGTGGTATTTTGTGACAGAGAACAGGTGAATTCCCCTCCCGCTTCCATATTATAAATCCTGGCCAAAATATCTATAATAAAATGCAAGAAAAAAGGTGAGTGCTGATGCTGACAGCTGGAGACTGCCAGGAGTATATGCCTTTTTATAATGCCAAGGGGCTTTGCTTGAGGGCTGCACTTTTGAATTGGCAGCTGTTTCATCTTAATGTGGAAACAGCAGCCATAAACAGGAGACCAACATCTTCACATGTACCAATGGTATTCTGGTATTCAGATCAGATTCTTTCCTTGGGCGAATATAGACTCGCTGTTTTCCACAAGTAGTCATTGACCCAGGGGAAAATGAGAAGTTGCTAAAATAAAAAATTGAGAAGCTGTATAGTTTAGTCAAAGACGATGAATTGGGAGATTTTTTTCCCCTGTCTCTTTTAATATAAAATACTCACATCCTCCTTCAACCTTAGTTTCATCACTCATAATATGAGTAATTTTTTGCTTCCTGCCAAGTATTTAGTGGAAAGAAAGACAAAAATGGTTGTAGATTCTAGAGTGAATGATATAGTAAAAGAAAATGACTACACAGAAGACTGTAAACATATTCTCTGTATAGGGTAGATTTGTTTGAACAATAAAATTCCAAAGGGAAATGATATAAATAGTGTCATTTGGTGAAAAAACCAACCTTTCTTCACTGTGGACTTCGGTCACAACAGAGATTAGAGGTAAAAGTTACCAAACTTTGTGCAGTTCATTATATTTGGTTTTGTTTTGTTTTTAAGAAACTGCTAATGTCTTTGTCATACTGGGAACTTACAATTCCTCTTGTAATATGTTAGGAACACATCCACTGACATCCATTTCATGCCATCTTTCAATGTAACATCAGCTCTAAAAAATCAGGGGAGAATGCCAATGTAGAATTATTTACCAAGAATATAATTTAATAAAATCACTCTAAATTCTTAGATTTCCAGCCAACATTCAGGGAGAGCCCTTGTCCTTTTTCTTGATTCTTGTTTCTCATTGGTTTTCAGTCTGGATAATTTCTGTTGGCCTGTCTTCATTGTTCACTGTTTCTTTCTTCACCTGTGTCCAGTCTATGGGGGGTGTGGGGTAGGGATCAAGTCAGTCTGGTGAGGAGTTGAGCAGAGTTGGGGTTTTTCTTGCTAGGTTATGGTCAGTGCTCTATAGACCTGAGTTCCCCTGGTGGTTGGCTGCTGCTGCCTGCGCTTAATGTGGGTTTAGGGTGCTCCGGGTTCTTCTCAGCACAGCTTCCCTGAGAAGGCTTCACAGGTCCCTGCCTGCCGGCCTACACCACACAAGGCCCTCTCTCCTCTGCTTGCCCCTGCCTAGCAGCAGCGTACTGGTGCAGGTGACATGAGATGCTGGGCTGCTGGTGGGGCCAGGGGGTGCGGGGGGCCCTAGTTCCCCTTCAGTCTCAGGCAAACCAAGGGCACCAGGACCTCAGAGAACCAGCTCACCAACGAGCTCAAGAAAAATTAGGACCTTGTAATGTACTGGCTTTTCCTCTTCCTTACAGAGAGTGGAATGTGGTCTTTTGAATTTCTACATCCTATGGAAAACAGAAGTCATCTGTCCTATTTAGAGTAAATTTTAAAGTAATGCACTTTCCACAAGGGTTAAAAAAATTCCTCTTCCTTTCTTCCAGGAGTGAGTGCCTGAGTGTCTCAAGACTCAAAGTCCCACGGACTGCAAGTAAGTTCCCATGTGTAATTCTCAAAATCTCAGCTTGAGATAATGGTCAAAGAATTTTACAAAAGCAGCATTTTTCTTTTCTTTCTTTTTTTTTTTAACATCTTTATTGGAGTATACTTGCTTTACAATGGTGTGTTAGTTTCTGCTTTATCACAAAGTGAATCAGCTATACATATACATATATCCCCATATCTCTTCCCTCTTGCGTCTCCCTCCCACCTCCCTATCCCACCCCTCTAGGTGGTCACAAAGCACCGAGCTGATCTCCCTGTGCTATGTGGCTGCTTCCCACTAGCTATCTATTTTACATTTGGTAGTATATATAAGTCCATGCCACTCTCTCACTTCATCCCAGCTTACCCATCCCCCTCCCCGTGTCCTCAAGTCCATTCTCTAGTAGGTCTGCATCTTTATTCCTATCCTGCCCCTAGGTTCTTCATAACCATTTTTTTTTTTAGATTCCATATATATGTTAGCATACAGTATTTATTTTTCTCTTTCTGACTTCACTCTGTATGACAGTCTCTAGGTCCATCCACCTCACTACAAGTAACTCAGTTTCATTCCTTTTATGGCTGAGTAATATTCCATTGTATATATGTGCCACATCTTCTTTATCCATGCATCTGTTGATGGACACTTAGGTTGCTTCCATGTCCTGGCTATTGTAAAGAGAGCTACAGTGAACACTGTGGTACATGACTCTTTTTGAATTATGGTTTTCTCAGGGTATATGCCAAGTAGTGGGATTGCTGGGTCGTATGGTAGTTCTATTTTTAGTTTTTTAAGGAACCTCCATACTGTTCTCCATAGTGGCTGTATCAATTTACATTCCCACCAACAGTGCAAGAGGGTTCCCTTTTCTCCACACCCTCTCCAGCATTTATTGTTTGTAGATTTTTTGATGATGGCCATTCTAAGTGGTGTGAGGTGATACCTCATTGTAGTTTTGATTTGCATTTCTCTAATGATTAATGATGTTGAGCATTCTTTCATGTGTTTGTTGGCAATCTGTATATCTTCTTTGGAGAAATGTCTATTTAGGTCTTCTGCCCATTTTTGGATTGGGTTGTTTGTTTCTCTGATATTGAGCTACATGAGCTGCTACTAAATTTTGGAGATTAATCCTTTGTCAGTTGCTTCATTTGCAAATATTTTCTCCCATTCTGAGGGTTGTCTTTTCGTCTTGTTTATGGTTTCCTTTGCTGTGCAAAAGCTTTTCAGTTTCATTAGGTCCCATTTGTTTATTTTTGTTTTTATTTCCATTTCTCTAGAAGGTGGGTCAAAAAGGATCTTGCTGTGATTTATGTCATAGAGTGTTCTGCCTATGATTTCCTCAAAGAGTTTGATACTGTCTGGCCTTACATTCAGGTCTTTAATCCATTTTGAGTTTATTTTTGTGTATGGTGTTAGGGAGTATTCTAATTTCATTCTTTTACATATAGCTGTCCAGTTTTCCCAGCACCACTTATTGAAGAGGCTGTCTTTTCTCCGTTGTATACTCTTGCCTCCTTTATCAAAAATAAGGTGACCATATGTGCGTGGGTTTATCTCTGGGCTTTCTATCCTGTTCCATTGATCTATGTTTCTGTTTTTGGGCCAGTACCAGACTGTCTTGATTACTGTAGCTTTGTAGTATAGTCTGAAGTCAGGGAGCCTGATTCCTCCAGCTCAGTTTTTCTTTCTCAACATTGCTTTGGCTCTTTGGGGTCTTTTGTGTTTCCATACAAATTGTAAAATTTTTTGTTCTAGTTCTGTGAAAAATGCCAGTGGTAGTTTGATAGGGATTACATTGAATCTGTAGATTGCTTTAGGTAGTATAGTCATTTTCACAATGTTGTTTCCTCCAATCCAAGAACATGGTATATCTCTCCATCTGTTTGTATCATCTTTAATTTCTTTCAACAGTGTCTTATAGTTTTCTGCACACAGGTCTTTTGTCTCCTTAGGTAGGTTTATTCCTAGATATTTTATTCTTTTTGTTGCAATGGTAAATGGGAGTGTTTCCTTAATTTCTCTTTCAGATTTTTCATCATTAGTTTATAAGAATGCAAGAGATTTCTGTGCATTAATTTTATATCCTGCTACTTTACCAAATTCATTGATTAGCTCTAATAGTTTTCTGGTAGCATCTTTAGGATTCTCTATGTATAGTATCATGTCATCTGCAAACAGTGACAACAAAAGCAGCATTTTCTAAAGTGTGTCTTACAGGATTCTCTTTCCTTTGGATTATAATGGGTATTACTGTTAAATCAGAATTCAGTGACCAGGTTTCAGTAAATGCTAGTATTATTTTTTAATTTTTTAAAGTTTCTTTACCACAGAACTTCTCAGAGCCTTACATACTCTGTGTCCAGTCCTTTGGGAGCACACACACACACAAAAAACATGCAACATGCTTACACATAAACCTCTTGCATATGTACAAGCATATCAGTAGATCAGTAGAGTCTAAGAAGTAGAATTCTTGGCTCAAATGGCATGCTCATTTTTTAAATTTTAATTAAAACTCACATTTTGCACTGCAACAAAAATTATACCAATTTACATCCACAGTGTATTAATATTCCCATTTTCTTATACACACTCAGTGACCTTGTGTATTAACATCCTTCTAATATTTGCTAATTTTATAGGAAAGGAATAGTATCTCATGGTTCACATTTGCAAATAGGCAATGTGTATACGTGTGTCAGAAGTACTTAGTCTGCTCATTTTTCTATTGGGTTAATCTCTTATGTATTTGGAAAAGTTCTTCATATTTTAAAGAAGTTGGTCTTTTTCTATGAATTACAATTTTCTTCCTATTTTTCCCTTTGCTTTCAAACATTGTTCATGAGATTTGTTCTTGTTTGTAAATGTTAATTTGTATGTAACCAAATTCAGCAATTTTCTTCTATGCTTTCCAAGTTTCATGCCATACTTTAAAGGACTTATTCAACTCTAAATTAATTTTTTTTAAAAAGCACTAAACTATTGCATGTCATAAAATTAAATTCTACACAACTGTTAAAAACAATAAGATAAATCTATATGTAGTATCACAGAAATAGGTCCGTTACCTGTAAAGTTTTTAAAAATCTTTACCTGTGTTTCTTTTAAGTCTCACAACACTGTAAAGTTGGTATTGTTATTTTTCCCAATTTTTCTAATGAGGAAACTGAGTTACAAAGATTTTAAGTATCTCTTAACTTACCTAAAGTTTCATGGCAAGTAGAGAAGCCAGGATTTGCTCCGGGCAGACTGACTAATAGCCAGACTGCGCTATCAGCCAAACTATTTGGGTCTACATGTGGAATATGAAGAACCTGGTTTGGTTGTTTCCTGTTCTTGAGTGCAATTCAGCAATTAGGTAGAAACTGCAGTTTTCCAAAGATATCTTTAGATGGCTTTTCTTTCTGTTTGCTGGTTGAGTTTTGGTTGTTCACCCCCTCCCAACAAGAATGAGCCCGTCTTGCTTTTGTAATGATAATTTTTTTTTTTTAAATCCATCTGACATTAGAGAAAATTCCACTGTGTCTCTCTGAAAGGACAGTTTTAGTATTAAATATTCTCCAAACTTCTTTGAACCTGTAGTTTTGGAGAGCATTTTAAAGAACTAGTGTTCTTTTTAAAGTAATACATTTGGGAGAAAGAACTAAAATGGTAGAATTCTCTTTCCCAGTTTCCTTCACTTTGCTGACAACTGTGTTACCAAGCCCATTTCCTCAGTAAATAAGCCTGAAAACAACACCATTTTAATATTTACTGAAGGTTTAATGTATGTTTTAATTATTTTTTTAACCTTGGCCCTTTTCAGTTACTTGTGCATGGGAAAACGTTTTGTTGTTGATGTAATTTACTTTTTAAAATGAATTAAATGATTATCTGGCATTTTGCATCATTCTATTTAAGCACTTAAGATAGTCCACATTTCATTACAAGTTATGCAAGTTGCAGAGGGACCTATTTCCCTCCATCTGACTCTCCGTGTCTGTTGCTGATGTACATGACTGTGAATGAGGGCTTTCTCTTCTCTATCCCAGCTCAGCCTAAAAAAGTTTATATACATTAACTGCTGCAAAGTGTTTGTGCTAACAAAATCCAGAGCTTAGGTTAATTATTGGGGGAAGTCCCTTTCCCTGGGCAATCTGCACATCTATTAAAAAATCCTTATGGCAGTTCATGCAAGCACAGGCTTTTGAGACTTTTTATAAAAGGCTTATTCATCTGCATTGATTAAATCCTACAAAATTAGACTCAGTTCAAGGTCACTAAGTACAGTGATATGTTTCTACAGAAACATTCATGTTTTTTTCACCTACCATCCATTTCATTTCTTTCTTTCTTTTTTAAATTAACAATCGCTGCATGCCCTGTGGGCTGAAGAAACTTCATAGCAGTGTCTGCAATTCTAAGAATAAAAGCTTAGTTTAAAAATCTGTGACATTCATTTGCTCATCAAACAATTATTAAGAACCTACTATGGGCCAAGTCATGAGGATTTTTTTAAAGTAATGATAAATATAGAAGACATACTCTCTTCCCAAAGAAAGCTTCAGAACCTGGTGGAGACCAGAGGGCCATAAGATATTATTGAAATTCAGGAAAATTGGTGCTATAATGGAGATAAAACCAACTCCATGGCACCAATGAGGACAGAAGGAAACCTGGCAAACTTTCTTCACATGAACTGCACGTTCCATGATAAGGAACCCAACAAAAAATCTTTCACTCAATAGGCAAGTATGTGTACAAGGTCATTTCCTCAGCACTTTCAAATGAAATCTCAATTCATTCAGCTTTAGATGCGGTTTTTACTATGTTTCCATGACAGGCCATGCACTGAAAATACACAGTCACATATATCACACTATTTAAACCTAAGGACTTTATGAGGTAATTTACTACTCTATTTTCATATAAGAAAGCTTATGCTCACAGAGATTAGTTTTCTCAAAGCCACACAGTTGGGAAGAAATTGGATTAGACTTTAACCTAATTTTCCTGCCTTGAGACCACTGATTCTCCTGGGGTACCATGATTATGCTCTATACCAGCATCTTTTGTATGAATGTCTCTGTGGATCAGGCTAGGAGAATGTAAAGTCATAGCTGGGATACTCCTCAAGAGCTACTTGACTTTACAATCTAGTCTCCCAAGGTAGCTGGTATTTCCTTTTATTTATTTGTGGGTAAAATTCTCTATCACTCAATATTGCAACCTAGCTATATTTTCAGAGAGAAACCAGTTTTCCAAATAATCATAAAAGTTCAATTACATTTTTTTAGTTTATTTTATTGAAGTATAGTTGATTTACATACAATGTTGTGTTAGCTTCCAGTGTACGGCAAAGTGATTCAGTTTTATATAAATATATATATATTTATATTCTTTTTCATATTCTTTTCCATTATGGTTTACTACAGGATATTGAATATAGTTCCCTGTGCTATACAGTAGGACCTGGTTGTTTATCCATGCTATATATAATAGTTTGCATTTGCTAATCCCAAACTCCCAATCCATCCCTCCCCTGCCCCCCTCCCCCTTGGCGACCACAGGTCTGTTCTCTATGTCCGTGAGTCTGTTTCTGTTTCATAGATAAGTTCAATTGTGTCATATTTTAGATTCCACATATAAGTGATATCATATGGTGTTTGTCTTTACCTGATTTACTTCGCTAGTGTAATAATCTCTAGGTTCATCCATGTAGCTGCAAATGCTATTATTTCATTCTTTTTTATGGCTGAGTAATATTCCATTCCATGTGGATAGATAGATAGATAGATAGGTACACATCTGTATATATGTATAGATATATGTATAACATTTTCTTTATCCATTCATCTGTCAATGGACATTTAGGTTGTTTCCTTGTCTTGGCTACTGTGAATAGTGCTGCTATGAATATAGGGATGAATTATCTTTTTGAATTATAGTTTTGTCCAGATATAAGTCCATGAGTGGGTTTGCTGGATCATATGGCAACTCTGTTTTAGTTTTTTGGAGGAATCTCCGTACAGTTTTCCATAGTGGCTGCACCAATTTACATTCCCAACAGTGTAAGAGGGTTCCCTTTTCTCCACACCCTCTTCAGCATTTGTTATTTGTAGACTTTTTAATGATGGTGATTCTGACAGGTGTGAGGTGATACCTCATTGTAATTTTGATTTACATTTTTCTGATAATTAGCAATGTTGAGCATCTTTTCATGTGCCTATTGGCCATCTGTATGTCTTCTGTGGAGAAATGTCTATTTAGGTCTTCTGACCATTTTTTGATTAGGTTGCTTGTTTTTTGGTATTGAGTTGTATGAGCTGTTTGGATATTTTGGAAATTAAGCCCTTGTCAATCACATCATTTGCAAATATTTTCTCCCACTCCATAGATTGTCTTTTGGTTTTGCTATGGTTTCCTTTGCTGTGCAAAAGCTTATAAGTTTGATTAGGTTCCGTTTGTTTATCTTTGTTTGTATTTCTATTGCCCTGGGAGACTGACCTAAGAAAACATTGGTACAATTTATGTCAGAGAATGTTTTGCTTGTGTTCTCTTCTAGGAGTTTTATGGTATCATGTTTTATATTTAAGTCTTTAAGCCATTTTGTGTTTCTTTTTGTGTGTGGTGTAAGGGTGTCTTCTAACTTCGTTGATTTACATGTGGCTATCCAACTTTCTAAAGTTTAATTAGAAATGAGACTGTCTAAAAGTTTAATTATTAACTGGAATATAAATCAATAGGGCTCTTTGTTATCTTAATTTATTTCAGTTTCTTATACACCAGTCTCATAGTCATAACCCGTTTTGGGAAACCAGACCTCAGAACATATAACTAGAGGTAAAGGGTTTTGCATGGAATATTCTACCTCTGCTTTCTTTTACATTTATCCTAAAACATTTTTAATCTTGAAACTCTGTGCCATTCCAATTTGTCTAGTATAATTAAATTGTGTGGCCAGTATTCAAATAACTATAATAAGGTATCACAAGGTAAGTGAAGCTAACAAAAATCACTCCTGCCCACTGAAAGACAAGTTAGCCACTTAGGGAAATGGCCACACTAAAACGGTTTAACAGGCGTCTCTGATTATTCTGGCACTTCCCTCAAAACAAGAAACTAAAATCTAATCTAATTGACTAAACTGCAATAATAATAATTTCTATGATTTATTGAGTACCTTTATGCTGTATCGGTTGTCTATTGAGGCATAACAAATTACCCCAAAGCTTTGTGGTTTAAAACAACAAACAGTTGTTATCTCATAGTTTTTGTGGATCAGAAATTCAGGAGTGATTAAGTTGGGTGGTTCTGCTCTGGTCTTTCATGAGGTTGGTCATCTGAAGGCTTGACTGGGGCTAGAGGCTCCATTTCCAAAATGGCTCACTGACATGGCTATTGGCAGGAGCTGTAGGTTCCCAGACATGCCTCTCCATAGGGTTATTTGAGTGTCGTCTGCCTTCCTCCTGAGCAAGTGATCCAAGTAAGCAAGATGGAAAGTACAATGTCTTTTGTGATCTAGCCTCAGAAGTCACACTCCATCATGTCCACACTATCCTAGAGTTTACACAGATCAGCCCTACTGACTGTGAGAGGGGACTGTGTAAGGACGTGAGTACCAGGAAGTGAGGACCACTGGGGCCACCATGAAGGCTGCATACCACACATACTTAGCACTTCACGGAATCTATTTCTTTGGATCCTAGTATAGCCCCGTGAGATGGGATAGTTACTAATATGACACCCATTTATAAATGTGGAAACTACAACTTAGAAAGGTTATGAAAATGTACCCAAAGCCTCTAGGGAGCATGTATTAGAACTGGGTCAACCAGGTCTCCTTGTCTGAGCACTTAACTATGGACTTTGTACCCCTAAGGATACAAAACTAGAAGGGTATGAGTGTGGTGTTGCTGATGAAAAGCTGAAGACCATTCTTTGCACTGTAGTTGTGGAATCTATGCAGAAGTGAAGGTTTCATGGAGTAGAGCCAAAATTCAAGTGCATGTGAGTGCTGCTTCCACAGTGCTGTCAAGGACATAGAATCCCCATCAGTGGAAGTGGATCCTTCTGTTCGATGCCCATATCCTGCAAGAGTATCCCAATCTCTTTACCTGGAATCCACTCCACTAGGCTCCACTTCTGACTCCTTCCTTAAGTAGAGCTGCATTTCAGAAAACAATGCTCAGGATAATAGACTTAAGTGTTCTAGAACCCATAAAAGAGAACCCCCCACTGTAAATTATTACATCAAGGTCTGGTATTTGCAAATCTGTTTCTTAGTTTGGGCACTGTTGGGTAGCACAAACCTAAGGACAAGATCTTGCTGGTTTGCTTGGTCAAGGTCCTTCTCCTCTAAAGCAGTCAGCCAGCAAGCCAGATTTCAAAACTCCGTCTTTTACTTGAATAAAAACAGATAGCTTTAGATATACTTGCTCACCTCTAATTGTGTTATAGTCGTACCTCCAATATGATGTTTCTTACTTCATGGAGTACTAGTACCCAAGAACCGGAGAGTGATGACCACAATCAAGAATTGTGCAGGAAGAATGTTTTACGCTAAGACCAAGTCAGCATCTTCCTAGGAACAATTCCCCCTTTTTTGAGCTTATTTAAGAAATTTCATTTTTGAAAAGTAGTTATGAACTTCAGCACCAAATCCAACTTTACTCTTGAAATCTAATCTCTGCCACTTTATAAATAACAACTAAATGAGTAATACAAATGCAAATTAAACTGCAGGGGAGGACTGATGGCTGGAGAGGAAGAAATCCTTAGAGAATTGGTTTATCTCCTAAGTAATGAAGATGACAGACTGGGGTGCAGATTAGTTTGTTCTCTCCTAAGCCATGGGGAAAGAAGTGATGAGAATTGAGTGCACAGCTGTGGAATGTATCCTGAAGCCCATGCACTTGGGCTCCCAAGGTTGTTCCCAAGCTTTCGCACAATAATGTTTGATTACTACAGTAACTGAGGACCATTTTTATTTGTTTTCCATAATGCTGTGACAGTATGCATGCTCAGCTCGGGACTGAGGGAAAATCTTTAATGTGGACTGCTCTTTTCCATGAGAATGAAGCTTAACCTCACAGGGATCAGGTCCTGGAAAAGCAGGTTTTCAGAAGCAATCTAATATTTTCACAGCAGTGGTCCCTCTGCAGGGCTCTTTTTTGTATTTTAGGGAGGCAGCTCTGGAGTTGGGAGTATGGAATTAAAGTATGAACTACACTATGTCACTAGGACACAAAAGCAGTCAATATCTCCTCTCATTCCTGTATGTGCATTCCTTCATGGAGGGGGGAACATTGGTCCTCTGGGCGTGTCTGAGTTCCAGTAGTGGCCAAACTAGGTTTCCTCAGCTATCCAGAAGAATAAATGCACAAAATTCAAAAGTAAAATTATGCACTTAGTACCCCTTCCCCATCAAAAAAAAAAAAAAAAAACTACTTAAGTAAAGTGTAGTCAATAGATCAATTGATACGATATTGTAGAAAGAAGTGTGGGTCAACAGCATGATGTAACTACCAAAAATCATGCCCAAAACACTGGGCAGAGCTTACTGCCCATGGAGAGAGTGGTGTCCATGCCCCTAGACCAGCTCTATTCACCTATACTCTATGCATTGTTCTGCTCACTTCAATTTTTTTTAAATCAAACTTAAATTTATTCCATTTAAGAATGTAACTTACGGCACATACCTTGGTTTGGGTGCCACCAAGTGCAGATCCTGTGATAGAACTTTGGTACAAGTGACTTATTTGGGAGGTGATCTCAGGAAGCACAAGTAGGGCAGTGGGGAAAATGAGACAGGGAAGGAAGCTAAGCTAAACAGGGTGCATTAATGAGACAGGTAAACGCTGTGGGGCATCTGGGCTTCAGACCCAGAAGGGACACCAGGAAGAACCATATGAATGGAACTTTATGAAATACCAGGTGTTTCCCTCACACAGCCATCTCTAATCTCTTGCTCTTATCCACCCATCACTGGCTTCTCAGGGATTGCAGAGTAGAGTGAGAACTTAGGTTCTGCCAATTCTCGGGTTGGACACTGCAATTCTATCATCCCCTGACCCCATATCCCACCTACTGTCAGAGGCAAGTCCATGCACTATCACTCTTCAAAACAGTGTTCTCGGTCACCTTCAACCTATAGGTTATTTTTTAATTGAAATATAGTTGATTTATAATGTTGTGTTAGTTTGGGGTGTACAGAAAAGTGACTCCGTTTTATATATATATATAAATTTATTTATTTATATCTCTCTCTATATAAATATATTTATTTATATACTTATATATATTCTTTTTTAGATTCTTTTCCATTAGAGGTTATTACAAGATATTGAGTATAGTTTCCTGTGCTATACTGTAGGTTCTTGTTGGTTATCTATTTTATATATAGTAGTGTGTATATTTTAACCCCAAACTCCTAATTTATCCCTCCTCCCCTTCCCCTTTGCTAACCATAAGTTTGTTTTCTATGTCTGAATCTACTTCTGTTTTGTGAATAAGTTCATTTCTATCATTTTTTTAGATTCCACATATAAGTGATATCATGATATTTGTCTTTCTCTGTCTGACTTACTTCACTTAGTGTGATAATCTCTAGGTCCATCCATGTTGCTGCAAATGGCATTATTTCAGTCTTTTTTATGGCTGAGTAATATTAAATTGTGTATATATGTATATATATATATATATATATATATATATATATATACCACATCTTCTTTATCCATTCATCTGTCGATGGACATTTAGGTTGCTTCCATGTCTTGGCTATTGTAAATAGTGCTGCTGTGAACATTGGGGTACATGTATCTTTTTGACTATAGTTTTCTCTCGATCTATGCCCAGGAGTGGGATGGCAGGATCATATGTAGCTCTACTTTTAGTTTTTTAAGGCACCTCCCTACTGTTCTCCATAGTGGCTGCACCAATTTACATTCCCACCAACAGTGTAGGAGGGTTCCCTTTTCTCCACACCCTCTCCAGCATTTAATAATTATTTGTAGACTTTTTAATGATGGCCATTCTGACCAGTATGAGGTGATACCTCATTGTAGTTTTGATCTGCATTTCTCTAATAATTAGCAATGTTGAATATTTTTTAATGTGCCTATTAGCCATCTGTATGTCATAAGGGCTATTTAAAGTAGAATATGAGAAGATAATGATAAGCTAAAGAAAGGACTATTATATAAAAAGAACCAGAACGTTTTAGTTTTAATTCCCAGCTTCATCAGATGTCAAAAGGTACTAAATTTAGGAAATGACTCCAAGCAAAATCAAATCCAAGATGCTCTCAAGAAAACATGGTTTAAATATGAAGCTGAAGGAGTGCACAAAAAATTCTTTAAGACTTCAGAAATATCAAAAGTGCTGCCTCAGAGTGTTATTCAGTCAGATGAAAAATCTCTCTTAAGGCTTCAAGAGAGTAACTCACAGGTCCTTTAAATCAAACAATAGAGCTTCTAAGAAGCTTAAGAGTATTGTTCCTCGATAGAAGCCCACAGTAGAAAAGGGCTTATCTTGAAGAGATTTGTCATTATTTTTTATCTAATGGCATGAACTCAAAAAAGATGCGTAGGAGACCCACAATGTTTTTAAGAGAATGATATATGCAGAAACATCACCAGCTTGGACTGAAGGAGACAGAAACAGTACAAAATGAGAAGAGGCCTTAGGACCCTCAACATCTACAAACAAGATGCAGACTAGAAAGCTAGTCACAGGCTACCTTTCATAAAAATGAAAGGATGACTCAGAGAGTGGAATCAAGAGCCTGGAGAATATAGCCAAGAGCCCTAAAAAGAACCTCCGGAGCAGAAGTAGAACTGCATTCTAATAAAGGAACCTCCAAGTTACATTTGCTCAGTTATATTTTATAATTACCACTATCTAATGACTCTTCATGCCTCCCATTTCCCCCTTTTTGAATAGGAGTGCCTACAAAGGTTACCCTACACGTGTACCATCTTTAGTGTTGGGTATGTATGAGACAAATAGTTTATCTCTCAAATTTTGTAGATCAAGAGAAATTCTACTCAAAGAACCATATTCAAAGTACTACATCCAAGGAGACTTATACTTACCTGAACCTGGCTTAGATTATGAGATTCTGAATTTTGAGCTGATGCTCAGATAATACCAAGCAATAGCAAGAATGTAGATAAATAAGAATCTTTATGCATTGTTAGCAAAGAAGACATTTTTGAAGGGAAAATGGGGAAATTTGGTGAAATTAAGGAGGCTCATGCTTATAACCTTAGCCATCTTACTCCTCAATAGGGAAATTCTCACATAGGAACATAAGGAGGCAAGTACAAGGATGTTCATTAAAATATTGCTCATAGTAGCAAAATTAGAAGCAACCTAGATGTCATCACTAGAGTAATGAATAACTAAAATGTGGTGCAGATATTTGATAGACTATGATATAGCAAACAGAAGAAGCTAGAGATTTACAAACAGCAACACTATTCAATCTTTTTAACAATAAGACTGAGTAAATAAATGAAACAAAATGAGTTCTGTAACATAACACCATTTGTATAAATTAGAAGACCCACTTGCCAAATAAAACTTTATGGTTTTCACTGAAACTATCTAAGTACAGCATATTAAATTCTTTAGAGTGGTTGTCTATGGAAGGTAGAGAAACAAACATAAAGATGGACAATAAAGCAGAAAAAGATAAAATAAAACAAAAGAAGTTGCATGCTAATGAACTATGAACTGAGAAACGTGATTAACTCAATTTTCGATGTCTGAGGTCCGAAAAAAAGAAAACATCTATAGAGAAAGGAAGAAACAAACCAACTAACCAAGAGACAAAAGGAGGGCAGAGAGGGGAAGAAGGGAAAAAGGAAATAACGGCAAATTAGCTAAAAGCTATATAGCTAAAAGGTACTTTTAGCTGAAGAACTTGGGGATCACAGGGAGGCATTAGCAGCTCTAAGCTCTAGCTGATCTCTTTCATATTTGGCAACTATTCTGGCTATTTTTCAGATATTTTTGATCTGCATGAGACAGTGTCAGGAATGACGAGTACCTCAAGCTGAAGAAAAGATTTACTTTAGTTAGGTTTGTTGTTTTTCTAGCTTATCGATGGAAAGAAATAGTAATATAAGGAGTCCCAGGTATTATTTTACTGGAGGAAAAATACTTGAGAACCTTTATGCTCAATCAAGTTTCCTGGCATAGGAGTGTCTTGAGCCTCCTGGAAAACTGACCTCATACTCTGTACAGGGGATTGAGTCATTTGGGGTATCTGGCTCCTGAATCCCTTTTCAGTACATCAAATTCCCTTTGAACACAGGTCTGAGGGCATTTTTAAAACGACTAATTAGATAAAATTCATATCACATTCAGAAATTGTGTTTCATTAACACAGTATGAAAAGTCTACTATTAGCCACATTTATGCCTTATTAGCAGTATAAAAGCGCTTAGGTAACTTGCTTGGGCAGCCAGTAATACTGCTAGCCTCTCTTGCCCATATTAATTATGAATCCATTTGAAAGGCAGCATGATAAGGCTGGCTGAAGATGAATAGAAATATAGGACTGTGTTTTTCCAATTCTCTCAGTCCTTCTTCTACTGAAACCTTGATTGTACTTGGATAAATGGTATGCAAGAGCAGCCATTTCTGAGACCCTTAATGAGACCGTTAAAAACCAGGGAGGGGAAAAGTGTAGGTTACAAAAAACAGGCAAGGAGAGATGGCTCGTGCCCAGTAAAAAATCAAAAACGCATTGCTTGCTCAGGAAGCCAGGTGTGAAGAAGGAATTCAGTGTCCATCTGGGCACTTAAATCTGAAAATAATGTGAAGGAGGAAATTCATAGAACTGAAAATGAAGAGGAGAGCAACAGATGCTAGACTGGAGAGTGAATGTGGATAAGAATGACTGTCCTAGCCTATGGAATAAAGAAAACATCACTAGGCTGAAAGATTTAGAGAGATTAAAGGCAGAGAGTCGTCAAAAGCCATTTTGCACGTGTTAACTGTGGCGATTTTTATTGTTTATGAAACTCTTCCACTAGTGCATGTCAGAATAATCTAAGATTTTGTATATTGACCATCTTTGGATTGTATTTTTATGTTTCTAAAAGGATGAGATCCTATGAAACAAATCAATGCATTTTGAGGAATGCACATGAAAATGAGCAAGAATCATCTTGATAGCTTTTCTAAGGAGAGGAAAAACTTGAATCTGAAGAGTGGATAATAAGGCACATTCATCTAAGTTCCATTCTTCAAAGCAAACATCAACCATCATAAAAAGCTAACCTCTTGGCTCAAGATATAATTGTGTCTTTCTAATTTATTCATCCCAAAATGTTGAGCTTCCAGGAAGTTGGAGGGAGTGGCCAGAGAGGAATTTCTTATGTACACTTTTGTAGACTATAATTCAGATGCCCATGCCATATTATGGTAAGTAAATGAGAAACTCAATACTACAATAAGCATAAATAATAAAATTGTCCTTTAAGAAAACCAAAGTCATATTACAGAGGAATGTATTCTTTGCCTTGCTGAAAAGTATAGCCTTAGTCCTCCCTGGAGGAATTAACAATTTCTAAACTACCTACATAAGGAGAGGCTAAAAACCACCATGGTAAATAGAGGGGGGAGGGGTGAGCACTCAGTCCAGGAAATTAAATGCAAGAGGTCAGTGAAGGATACTCCATGACCACTGACAGATGGCAAATTTTCCTCACAGCCAGAAAAGGTAGATGTCGCTAAAAAGCCTCCAGTGAACTCTCTGCCTCAGAGTTTACCAGGAGGAAGGGGATGAGCAGATGCTGTAACAGTAAGCATTCCTCGTGGGTGGCAGGGACAAAATACTTCAGGAGTCAGAATCATATCACCAGAGGTGATAAAGAATTTTTTTGTGAGCAGATGGGCGTAACAGCTACTGTAAAGGGCAAGGGAGCAGACTTCTACAGATATTAGCAAAAAGACTCTACAGTGTTCTCATGCCCTGATCCTATACAGTTTCCAAAACCAGGGCTGCTTAGTCCTTAATGGACCATAGCATCTCTAGGAGGCAGTCAAGAGCGAGCACAGGATAAAGCATGGGCTGTTAGGTCAGACCGTGGACCTAAGTTGCTTGAATTATTTTTCTGCAATTTACCTATTCTGTGAAAACCTCGACTTTCAGCTCTGCAGAATAAAGATAGTAGTGACCATTTGGCAGAATTATTGTGAGGATGCCAATAATAAATGCAAAAAGAAGTTAACCCAGTGCCTGGCACATGATGTGACCTTAGTGAATTGTCCCTAATTGTACTGCTGTTATCATTACCATCAGGAATAGTACCTATCCCTATAACATGCTTGGGATCAAGGTTCACATTACTTGGACTTGTGATTTGAATAATGAACACTTTTTTTGAGGGCTAACATCACACTATTTGGGGAACACTATGTTTTGGGATAATGTCTTAATCAGGTTAAAGGAAAAAGAAACTCTGAGAAGTACATCTAGAGCAGAAAAAAATGAGCTGTGAAAATTACTGTCATGCCCAAAACTACCAAAATTAACCTGTGGATCTAGTGAACCACTAGAGAATAAAAAGCACACAAAGTTTCTCCAAACAGCACTTCTCTTTGATGTGTCCATGAGTGACTTACCGGGTGTGCACCTCAGAGAGAATGGATGTTCTGTGCAGTTTGAGCCTCTGCCTGGTACACCGCAAATGAAAAACTGAAAAAGTTCCAAAACACCAGTACAGATGATTGGTGTTTAAAACAAACAAACAAAAAAAGCTGGAAAAGCAAAAGGTAAAGATCCCTGGGACACGATAAAAATGTTCGCCTAAAGGAGAAAACAAAAGATGCTCCCTCCTGATAGCACTTTTTTAGTGGAATCGACTTGGACAAAGAAACACCTTCCTCTACATGTTCTCATTTTTGTCACTCAAAAAACTCTGGCAGCAGGTGAGCTACTGTTATCTCCATTTCACAGGGGAGGAGATGGAGGCTCGGCAAGCTGGGGTGAGAAGGTGGAAGACCAAAGTCTGAAGCTCAGACTTTCTGACTCCCCTGCCCTGTTTCCACCTCTCACACTCTTGACACTCAGAGACTCAGTGGAATCTCTTTCTCTTGGGAACTCCAAGAATAGATTTCACCTTTGAGAAATGCAGTTCTATCCGGAGGGAGAATTAATGATCTCTCTCTCTGTCAAGATTCCTTCCAGCTTTTGATTCATCTGCATCCTCCTTCTCTGAGCCTGGGCTACTGGTTGACCTACTTTGGAAGCAGAAGAAAAGGAACCTGTAAGAGAGGAAGGAGTCAGCACTGGAATGTCATAAGTACTTCTGGATTTTAATGAGGCGGATATAAAACCAAAATTTTGAATATGATGACAACATCACAACACAGTGCCGAGGGGGTTATGAAACACGTAGACTGATTGACACTATTGTCAAAAACAAACTCAAAATAGAAAGTGTATACCTATATGTCATTAACAGCTTTGAAAGAGGCTTCATCTCAGTGCACAGCGGCAGCCTATGAAACGGTTTGACCCATATGAATCCTTCATAGATATTTTTGGCATTTTCTGGGATGTTTTTCTCTGTTGTCTGTCCTTCATACTTGCCTGGATTCAAATCAAGGCCCTACCATTTCTCAATCTCACAGTTCCCTAGTGTTTTATCCACAAATAAGGATAATAGAATCTACCTCATCAGTTATTTACAGGAATAAAATCATGTTAGTATAGGGTTTTGATGATGTTCATATATATAATTACCCATTAAATGTTAACTGTTACTACTAGCTATTCTCATGGATGCCAAGCCCCTGAAACTTTCCTCTCTCTTCAGCTTAATGAATTCATGCCTCACCTACCAGGTCAATCTGATCCCAAGTTCTAAGAGCCGACTTGGCCTTGAGCACCACTGTCCATCACACAGAAGTCAGTGTCACTTGCTGCTATTCAGGTGTAACCTTTGGTACCAGCTCCAATAGCTATATGTATTAGTTCCCTAAGGCTGCTGTAACAAGGTACCATAAACTAGGGGGGCTTAAAACAAAAAAAATTTATTTTTTCACAGTTCTGTAGGCTAGAATTCTGAAATTAAGTTGTCTACAAAGCATGTTCCATTTAAGACTCAGTAGAATCCTTCTCTGCCTTTTCCTACCTTCTGGAGTTGGCTGTGGACTTGTGGTATTCCTTGGCTTATAGATGCATCATTCCAATCTCTGCCTCTGGGGTCACATGGCCTTCTCCTTCTGAGTCTCTGACTTCACATGGCATTTTCTCTTCTTATAAGAATACCTGTTATATTCAATTAAGATCCACCCTAATGACCTCATTTTAACTTGATTATATCTGCAAAGAACCTTTTTCCAAATAAAGTAACATTCACAGGTACTGGAGGTTAAGACATTAACATATCTTCTGAGGGGACACAGTTCAACCCATAACACTGGGTTTCTGCCTTGTTCATTTATTCATGCAGGTAAATTTTTCTTCTTATCACATCTTATGCAACATGCTTGTAAATAAGACAAATAATGGTTCCTACACTCATGGAAACACCAGTCTAAGGAGGGAAACAGATATTAAAGAAATAACTTAAAAAGTGAGTAACTAACTACAACTGTAGTGAATGCCAAAGGGTGTTATGAAAGCCTATAACAAGGAGCCCTGACCTAGTCCTTGGGAACAAGAAGGCTTCCCAGAAAAAGGGAACTGGAAAAAAGAGCAAGCCAGGTAAGGGGGTCAGGTGGGTTAGGCAGCAATCCAGGCTCAGGTAACAATATATGCAGATTTCCTAAAAGCAGAAATGAGATAGATACTCGGGAAGAATTAAAAGAAGGTCAGTGTGGCTGGAACTAGGGGCCAGGGTGTAGAAAGCAGCCAAACTTCCAAGAAAGAAAGAAAATGGCTATAAAGAACCTGACCCTAGGAGCTATGGCATCCATGGAAGAATTTTAGGTAGAAAAGCATTGTTATCAGGTTGGTATCAGTTACTATTTCTGCTGAATTAAACCACTAACAAATTTTCATAGCTTCATAACCCCCATGTATAAGCAGGATACACAAGCGTCTCTTTGACAAGCTCTCCCAGATTCTGAGATGTTCTTTTCTATTCCGTTGTCATCAATCTATCATCATTGGTGTCTGCTCATTCTGTCTAGCCTGCTTCCTTATCCTCTCTATGGTCTTCTCATTCATATTAGCCAGATTGGAATCACCAGGACACTAGCTAGACCTCAAGTAAGAGAAGGGACACTAGCTAGGACACTAGCTAGACCTCAAGTAAGAGAAGGTACCAAGGTACCAAGAGTACCAAGAGTACCAAGGTACCAAGAAAACTTGGTTCAAGGGTTCAAAGGCCTTGGTTCAAAGGCCTTTACCTTTCCATGTGACTGATCTCACTGAAGAAGACTCAAATGAAAATCCAAAGTAAATAAACTTGGAGAAAAGTTCACACACACACACACACACACACACACACAAACTTAACTTGGAGTTAGCGCTTCCTTTAACAGAATGTAAATGAAAATATGAAGAACTAGAGAAATTATGTTAAACCTCATGGTTGAACAAGATAAGCTCTCTTCACCTGATTGAAAACATCATGAAATTTTCCCAATGAATTCTGCAAAACCAATTTTTTTTCAAGTTTATAATTTGGTGACAGTAGGTATACACATTTGTGTCTTGATGCTCATTTTCATTAAATGTTCATTTTATTGACTCAGAAACCTAACTAAGTGAAATCTACTTCACTTGCAACTGTCAAGCTAATGAAAGACAAATTGCAGTGGTTTATCGAAACATTTGATTCACTCTGAGATCTATTAAATGTTTCAAGTGCAATGGGATCATATTTAATTCTGGATTCTAAAATACAACATAGTACTTCATTCCACTCTCCGGTCTAATTCACAGTATTTCTTGTTTAACCAGGAATCATAAATACCAAGGATTTAGTTTGAATTTGAGACCACCCAATGCCTCCTGGATTAATGCCTCCTGGCATTAAGCAGGAATATTAAATTAAGGAAAATGCCAGTCTCATAGCTTTGCTCAATGTAATTTATAGTTTAACCATCATATTAAATCCTTTAATTGAAATCTGTAAAACAAATGGCAGTATTAGTAATTCCTTTATCAGCTTCCAATTCTCTGCCTACTTAACACCAGCCTCTAACCCAGGGGAAATAAGTTCCCAAATGCAATCCTTGAACTTGGGAAAATGTCACTGAATCTCCACATTGCATAACCTTAATGTTCACTATTCCTGCAAGATAACACACTTTCATTTATCATACAGATGTGCTCATTTCCTTTTTGTGGTTCAAATGCATATTAACGAGGCCTTTACAGCTTAATATTATCTGGACTTCTGGTTTACTCTGTAATTATACGTAAAAAAGAATAATCGTTCAAACAGAACAAGAAACAGAAAAACAGAATCAAAATGGCAACTAACGAGGTTAACAAAACTACAGAAAAAGAATGAAGTACCGAGTGACAGAGATGATAAGGAAAAGCTAGAATTAGCAGAATATCATTATTGTCTTCCCTAATACATTCCTCTCTGCAAAGGCCGTTGTTTGTTTTTTATAATTGGCACTTTCCAACTCAAGTGTGCGCTGGACTTTGTTTGCTACCATGTGCCTATATATTTGACAATTTCTCTATCTAGAACAGCAAGACTTGTCTAGATGTTTAAAGGTAAACACATCCTCCCACATCCTTAAATCCTAAGCCAGGAATGCCAATTAATTCTGCTAGATAGAGGGCAGGCAGGATCAGATTGAGGGAAGGATTGGCCAGTCCACGGTGTGTGAAGGAAAAGCCTGCCTGGGAAAGTAAGAAAAGGGACTCAAGGAGAATCCACTTACATCTATTTGCTTGAAGGAACCAGGGCCAAGGGAAAAGTGGCAAGGGTGAGGGAGGGGAGTCAGGAGGTGAGAGGGCACAGATCTGACCCTGACCCCTAGGTGGTCTTCAGGACTTGTACCCAGCTCCAGTGCCCAGCCACAGGAAGGAGCCGAGCGGTGCTCCCTTCAGCTCACTTCCAGTGAGGGCAGTGGCTGGATTCTAGAGAGCTGACTGCAGCCACTGGCTGTCAACAAGGGGAAGATCCAGTTAGAGAAGGTAAGCGCTGTCCCAGGCATGGGGCATTCAAGCTTTCCGCTGAAGATGCCTGGGGCTTTCCACCTGTCCTGCTTGGCCTGTGAGTGTCCGTGGGAAACTATCTTCCTTATGGCTCTGAGGGCAGGGACCCACAATATCTCCAATATGACACAGCTTACTTACCTCCTTACACTGTACCAACATAGCTTTTCCTCCCCACAGCGGCATAAAGACTCTCCAGGAATATTGTTGTCAGTTTGTTACCAGTTACTATTTCTGCTGAATCAAACCACCAACAAATTTTCAAAGCTTCATAACCCTCATATGTAAGCCGATTCTGAGTCTCTTTGCTAAAGATTCTGACCTGGTTTTCTTTTCTGTTTCATCTCATTAACATCATCCTTGGTGTCTGCTCATTCTCCACCCTGCTTTCCTTTTCTGTCTATAGAATTCCCATCCCTATTAGCCAGAATTGAATCACCAGGACACTATCTGGACCTCAAGTAAGTGAAGGTGTGGAACCTTGACTCAAGTGTAAAAGGAATCTGTTCAAAAGCCCCACAGTTATTGCCAGAAAACTAGAAAATGTGTTTGGAATGTCACTTGAAACCAGAAGTATGCTGCCAGAGGGTCAGTTACACACTCAGGGAGGGGGCAGGGGGAGGGGATAGGAGAACTGGGTGTACAGCGGTGGGAGGGGGTCATGGGCGCCCCTGCTTGTTGTCACCCTTTGTGCCTCTTCTTAGCATGCAGTGAGGCTTACGGGAAGGTGCGGGAGCCAGCGGGGCAGGATGCAACTGTCCCTACCTGTGGCCCCTTCCCACCCCCTACCAAGGCTGGGCCTCCCTGCACAGCACCCAGATTCTACCCAACCTTGATTCTGGGCTTTCTGCAAACCCCAGTCACGGCTGTGCTTGTGTTCAGTGCCAAGAGAAAGCCTCAGAGTCTGCAAAAGCCTCTCATTGCTGCTGCCACCTGCTGATCATCTGCCAGGGAATCAGGAATTGGGGCAAGCACCCCTCCCGCGCCAGCCTTCTGATCCAACCCCTTGACTTTCTCAAGCTTCCTTCGAGGTCTCACCACCCTTACTTGGAAGGAAAGCCTTTAAACCTGTTAAAAGGCATCTGCTGCTACTACTTTTACCTGACAGTTGCTTCCAGCCTCCAATCTGAGGGACACATTCCCTTATATTTCGTGGTCTTTTTCCTCCAACTCTCTCTTTCTTTCTAGAATGTCTGAGTTCCCCTCAACTTAATTCCCTTGAGACCATACCACTTTCTTCAGCAGAGAATTCAAAGCTAGCCTTTGGGTCCATTTTATCATCTGGTCCCATGTGTAGTACAACTAGTTCTGGCCCCTGATGGTACCCCTCTCTAACTTAAAACATATTTACATTTCCTCGGTCATTTTGGTCAGGGTCACTGGAGTAGGAATGGAAGCATATGCCTTTGTTGCTGTTACTTTGTTTCATACTGATTTTCTATCTTGGTTTCTCACAGCCCTTGTTTTTAAGAATTTGAGAACATTTTCCCCGGAAGTAAGACATCCTGGCTTGTTTATCCCTGAAGCTTGAATAGCTAGTGGAGGGCAGGTTTTCAAAATGCTTCTCAAACCTGCATGAGCTGGGATTCATCAGAGGGCATTTTGATGATCCCACCAAGTTATCACACCAAAAGTCATTACACCCCACACACAATCAACAATCACCCTTGGGTAAAACACAAGAACTTTCTTCTGCATTCTCAAAGCAAGTTTCCTGCACTCTGTGAACAGGTCCTAAAAATCAGGAGCAACCTTTGCCTTCTCTCCTGTTGAGTGCCTGAATCCGAGTGATCTAGAGCCAAATCACAGGTTCCAGAGTTTTCTTCACCATTTCTTGGGTCATTATGTAAAATTAGACTCCTAATAACCTTTCCTAGTAAGCCAAAGTTCCCAAGATCATTTTGCATATTAAGCAAAACTGGAGTTATGATTGTTACCTAATTTAGATTAGGAAAGGAAGGAAAGGAGAAAAATGTAAGTTTTTTCTAATAAGAGTTCTTTGGTTTTATTCTGTTTCTTTATTTCCTCCCATTTGACATCTTTTTTTTAAAACAGAGAATAGCAAAACGACCACTTTTCAAGAGCCTACCGTGTGCTGGGCCTTGTGTTGGCACTTTCTTGAAATTATTTCATCTGGTTCTCCTAAAAGCCTTGCCAGACAGGCATTTTAGATGGTTAAACTAAGGCTAGGCCAGTGAAGGAACTTGCCTAAAATCACACAACAGATCAGCAGATTCAGAATTCAAGTGTGGGTGTCTGACTCCATAACTAATCTCCCTTTCTCCACCCTACTCTATCTCTCAAAAGTTTTATCGTTAGTCTTCAGTCAATACATGGATCATTGCATGACCAAATTAAGGAGGCAGCACATTGCAGAGAAAGCCCATAGTACCAGCCCCAATTCAGGAAGACTGGGCTTTTCTTTTTCCTTCCACTAGCCAGCTGTGTGACCTTGGACTATTCCTGTGGTTTGTCTGGCTCTCTCATTACATCTATAAAATTTATTTCAATAACTGGATTATCGCTAAGGTCTTTTTGACACTAATATCCTATGATTCCTATATATAATTAGATGAAACTATTTGAATAAATTAATATATTGGAAATCAAGACACAATTCTTTCTGCCTCTTCCCATAATATCTCTCCCTTGAAGAACTCAATTTCCAAGCACTCGTGTTCTCATCATCATAGACATTACTGCTTTGACAATGCCATTCCATTCACCTTTAGAATTTAAAAATTGTCCACCACAAGCACATTTCAAAAATCACTCACAGGCAAAGGTTAAAAAGTGGCGGCTACATATAATGAATTTCTGAAGAGTATTCAGTCCCCGATCCTTCTAGTACAGGTGCTGCTTCTCAACAATAAAGGGACAAGAATAATTGGAAGCAGAGTCCTTAAAACACACACCTCATATTCATCCTTCATCTTTGCAGCAGTCATATAGCAACTGTACAAGAGCCTTTTCACGCTTAAAGGAAACTCATTTAGCCTCTTCATTCAGGTTTGATCTTAAGAAGAGGAAACAATTAATAGCAATTCTGATACCAACCAGAGCCCTCACTTGAGTTCCTTGTTGCTAAGGTGTGTGGATGCCCTGTGGGCATTAGGCAAAGAGGGAAGAAATTCAGCTGTTTTTCTTTTATCTGCCATACAGTTCCCACCGTAAATTAAGCCATTTTCAATCTTCTTAGTCCTGAGTTTCTGTGGCATTAGCATCTTCTATCTCCATGTTCATTATCATTCCTGACGAACATTTCCGGAGAATATTGTTTCACTGTAGTCCTTGTGGCGTTTCCTCTGAAGATACTTTTTGAAGAAGCTGATGCTCCAAAATGTGGAAAGGGAAAATATAACCTGAATGTGATAGAATTTGTATTAGACACATACACAATAACACCACTGTATATATTTTACAGCCATATTTATGAACACAAATTTGTTGAAACATATCTGGAAGGAGATACAACAAACTGATAATTGTAGTTTCCTCTGAGGAGTGGAGTGAGTAGAGGGGACATGGGTGAAAGGGATATTAGCGTGGTCTGAAATGTCTTAACATTTTGAAAAGATTTTAAAAAAATTTTTAACTCTAAAATAATTGACTTTAAAGCAAATGAAAAACATGTACTAGCCCCCTTTACTCTCAGTGGTTAGGATGGTTCTTTGATTTCTGTAGCCCTGATGAACCATGGACAAGTTTGCTTAAGCTGTCTGCCATTTGGGGCATGACATCATCTACCTCCCCACCCTTCAGCAGGAAAGTCAGACTGGCAACCCTAAAGAAAGTCCAGTAACTGTTTTACTTCCCATCTGATATAATAGAACATAAATAGGACAGATTCAGAACCTGACTTGGGCATATGTCAGGAATGGCACCCGTGTTCTCGCCCACCCTGTCCTTGGTCCTATACCCAGGTGGAGGACCTCCTGCCCATGCATTTGGGTTTCCTGCAAAGACAGTCCTGGAATTGATGAGAGTGGCCCCTGGTTTTTGCCTCTGCCTCTCACTGCCTGCTTTCTCTTCTACCATCTTCCAACACTCCCACTGACCCTTGTACCCATTGCCAGTCTTTTTAGTCATTCCATGAAGTCCCCATCACCACTCAGTCTAAAGTAGTATCCATTCCCCCAGATGCTTCTTCCAGTCTTGGAACTCTGTAGATCCTTCCAGCTCAGAATGTCAATATGGTAAACAAGTATATGGTAAAAAAAAAAAAAAAATTCTACAGTACTCATCACAGCTAATGGGGAAGTATTGAACCCATTCCTCCTGAGGTCAGGAAGACGACTAAGTTGTCCATTATCACCAGTTCTGTTCAACATCGTGCTGAGGTCATAGCCAGGACAGTAAGGCAAGAATAAAAATTTAACCATGAAAATTGAAAAGGAATAAATAAATCTGTCATTATCCTAGATGGTACAATGTTGTATGTAGAAAATTCAAATTAATCTAATTTACAGGTAAATTACTGGAATTAGAATTTAGCCGTGATTGTAGCTATGAAATCAGGAGAGAAAAATAGTTGCATTTCTATGTAACAATGAAAAAGAGATTGTAAATATTTTAAAAGGCACCATGTACATTAGCATGAAAACCATGAAGCACCTACGGAAATTTTTTAACAAAATTTTATAAGTCCAAGGAGAAAATTACAAACAGAAAATAAAAAACTTGTATTATTTTTAAATGATCTACAAAGTAGTTGGGAGTATTGAATATTTAAAGGAAAGGTTTCAGGGCTTCCCTGGTGGCGCAGTGGTTGAGAATCTGCCTGCCAATGCAGGGGACACAGGTTCGAGCCCTGGTCTGGGAGGATCCCACATGCCGCGGAGCAACTAAGCCCGTGAGCCACAACTACTGAGCCTGCACGTCTGGAGCCTGTGCTCCGCAACAAGAGAGGCCACGACAGTGAGAGGCCCGCGCACCGCGATGAAGAGTGGCCCCCGCTCGCCGCAACTAGAGAAAGCCCTCGCACAGAAACGAAGACCCAACACACCCAAAAATAAATAAATAAATAAATTTTTTAAAAAAATAAAGAAATAAAATAAAGGAAAGGTTTCAGAGGTAACAATGAAAATATTATTCTTCAAATAACAGAAATGTCATAGGAATCATCTGTTTGTTGAAGCTGATACATTTTCTTGCATAAGCATCTGCAAATTTTCAAATGGAAAAACAAATAGAGCCTATTTACCTAAAACAGTTTGGTCTCCTCTCTCAGACCAAGACAGCTTTGAACTAAGCTGGTCCCAGTGGCTGGAGGAAATGAGTTTGCCTTCCTGATTAACTGAACCCAGCCATTTCTGAGGGCGCAGCTGAACAGGTGGCAAAGGAAGTGACTCTGGAACAATCAAAGCTCAGTGTTTCCTCAGACACACACACTCCTTTGAAGATTCTTTCCTTTGAAAAATTCCTGCCATATATTTTTTAATGTAGAAATACATGTTTGCGTTTAGGAGAGTAAACACAGCCCACGTGTTTCCCTCCCACCACTCCCAAATCCCTTAAAATGACAGCAAAGATGTACGGAAAGGAATTAACCTGTTACAGCTGGTAAGAAAATTGGAACCCATGAGTTAACTCAAGACATTTTGATGAATTTCTAAGGACAAGAAAAGGGCAAGGTGTGTTATCAGGGAGCTGATGCCTGAAACATACAGAGAAGGTTCATGGGGATTCAGAAGCGATTCTGTGGGTACCACCTCCGGGTCTCCGATCAGTAATCAAGATAAATAGAGGAGGACTTACGGGACACCTGGGACATATATCCTGCACCCCACACATGGAGAGACTGGCAGTGGTTAATATCCGTCCCCACTCTGGAATCTAATATCTTTTCTCTAATGAAATTACATGATCTGCCTGAAAAGAGCCAGAGCCAGTGTGGGTGTGGGTTCCACAGGGTAAAACTCGTGTTGGTTTTGACACTGAGGGGAGGAAGAAGGCTGCCTATGTGCTGCCTGAACACATGCCCTGAAACAAAACCTGCTGGTTGGTTCCCCCCACACAGAGAGAGAACTTCTGTCTGGTTAGCTATTGCTCCTTAACGATTTACCCCAAAACGTTATGACTTAAAATAGCAACCATTTTATAATAGCTCATGATTGTTGGCTCAGTAATTCAGGCAGGGCTCAGCTGGGCAATTTTTCTGCTCCAAGTGACATTGGCTGAGGGCATTTGGTGGTCTTCAGATGGAGGGTGGCTGGTCTGGAGGAATCAAGGCAGCTTCACTCATGTCTGGCACAGCTGGAAGGCTGGGCTCTACTGGGATAGTCCTCTGGAGCACCTACATATAACCTGCCCAACATCGAACTCTCAGAGTAGCTGGACTTCTTACATAGTTACTCAGGGATCCCAGAGAGTGTGTGCCAAGAGACAGGAAGAGGAAGCCTCCAGTCTCTCAAGGGCCAGACCCAGGAACCAGCCCATCATCACATCCACCATATTCTATTGGTCAAGCAGTCAGACTCCATCCAGATTCAAGGAGGGGTAACATAAACCTCACTTCATATTCCCGTGGGGAAGGAGATAAAAATAAACAAAAAAACCCCACTAAGTAGATACTCTACAGGAAGGTGATTTGAGTTATAATGCAAAAGCAGTTAAAGGGGGTAGAGAGTGTCAGGAAGTTGGGAGAATACTATTTATACTATTTATATAGAATACTATTTATACTATTTATATAGGGTGGTCATGGAAGTCCTTACTGTTTAGAGGACTTTTGAGCAGGGGTATTAAGGAAGAGAGGGGGCAACCGTATAGATTTTGGCTTTTACTCTGAGTTCAGTGGGAAATCAGAGGGTTTTCAGCAGAGGATTAATATAATCTGACTTGAATTTTAAAGAAATACTCCGTGCTATGTGGATAATACACTAAAGGGAAGATGAATGGGGTAGTAGGGATACTAAGAGGCTATTTTGATAATCTAGTCAAAAAGTCATGGTGGCTTGGACCAAATGATACAGCAGTGATGTATTAAGTGGCCAATTCTATAAATATAGACATACCTACAAATATCTTTTTGGGTTCCTGCACCCATTTCTAACATGTGTGGATGTGGGTGCGGGTATGTGTAAGCTTCCACACACCAGCAAGCATTTCTTGGACACCAGCAGGGAATCTGAGAATTCAACTCTATTGTGAACTATCTACTCAGAGATGGCATCAGATTCCACAGGCAAAGGGCTCAGTCCTCCAAGACCACCCTCCACTTCAGACACCAATCACAAGCCCAGGTTGTTACCTGTACTTCCGACCAACTGGCTATAAATCAGAGGTTTCCATGACCCTCTCCTTGGGTTTGACTAATTTGCTAGAACAGCTAACAGAAATCAGGAAACCCGTTTACTCAATAGATGACCGATTTATCATGAAGGATATTAAAGAATACGAATCAACAGCCAGGTGAAGAGATACAGAGAGCAAGGAGCCAAGCAAAGGTCCTCATGGAGCTTGGGGCCTGGCACCGTGGCACATGGAAACATTCTGGTTCACCCACCTGAAAGTTTCTGAACTCCATCCTTTTGGGGTTTTATGGAGGCTTCATTACATAGGCATAATTGATTCATTCATTGGCTATTGGTGACTGAGCCAATCTCCAGCCCCTCTCCTGTCCCTGAAGGTCAGGAGAATGGGACTAAAAGTTCCAACCCCCTAATCACATAGATGGTTCTTCTGGCAACCAGCCCCCATGCTTAAGTAGGGTCCAGTAGTTGCCTCATTAATATAACAACACCTTTGTTGTTCTCATCACTTAGGATGAGAAATTCCAAGTTTTAGGAGCTCTTTGCAAGAAATGGAGACAAAGACCAAATATATATATTTCTCATTATAAATCACAATATCACAAAGTATACTTTCAAAGAATTAACATTTTTCATCTTATACATCATCACAAATCTGTAGTCTGTGAATTATTGGTAAGAAAACAATAGTAATATTTCTTTTTTATTGAAATATAACTTATATACATTAAAGTATGCAAGTCTTTAGTGAACTGTTTGACTAATTTTCACATATGTGTCTACTAATGTAACTCAGAATCCCTCCCGTCCCTGTCAGCACTCTCCCCAGAGATAACCCTCTTCTGACTTCTATCACTATAGATTTGTCTGTTTTATGCACTTCATATAAATGGAATAATATAAAATATATCTTTTTATCCCGGGCATATTTCAGTTCATATTATGTCTGTAAGATTCATCCATGTTGTTCACATACACAGTGAGTTCATTCCTTTTCATTGAACATGGCATGATTTATTTATAAAGATATAGCTGAGAATATTTGCTGATGGTTTGGAAATAGGGTCTGAGAGAAAGATAGGAATCGTTTTTAGTCTGAGCTTCCAGAAGACTTGGAATTGCCAGGGGGAAGGCTGTAGAAAGCAATTTTAGGTGTGGGGGATGGGAAAGAGTTCTGTTTGGGGCATGCTGCCTGTGAGATGGTTGTTAGACAACCAGTGTAGAGACTGAGGAGGCAGGTGGATATGTTAATCTGAAGTTATGATAAAAGTCTGAGCTGAAGATCTCAATTTGGGAGTCATCAGCATATACATATGTTATTTAAGACCTTGGGACGGGATAAGATCTATGAGAGAATGAAGGTGGCTATCCAGTAAAGTAAGCTGAGGACTGAGCTCTGAGCACTGTCAGGGGCTCAGGGAGAAGGATGAACGTGGAAAGGAGACTGAGAAGGTGTGGCTGATGAGTAGAAGAAGAACCAAATGGTCTAGAAGTAAAACAAGAAAGAATTTCAAGGTGTGAACTGTGGCAAAGGCTGATAATAGGTCAGTAGTGTCTGGGACGAGTTGACAAGAGCTGTTTCCAGGGAGACTGGAGAAAAAGCCTGACTGTATTCTTGTGGAAGCAACTGCTGATTCCCACCCAACAGCCATGCCCTGCTCTTCTTTAGTAACAAGAGCTCTTGTTTTATTTGGGGTAAAATGCATCCAGCTATACTTTCCAATCTCCCTTTCATCAAGATGTGACCGTATATGACAAATAAGTAGAAGCGTATATGGTATTTCTGGGAAGCCAGCTGAAGGGAGCTGATTCAGCCAGGCAGCACCTTGTGTATTAGTCACTTTTGCCCTCTGTATTGGTCAGATTTTTACTGTGATAGTGCTATGAAACAAACAACCCAAAAATATCTCAATGACTTAACCACATTCTCTTTTATGCTTCTGGATCAGCAGTTTGGCTGGCTTGGCTGAGCAAGCCTGCATTCTAGGCTTTGGGTCAGGTTCAGGGCAGCTTCAGTTCCAGGCTGAAAGAAAAATATGCTGTTCCCATGGTGGGATGGGAGCTTCAGGAAGCCTTGTGGAAATTTGCCACACCTCCTAGTGCTTAAGCTCAGAACCCAAAAGATCACTTCTACCCATTGGCCAAAGAATTTACATGACTGAGCCCAAAGTAAATGAAGAGGGTTATTATTCTTCACCAACTATGGAGAAGTAAGAAAAATTGCGTACAAATAGTAACATCTACCACACCTTCTTTTAATCATACTTTCGATGCACTAAAACCCAAAGTGATGGCTAGAGCGCCAGCAGCCTTTGTGGGTCATGTGACATTGGAAGTACCAAGCTAAGGTGGTAGAGTAGAAAGATGTGTCCCATTTGTCCATGGAGTCACCATATCAACCATGAACAGGCTAAATCTGACCTTGTTTTACATGGAAAAAAATAACTGCCATCTTTTTAATTTATTTTTATGTTATATTTTCTATTGCACGTAGCCAAACCTAATACTAATGGACACAAGTGGGTTTAAGTAAGAATGGGAGGTGTATGGACAATACCTTCAAGGAATTTTTCTATGCAGAATAGCAGAGAGATGGAATAGTACCTGAAGAGGCAAAGGAACAAAGGGAGTTTTACTTTTTATTTTAAGTTGGAAAGTATTACAGCATGTTATATAATGATGAGAAAAAACCTAATAAAGAAAAGAGTAATTGATACAAGAAAAGGAAAATTATCGAAGTACTATCCTTGAGTAAACAAGAAAACCTTGACATGTGGTACTTAGAGGTGCTTTTGTTTTGATTTAACTACGGGTCAATTTATACCTATTATATGACCTAAACTATTTAAATTCCATGAATTTTTCCTGAGTGTTTTCCAGGCGACTCCATATATTAAAAATGTTTTATTCATGTTTTTTGTTTTGTGTAAATAATAATTGAACCTTTCACAAACCCTAACCCCACCCATGCCCACTTGTTTTTCATTTTGAATTACGAAAGGAAGTAGAGGGGAAGTTTGTACTGTTTGGAATTATATGAATGATCAGAGGATGGCCCAATAGCCTAAATTAAAAGAAATAACTCATTAAATGGCACAAATCATCTTGCAAATAAAAGTATAAGACACAAAGCTGATAAAGCAAGTAAGAAAAATCCTATTTTTTCTAAGTTCCCTGTCAAAGTGGAATTTTTAAACCCACAGATGTTTAGAGGAGGTAAAAATATACTTCCTTGTTTGATGGAACTGCTACAATTCCAAATATATAAATCCACCCACAGCATTAATTAAAGTTTAAAATTTTTTCTCTGTCTAATATGAGTAGCATAGTGTTTTTACCTGAATAAGGCACTGCTTTTCTTCCCTGTTCTGCCAGATAAGATGCAGCACTCTTTTAAATACATATTTTTTTCCTAAAGGGAGCAGCTTGGGGAGAAATATCTAGAGTTCCATTTGAGACTTGTTAACTTTGAGATGCCTACTAGATACCCCAATGGAGATGTTAAGTAACAAGTTATACAAGTCTGGAGTCCAGGGAAAAGGTCTGAGCTAGAGACATAATGTTGGAGTTATCAGCATTTAGTATATTTAAAGGCATGGAGCTGTATAAGATTATCTAAGGATTTAGTGTATATAGGAAAAAAAATACAGATCTTTAGACTGAGCCCCAGGGTACAGCATTTAGAGGTTAGGGAAATGAGAAAAAATCAGCAGAAGATACTGAGAAGGAGCAGCTGGTGAGGTGGAAGGAAAACAGGAAGAGTGGTATCCTGAAGGCAAGAAAAGAAAGTGTCTAAGAAGAAATTTATCTATTTTGACTAATAAGGTGGAAATGGAGATGCAAATGAAATTTGATTATGCAAATGACATTGGAGATCATTAGTGATCCTGATAAGAGTGTTTAGAGTGAAGGGTGGGATTGAACACCTGTTTAGAGCGGATTCAAGAGAGAATTGAAGAGAAATTAGAGACAACAAGAATAGACAACTCTTTCTGGAGCTTTGCTGCCAATAGGAAGAGAAAGAAATCGGATGACGAGGTCATGGAATTTTGTTTGTTTTTAAGTTGAGAGAAATAACAGTATGTTACTATACTTATGAGAATGACCCAGAAGAGAGGGGAAAGCTGATGATGCAGGAGAGAGATGGGAAACTTATTGGAAGGTCGTAAGCTAGAGAGGATGGGGTCTGTTGCATAGGAAGAAAGCTTGGCTTTAGCTGGGAACATTAACAGTTCATCCAGAATGACAAAAAGTGTTAGAATATATAGACACCAATGCAAGCAAGGAGTTAGATATGATGGTGGGCGTTGGTGAAGCACTTTCTAATTTATTCACCTTTCTTGGTATTATCAGCTAAGTGAGAATAGGAAGAAAATATGAGAGGTTTCAGGAAAGTAGAAAAGTAAGAAATATCTATCCAGGATAGTAGGAAAGAAAATAAACCTGGAAAATATGATGTGATCACTTGGCAGCTTTAAAGGTCCACTTAGAGCCATCAGCATATTTGTTGTTTTACTACAGCCATTTTCAGCCGTGGATCCAGGTCTGGGAGGAGTTTCATCTGTGGTTTCCCCAAGCAGTGTGACAAACTGAAAAGTGTCAAGAGAGTTGTATACAAGGAAGTGGTTAAAATGATTGACCATAAAATTTAAGCTGAGGTCACAAGGGAGATGAAGACATGAAGGGGGAAGAGGGGATGGAGAATGTAAAGATGGTAACATCATGGATTGAAGGTCCAAGTGGAGACTAAAGATATTGAAGTCAGGTACTAAAATGAATGAGCAGGAAAGATGGCAAAAGAGTTGTAGAGTACCTAATATTGACATTTTGGAGGAGACACAGTTTTAGCATAAGAGCAAGTGGTACCATGAAAGCGAGTGCCGAGGCAGGGTAAAGGGCAAATCACTAAAGGTGAGGTTGAGGAACCACAGGCCAGGGGATTGGAAGGACTATCCAAGCATACATGTAAATCACTAAGACTTAAAACAGCAGAACTTTGTCAAGAATGACAATGAACCAGAAGCCAACACCTTCACTGAAGATCACCAGTCAGCGATAGACTACAGTGAGGATGAGTACTGATTGGCTAATGTCATAATCTAATGACATGAGATGCAAAGCTCAGGGATTTTATGGAAGAAGCTGGGAGAATGGCAGCAAATGCAAAGAGGAGCAGGAAGTGCACTTCCCCACCTATAAGAGCCCCCTTGGGAGGGCTGCAGGGGAAGCCTTAGCCTGAGGCGAAGTGTAGGCTTCAGTTTTAACAGGAACACTTTGGTAGGGGTGTTGAGAATGGATTGAAAGAGAGCAAAGGGTGGAAGTAGAATAAGTTAGGAGGCTACTGCAAAAATATAGGCAAAAGATGTTGGATGCTTATCCCACGAAGATAGCAGTAAAGGTGTGAAGATATAGTCAGCGTCTGAATGTTTTTAAATATACCATAATTCTTTGTACCTTTGATTTTAAGATTACCCCCTATTTCTTTTTTTTTTTAACATCTTTATTGGAGTATAATTGCTTTACAATGGTGTGTTAGTTTCTGCTTTATAACAAAGTAAATCAGCTATACATATACATATATCCCCATATCTCTTCCCTCTTGCGTCTCCCTCCCTCCCACCCTCCCTATCCCACCCCTTTAGGTGGTCACAAAGCACGGAGCTGATCTCCCTATGCTATGCGGCTGCTTCCCACTAGCTATCTATTTTACATTTGGTAGTATATATAAGTCCATGCCACTCTCTCACTTCGTCCCAGCTTACCCTTCCCCCTCCCCGTGTCCTCAAGTCCATTCTCTAGTAGGTCTGCATCTTTATTCCTTCCTATCCTGCCCCTAGGTTCTTCATAACCATTTTCTTTTTTTTTAGATTCCATATATATGTTAGCATACAGTATTTATTTTTCTCTTTCTGACTTCACTCTGTATGACAGTCTCTAGGTCCATCCACCTCACTACAAATAACTCAATTTCATTTCTTTTTATGACTGAGTAATATTGAATTTTATATATGTGCCACATCTTCATGTACCACTAAGAGAAAAAGCAATGCTACCAGTTAAACAGTGATAACACTTTTTTATGATTTCAATTTTAAGATGCATCCAAATTTCAGAGATGTTAAAATATTAAAATGTGCATCTGTGAACAGATGAAACATAATATATTGTTACACTGGTTGAATGTACTACTGTACGAAGGAAGAAATTCTTTTCCCAAAAAACTAAGAATTAAGAAAACTGAGTGTTTAGCATCTTAGAGGGCTTGCTAGAGAAACTCCCTGACAGCTGCTTGAGGAAAAGCAAGGCTGTGCTCCTGTTAGGTGACCGTCACTGGACACATTTTGCCACCTGTTTACTAATTGGCTCCTGTCAGAGAGTAACTCCATGTTCCTTGCTATGTCTAATTAATAGCCACACATCAATTTACTCATCATTTGTGTCTCCATATACTACTTGTTATTTCTAGTTAATGATTCATGTCTGATTGCTGTGAGAAGGTAGCTCAGATTTGTTCAGGCTACAAATTTATCCCTGTCACTGATGAATGTTACATTATGGCCACAGGAAGTAAAAAGGAAAACAGCAGTCTGTGCTAAGTTAGACGTCTTATGTTCTCCCCTCTTCTCCCATGTTGTATCAAACCAGCATATCTTTCTCATTGGTTCGTAATCCTGACTGCACATTAGAAACACTTCAGGGTGCTTCTTAAAAAGACTTATTCCTGGACCAGTTAGATCAGAATCATTGGAGGCGAACTTCAGGCATCCATATTTCTTAGAAAAATACAGGTGATTCAAATATCCCATCACCAGTGCAGTCCATGGGAGTTTGGCAGTCTCTTCATTAATAAGTAATAAACTTTGATGAGCTCAGATCAATTTGTCTAAGAAATATTTCTTTAACAATATAAGCCATGTAATGGTATATAGCAGGCATCAGAAATGAATACAGAATGATGTGGAAAGTTACAGTGTGTCACTAATGAAAAATAAGATTGTAGAGAGTATTATCTTAATTGAAATAAGTTGTGTCTACATATTTTTGTGTGTATGTATATCTAATTAATATCCAGAGATCAATTTACCTATTGTTTTCTTCTCCATATATTGCTTGTTATTTCCATTTAATGATTCATATCTGACCATTATGAAAATATGATTCTGAATTGTACATAATGAAAATTTAACCCTATCACTGATGCATATGACATACACACACTGATACATATACACACATGTACATATGTATCTATACACATATATGACACATACCCATATATGGTGATGGAGTATTAAAAAATGTTTATGATTTTAAATGCTCAAGATTACAGGAGATTTTAGTTTTCTTCTTTCTTTTGACCTCATTTTTTGCTATGTAAATGTATTTACTTTGTAATAGAAATTCATTCAGAAACAATAGCCTTATCTATTCATTGGAGAAAATTTGGAAAATTCATAAAACCATAAGTAAGAAAATTTAAATCATTCATGATTCCACCAGCCAGAAATAACCACTTTGGACATTTTGGTTCATTCTTTCCAAAAAAATTTTTTTCTTTATATGAGAGTGTGTGTGAGTATGTGTTTGTATACAGAATTACATACTTATACTGAAAAAAAAATTTTTAAGTTTTTAACCTTTTTGTTCTCTTAATAAAAGATTTTACCATGTCATTAAAAATTCTCACAAAACATGTGTTGTAATGAACTACATAGTATTTTACAACAAGATTGAGGAATACATGCAATGCAGATATGCTTTAAGCCATAAAAACAAAACAATCCAGTAGAGTTTGGGAGGTCAGAGAGCTGTAAGACTTAACAAGCAATACTGTGTGTGTTTGTCTTGAGTGTCCTCTTCAAGGCTCTCTCAAGAACTTGAGCAAGGAGAGCTGCAAAGCAGGTGGCACTGACATTTGTGAATTGTAGTCCTGGCTGTTTCACCATATCATTACAGTGAATATCTGAGTTAATTTAGCAAAGTGAGATGGGTGAATGATAAGAGATTAAGATATGTGAAACTAACTTAGGTGGTCAGGATGCATTCATTTCTAAGGCCAGGATACTTACATAACAAGAACAGCATTTTATCTGGTCATCAGCACCCATGAAAAGTAAAGAGATTCACCAATAAATTCAGCAAATGTGTACTGTATTTTGGGGGGAAAAGCAAGACCTTTTATTGGCGCCAGGCACTGGTGGATGGCAACATTTTTTTATACCCCAGATTTTCCCTTATTAACCAATTTCTCAGCCATAGACCAGCATCATGATGAATATAAGGCCATAAATTTGCTGTGGATTATTTGTTATTGATATGTGATTTTCTGCTCTCGTGACAGCAGAGGCTGTGTCTGTGGAAAAAATCCCAAACAAGATTAGATTGGGATTCCAGAAGCAAAGAGGAACGAATAGGAGTGGAAATGTGTACAAAGGGAGAAGTAGAAAGAAACAGAAAAATAGAATAAGATGGATTATTCAAGAAAATTCTGGAGATCAAGAGTGAAATCATTATGAATTTCTAAATTGTGGTTCTACATAAACTCTTATAAAGAGAAGGAATCTAGCTAGACAGGATTTTTTCCCTTGATATGGGAATTTTAGTTTCCCAATTACATCTCAGTGGGAGACTTCTTGTTATTGAGTTTTAAGTTCACAGATGGTGGAGTCTGGAAAACTGTCACAAATTGACCAACACTAACAAAACTGAAAATCTCTAGCCTTTTTTTCTATTCCATTTTCTCTGCCCTCTTTCTTTCTCTCATGACACTAAATCTCTGCCAATGTTTGTCTGGAAACAAAATGTGAATCAGAGTTTCAAGATACACTGAGTCTGGAAGCACTACTATTCCTTGGTTATAAGGACTTACAAGGATAACAGTGATTAACCTGTTATTCCTATAGTACTCAGACTTTGTTTAAGGATTGTTGTCATTTGTTGTATTATTTTATGGTCAACTGATACATTTTAACACTAAATATCATACATTTTGACTGTTGGCCCTATATTCTTTTATTCCTTATGCCTCTTCAGGAGTTTAGAAGGAAGAGACTATAAAAGACATGGAATTTAAGTAATACAGCTTTGCAGATGCTAGGGGAACATGGGGTGAAAGATACCCCAGAATACAATTCCTGAAGAGACCCATCCACTTACCAAGTCCTTGTGGAAATCTAGCCAAGACTGAGGAGAAAAAGAAGTAAAGAGTGAAATATTTTAGTACACATTTGGGAGCTCTTTAGGTTTTTCTGAGGAAACAAGAAACCACCATAAGAAAGGGGTACTTGTAAGTGTTTAATTTTATATGTTGGGGTCAAATATGGAGCATTTTATATGTCTAGCAAAGAGGCCATTGGGTTATGCTGTCATCTGGGACATTATATAAGTCTATTGACTGAATTTGCTTAGACAACGTAGCTGAGAGTTTTTTAAGACTGGGAAATAGGATAGTTGCTTTCTTGGTTTAGTATACAAAGTAACATTGAAGTAAAATTGACCTAAGCATTTTTTGGTCGTATTTCAGAAGCATTTCATAGCACCCTCCAAGAAACTGCCTTGAAAGCCTGCATCCCCACAGCATTGGTCTCAGATGGGTATAGAAAAAGTAATAAGGTTAGGAAAGTATTGTAATGAAAGCTCACACTGGAAATTTCTGACACTCTTCCAGTCCCTTTCCTTGAGAGGAATTACGTCACCACTGTTTTACATCTTACTGTTGTCTCTCACTGTTAACTCTATTCAGCTAACAAGGGGAGAACATCTGCATAATCTAGCTACATGATCTAGCATCCACCAAGAATTCAGACCCTTTTCTCCATCTTCACTGCTCTCCCCGCTTCACCAAGAGGAGAGTTTGTGATACAGACCAAGCAAAAACGCCTTTACTTCTGCTCTTGGAATTTCATGCAGGGTTTTGGGTCTCATCCTGTTGCAAATGAGGCACTTCATCCAAAGAGACCCATGGCAGGATGGAGGGAGAGGCAGAGGGGTCAAGCCAAGTCCATAGGAAACTAGGGCCTCACCTCTTAATGAAGAGCATTATCATGTGAATGTGTATGTGTGTTCTCTTTTGAAATCCTTTAATATGAGGGCTTCCCTGGTGGCATAGTGGTTAAGAATCCGCCTGTCAATACAAGGGACACAGGTCTGAGCCCTGGTCTGGGAAGATCCCACATGCTGTGGAGCAACTAAGCCTGTGCGCCACAACTGAGCCAGTGCTCTAGAGCCAGTGAGCCACAACTACTGACCCTGTGTGCCACAACTACTAAAGCCCGCACGCCTAGAGCCTGTGCTCTGCAACAAGAGAAGCCACTGCAATGAAAAGCCCGGGCACTGCAATGAAAAGCCCAGGCACCACAATGAAGAGTAGCCCCCGCTCGCCACAACTAGAGAAAGCCATGCACAGCAGCGAAGACCCAACGCAGCCAAAATTTAATTAATTAATTAATTTAAAAAATCCTTTAATATGATATAATTTCTTTAATTAGGCAACATATTTTCCTTTTAGTGGAAGGTGAATGCTACAAAAGAGAGAGATTAAAGTTTCTGTGTCCCCACCACATTAACAAAAGAAAGGGGGAAAAAAGCACATGATCATCTCAATAAATGCTGAAAAAGCTTTTGACAAAATTCAACATCCATACATGATGAAAACTTTCATCAAAGTTTGTATAGCGGGAACATATCTTGACTTAGTAAAGGCCATTTATGACTAAACCTCAGCTAACATCATACTCAACTATGAAAAGCTGAAACCCTTTCCTCCAAAATAGGAAGACAAGGATGTCCACTTCCACCACTTCTATTTAACACAGTATTGGAAGTCCTAGCCACAGCAATCAGACAAGAAAAAGAAGTCATCTGATTTGTAAGGGAAGAAGTAAAACTGTCAGTATTTGCAAATATCATGATACTGCACATAGAAAACCCTAAAGCCTCCACCAAAAAATTGGTAGAACTAATAAGTGAATTCAGTAAAGTTGGAGGAACTGCAAGCCAGGAAATTGTCCCAGGCTAACATTGTGAACCAGCCAGTCAATGACTTATACAAGCTTCAGTGGTACCAAGTACCTTACCTACAGAGCATAATGGCTACTTCACTTTCTGTTTAAAATCTCACACAGATTGCTCTTGTGGCCAGTCCTAACCTGGAACCATAGAAGGAAGGGAATTTTGGGAAATGTAGTTCCACTTTTAGCTAAATAGCTCAAAACTGCTGCAATTTCCCAATAATGCTTTACAATTATACCCTTTCATTTCTAATCTCCATCTCATTATTATATGCTTTGTCCAAAATATAAATTGACTTTGTTAGCTCTTTGTTATCTGTCAGTACTGAATACATTTCAGTTCTCTTTAAAATGTATTTATTTAATGAGATGCTTTCCATCAGTATGCCTGTCTTTGCAGCCTTGTTTTAGAGTCAGGTGTGGAGTAACCCAGACTTGATGGCTTTCCCTGTCCATTTTAGACCCTTCTGTAATGCACATTTCTCTTTCCTTGGGTCTTGACTGAGTACTTCATATCTCAGCTCAACTTTGCTCCTAAACTCTGACTACAGACACATTTCTGAGCATCCTTATTTTACTTTTCTATTATCATTTTCTAATTTTCAAAAAATTAAATATAGTTTCGTATCATCCATGTATAGCAAACTCATCAACTATCTCTTTGGGAGAACTGAAGGTGCATGCTGGCTATATTCTGGTAGATACTCATCTTGTCTAATTAATAAATTGTTAAAAATGAATAATAGACTATGATATATAGAAAATTTTCCTCTTAAGATAGAGGCTGTTTGTTTAGCAAAACTTGGCTGGTGGGAGGGGGTAGAATTGGGGTACCTTACTATTTAATTTTCCCTCATGATTTTTCAAACTTAAAATAATCAACAAGATCTTGCTGGTCTACTTGTTATATTCCAGAAGAATAGATTTCAATAGGTAAAAAGCAACTTAGTAACAAGTGAATTGTTCACATTCACCAGATCAACCTATTTTGAACATTCTTTTATGTTTATCCATTATTATAGTACATAAGAAAATGTCAGATATTCCAAATTACATTTCTAAAATTATACAGAGTGCTTGTACTGCATTTGTTTTCTTCCAGCATTTTTCAGCATGATTCAAAATCACATGCTTCTGTTTAACATTTTTCTAGTTGATGTCATTGAAGATTTCCTTGGAAATCATTTCCTAATGCCTGCAGATTTTTTTTTTTTTTTAAGAATTACAACACTGAATTTTTTTTTTTTAATTTTTTATTTATTTATTTATTTTTAGCTGTGTTGGGTCTTCATTTCTGTGCGAGGGCTTTCTCTAGTTGTGGCAAGTGGGGGCCACTCTTCATTGCGGTGCGCGGGCCTTTCAGTGTCGCAGCCTCTCTTGTTGCGGAGCACAGGCTCCAGACGCGCAGGCTCAGCAGCTGTGGCTCACGGGCCCAGTTGCTCCGCGGCATGTGGGATCTTCCCAGCCCAGGGCTCAAACCCGTGTCCCCTGCATTGGCAGGCAGATTCTCAACCACTGCACCACCAGGGAAGCCCCCTGCAGATGTTTTATTTCTGGCCTTCTACCTCTAGGATTAAATTTCACACACTAACCTTTCTTTGTAGAATCAGTAATGAGGTATCTGGCAAAACACTCATGATAAGTAGATCAAATATTTCCTAAGTAGTAAATAGGAAGTAATATTTTGAGGGAAAGAGAGCTTAATGCAATTAAATTAGAAACTTTATATATGCTCTAGAGCACGTACTAGGCCTTTTTTCCATTTTCCTCAACTACTCACGATCTCACATGCTGTTGGAAGTTAATAAATATTCATCAATGATTGATGACATTGAGCATACTCTACTCAGAGACTGATACCCTCAGATATTTACCAAGCAGCCAACACCAGTGAAATTTTCATCACATTGCTCAGCTGGGTTCCATGCCTCCGGGGTCTCGCTGCTGCAATCTGCCCTGCGTTCTAATACTAAATTAATCTTTCTGAAGCTCTACTTTTATCATATCACTCCCTTGTTAAAAAATATATATAATGTATACTCTTTGCCAACTGAACTATGTCCACACTCCTTAACATTACCGACCAAACCTTTCATTTTTCTGGCACCACCTCCTGCCAGCCACCTCCTCACCAACCTCTCCTAGCCTCTCAGCTCTACTCACTAGCCATAATCCAAGCTGTCAAGTCTTCAAATGTACCAAATAGGTCAAGCATGCTCTATCCTTTTTCCAGGTCTTTGCTCCAGCTGTTCATTGCTTTGAACAGTCCCCCACCCAACTCCATCCCATGGTCTCCTTTGCCTAGATAATTTCTGTTAATCCTACAAATTTCAGCTTTAATATTTCTTACTCCTTGGGAAGTGTCGGGGAGGAGAAAATTTCCCCCACTACCCCTCTTGAGTTCTTGTGGCTGGACTGATAATTAAATTGACCCAAGACAGATTAACAGAAGAAAAAAAACATTTTAATTCACGCACACAGAGGTCTCATAGAAATCTGGGACCTAAGAACTGGCTAATGCAGGCAGCTTTTGTACTTTTTAGACAAAGAAACAATAAATTTGTGAGGAATTGGCAGCAAAGAAACTTAGGTTTAGGGTGCTCAATTAGTGAAGAATCTAAACAGAGTTTGGGCTTGGGAAAGTAAATTAAAGAAGTAGCAAGATTTGTTTACACAGGCTTCTCTGCCCAAATTCCTGTCTCTGGTGACAAAGGTGTCCTTCTACCTCCAGATGCAGGGAGTGCACCTTTCACATGAAAGATTTCTTTCCTGCTTTTAGGGAGACAGAAAGGAGAGTCAAGTGTCCTTTTTGCATTGGCCATTTCTTAATTAACTTTAACTGTCAAAATAAGCAATATGCCATCATGGTATATTTGGGGGCAGCCCGCCCTGAGCCCCAAAAAAAGGCATCCCTGGACCTCCTAGACTGGTTGGGGTGTCTCTGCTTGTGCTTCCCTAGCACCTGTACTCCCCTGTCTGAAGTAGGCTGAAGGATGACCCCTCAAAGAGATCAGATCCTATTCTCTAGAAACTTTAAAGCTTGCTTTATAAGCAAAAAGGGTCTTTGCAGATGTGATTACATTAAGGATCTTCAGATGGAGAGATTATCCCAGATTATCTAGGAGGACCCTAAATGCAATCACAAATGTCCTTATAAGAGGAAGGCAGAAGGAAATCTCATACAGTCAGAAGAGGAAGAGACACACAGAAGAAAAGGTGGTGTGAAAATGGAAGCTGGAAGAGGGAAGAAACAGATTCTCCCCTAGAGCCTCTGGAGGGACCACAACCTTGCAGCACCTGGATTTCAACCCAGTGATACTGATTGCTGACTTTCGGCCTCCAGGACTATAAGAGAACACATTTCTGTTGTTTTAATTCACCAAATTTGTGGTAATTTGTTGCAGCACCCTCCGGAAACTAATACACTATCATAGTTCTATCAGTCAGGGGTCCATCAGACAACAGATGATAGTCAAACTGGTGATCAAGAGTCAAATAAAGGGAGGGTGTAGTAACACAGGGCTAGTCATAATAAGTTGCCCTTATCATTTCCGAGAAGACAGGGGAAGGGAGCTGTTTCCAGAACTCAACAAATAACTGAATGGAGACGGCTCCCCAGTGGGAGCTATGGCCTTTAGTAGGGGACCTGGTCAATTTAAAGTGACCCAGTAGGGAGAAAACCAGGGGAATCAATATCCCAGCCTCACCCTCTCTCTACCCTCTGATCTCCCTCTTTTTGGTTAAACCCAGAAGCTAGGGGTAAGGGAGTCTTTTCATACATTCCACAAAATGTATGAGTCTCTCAGAGCAGAGAGCCAAGTGGAAGGAGGTGGTAGAGATTGGATGGTAGGGGAATTATCCTATTCAATTGCAATGGCTCATTTAATTACCTAACTCCCTCCCTGTGCTTTAAATGCCAGCAACTATTCCATCTGTCGTCTTTATTATGAGTTCCAGTGCCTGACCTGGAACTTTACAAAATATTTATCAGATAAAATTAATTAACAAAACAACACCCCATAGAAGAATTAGAGACCCTTCACAATTGGGATCTAGTCTCCTATTTCCAGTTTCATTTTCCACTATTTTCCTTTAAGAACCCTCTGCTGGAGGCCAGGATGGACCACGAAATAGTAACGAAGCATGCTTCACCCTCTCCTACCTCCACACCTCTGCTCATGCCTGCTCCTCTTCCTCAGCCATCCTCACCGCCTCTACTGAATTTCTGTCGTTCTTTGAAGGCCGTCTTTTAGGCTACCTCCTTCATGACATCTGTCAGGATCACCCTGTCGAAAATGATCCCCTCCTTCTTGGCACTCTTTCAGCTCTCGTTTGTACCTCTCTGGTAGGAGTAACTTTTTATAGCTGTGTTCTTTTGACATGTGTACACGTCATAACTTAACTTGAAGACAGTAATATCTTGAGAGCTGCCTCTTTATCTCATAAAATGACACAGGATTCTAAACAGGATGTAGCAGTGACTTAAAAGTAAGTGCACAAAAAAAAAAGTTAAATAAGTAAATTAACTGTAAACTTTTTGTTAATTAGCATATTTCATGGTCATCTAGTTATCCTAGTCTCTCTTTGTTTTTCCTACTGAAAGCTAAAAGAATCTTCTTGGAATGTCAACTTTATCTCTTTCTATATTAGTAGTTTCCTCATTTAATAAAAGTCACACAAGAAAAGTCCCCACTCTTGACTTATGAAGTTAGTAATTCATAGTAGTACTGTGTTGTACTATAAAGCATCATAAAGAAGGATTTGCCCTCCGAGGTTATGGGGGTAGTAACAGATCTTCAGGAATCCCTCTGGCATTTCTGAAGTTTGTCTTGAGGTCTGAATTTACCAGATTTGGCACTCCTCAGAACCCAGGGCAAGGTAAAACTGATTTTAATATAACTGCTTGTAAAAGGGGAAAAATAGAAAGAAAACAGTCATCAGGATTCAGAGGAGTGGCATGTATGCTAACCAAGTTCTATGACATTTTAATAAAAGTCATATTAGAGGAACAAATACTAGATTTAAGAAAGCTAAAATGATATATTCTGCTGCAAAATTCTATACCTCTTAATATCAGAATAAACATTAAAAAAAATCCTTATTCATGATTATCAGGAATATTTAGGAACACTTATAAAAGTTTATGAAATTTACTGTCCCATTTCACTATAGTATCACCTAAAAAGAGAATATAGAGCTGAGTACATTTCCCCAAGGACTATTATAAAGGATGGTATGAATACCTAACATATTGATTTTATTGCTGTCAGAAACACATACTTCCATACATAAAAGCAATGTCGTTCAGTAACTATGTTTTGCAAATGACTGCAGCACCATAACTACATCCCAGAAAAACTCATATGTGAATATCTTTGGAAATATTTAAGCTCTTTAATATTTGAATTGCTTATAAATGTTTATCTGTGTTATGTTTTTCTTCCAAAACCTACCAAGCTTACGTCGTTGTAATGCATAGGTCAATATTTGCATATGGATGTGAGTAAACACAGCTTTGCGATAGATTCATTTAGATGCAACGGGCAGAATAAAATACATGTTTTCTAAAAGAATAGCTGCTCTTGGCTATTCAAAAGCAACTGAATGTTCAGTGTTTCACAGCTACTTAAACCAGTGGAGAGTTAATAGCTAAATTCTGAAAGAATAAAAAGTACTTGAAAAAGAAGAACCCCATGCATTACTCAGAACTGAAGCAGCTTCCCATTCTTTCAACATGGAGATACCACACATTCTGCTTTTCAACACCCTGTACACGCACTATTACAGAACTGGGACCTTTAGACTCAGTGGCCAGAGCATGTTTTGGGTCCTAACATAACTTAGAGAGGACAGAGTTGATACTGACTAGTAGTACTAAGTCAACTTATCAAGTCAACTGCACCGGAAAGCATAAGGAGACACTCCAAACTCATATCAAGGAGCATTTTTGTCTCAAATGTACATAAATTATATAACCCTCCTTCCTCTACATTGGTTATGGACCAAATGGGTCCTCCATATCTTGTAAACTATCTTGGATTTCTAAAATAAAGGCTTCCATCTTTCTTTTGAAGATTCAAAATTGCTCAACATTTAAATACCAAGACATAATCTCAGCTCCTATGCCCATGAATGATACAAGGGACTAGCAGAGATGCCTAAAACAATTAACTTGATAAAGGGAGTGAGCCGAAGGAGCACTTACATTTGAGATTCAAGCCCCAACATCTTAAGATAAAGTTAAACCCCTAGCAGCAAAGAAGAGAGGGAGAGATTTCCAAGGTTTCCTGCTTGCCCCCATATTTTCCTCCTTTTTGTGTTAATATGAAATTTTAGGACGTGCTAACAGGCACAAGGAACAAATGCTGGATCAGAAGTAAATTCCAATTACTCAGCCATAAAAAGAAACGAAATTGAGTTATTTGTAGTGAGGTGGATGGACCTAGAGTCTGTCATACAGAGTGAAGTAAGTCAGAAAGAGAAAAACAAATACCGTATGCTAACACATATATATGGAATCTAAAAAAACATGGTTCTGAAGAACCTAGGGGCAGGACAGGAATAAAGACACAGACATAGAGAATGGACTTGAGGACACGGGGAGGGGGAAGGGTAGGCTGGGATGAAGTGAGAGAGTGGCATGGACGTATATACACTACCAAATGTAAAATAGCTAGCTAGTGGGAAGCAGCCGCATAGCACAGGGAGATCAGCTCCGTGCTTTGTGACCACCTAGAGGGGTGGGATAGGGAGTGGGGGAGGGAGACGCAAGAGGGAGGGGATATGGGGATATGTGTATATGTGTAGCTGATTCACTTTGTTATAAAGCAGAAACTAACACACCATTGTAAAGCAATTGTACTCTAATAAAGATGTTTAAAAAAAAATTTTTAAAAACGAAGTAAATTCCACACTCAGGAGCTTCCAAGCCTACTAGTGGAAACAACACATGAGAATTAAGAATTATAAATTTTCGATCAGTGGAGCATGCAGTTCCAGGTGAGTGATCAGGCAGTGCTTCATGGAGGTGACATCGAGTTAGGCCTGGGGGAATGGGTAGTATTGGGGCTTATGGACATAGGGAAAGATTGCTACACATTGTGAAATGACTACAGAGCTTCTCTGCTTCCTTGTTCCCATGCCAACATGCTGAGCATTCTCATAAAGCAGGTTTGTCCATTCCTCCTCCTGTGTTTTAGTATTTGGCCCAGAGGTTTCCTAAATGACTGCACTGAAATCGCTGTGGTCCAAATGTGGCTACTTATTCACTCAAATTTTCACTCTCAGTGGCATAGTTGTGCACGTGTCTTTCTATCTCTGTTGCTCCCTCCTGCACCCTTGCTCAGTCTGTCGTCTGTTCATAGTTTGTTTTCTCATACTCAGTAGTTGCTCCTTTGCTGTTGTTGTGTTTACAGTTTGCATTTTGGGTGATTAGTTGGGGTTACCAAACATTTGTAAAAGAAAAATTATCAGTAAATATTTTTTAATCCTAAATTGAAAAGAAATAGACCCACATACCTGACAAGGATGGATGAATATCTGCAAATCAATGTGATACACCACATTAAAAAGAACAATAGATAAAAATCATATGATCATCTCATTAGATGCAGGAAAAGCTTCAGACAAAATTCAACATTGATTTATGATTAAAAACTCTCAACAAAGTGAGTATAGAGGGAACATGCCTCAACATAATAAAGGCCACATATGACAGACTCACAGCTAACGTCATACTCAATGGTGAAAAGTTGAAAGCATTTTCTCTATGATCAGGAACAAGACAAGACGAGGATGCTCGCCACTTATTCAACGTAGTCTTGGAAGCAAAGATAGCCTTTTCAACAAACGGTGCTAGAACAATTGGATATCCACATGCAAAAAAAAAAAAAAAACGGAATCTAGACTTCATACTCTTCACAGAAATTATCTCAAAATGGGGACTTGCCTGGCGGTCCAGTGATTAAGGCTCCATGCTTCCACTGCAGGGGGCACGGGTTCCATCCCTGGTCAGGGAACTAAGATACCACATGCTGCATGGCGTGGCCAAAAAAACCAAAAAGCAAACAGACAAAAAAATTATCTCAAAATGGATTATAGACCTAAACATAAAATGCAAAACTATAAAATTCCTAGAAGATACCATAGGAGAAAACCTAGATGACCTTGGGTATGGCAGTAACTTTTTAGATACAAAGGCATGGGAGGGCAGGGGTATATTGAAATTCTGTGTGCTTTCTGCTCAATTTTGCTATGATCCTAGAATTGCTCTAAAAAATACAGTCTATTTAAAAGGGGAAAAAATCCTAGAAAGCCTACTGATGGTTAGTATTTGATTCATAAGTAGTGGTGATCCACGGAAGATTTCTATAAGCAGGGGAATGAAATAACTCTACTTCCAAAGGTTAATCTGGGGGGCAAAGCACAATAAGGATGGGAGGGGAGAGAGGGGAAAGGAAGCTGAACCCCATGTGCTTGCTCACTGGGTGGTGTATTTGGTAGATAGCAAGGAGCTTGACAATGGCAATGGAGGGAAGGGAAGAGAGATCAACGCTGTCGTGGTGAAGGGACCCACATGGTTTGGCATATGGTTAGATAACACGCTTTGTTAGATGCTATTTGTAGATGAGGATGAGAGGAAAAGAAGAAGGTAACAAAATGGCCTAAGGGACTAGAAGAAAGATGATGCCATTAAAAGAGGTATGAAACATTGAAGAAAATAAAAGGAGGAAGGATGTGGTATAGTTCCAGATTAGCACACATTCTATGAAGGACCTCTAGAGCATAATTCTAGATTGATACACCTAAATCATATTGTCACAGTACACAGGCAAGTTTTGCAGATGTTTTCAATGACTGCCTAACAGGCAACCAATCTTCCCACTTGCTCTGTAGCAAGAATCCCTGGAAACAGTGTGTGATGCTCTAGAGGAACCAGTTCCTCTGCCTTGGAGGAAGAAAACTGGTTAAATGAATCATACACAGTTAATCTAAGAAGCTGTGTTCAGGAAGAAAGCTGTGCTGTCACGGAGAGGGGCTAGGGTTTTAAATCAGAGAACCTGGGTTTTGTGTGCCCTTTCTGCCACTTAATGAACTTGAACCTGGAATAAGTTATTCTTCTCTTCTCTTTAGTTTTTCATTTAAAATGTGTACACTAACATGTACCTCATAGAATAGTAATGAGAATAAATGGAGTAATCTATGTGAAGGCGTTTTGTAAAGTGCTCTGCAAAAGTGAAGGCTTTAAAGTTATTTCTACTCAGCACAGTGAGGACCCCATAACTAATCTGGGTGGGAAAGGTTTTACCAAAAGGAGGGAAACCAGCTTTATACCAGGTCATTTTTTGGTAATGGAAATAGTGATAATATGGTGGCATGTAGCCATGGGGACCAGATAAAAAGTGTCCCCTGGACTAGGGCTGCCCCACCCGGGCACGGAGTCCTACCCTCTGCTCTGAGCGGGCTCCCCCGGTACCCACTGTGACACCTCACCTCGGTGCTGCTGCCTCTCCTCTTCATGCTGGGTCATCTGAAGATTTAGGTATCAGAGCCATCACTCAAAACCATCCGCTTCAGTTAGCATCGACGCACAGCCAACTGCCCCAAGACTTAATGGCTGAAACCAGCAACCATTTCCTACTTCTCACAAGTCTCTGACTCAGGGAGCAGGTCTGCCGATCTGGGCTGGGCTCCAGTGATCTCAGCAGGGGTCGCCGATGCCTTGGGATTCAGGGGGAGGGCTGCTGGGGCCTGGCTGGTCCAGAAGAGTCTTGACTGGGACCTCTTGGCCCTCCTACACATCTCACATTCCTCTGGGAGGCTAGCCTCAGTGTTTTCTCATGACAGGATCCAGGACATGTGGACATTTCAAGTGGAAATGTGCACGCACTTTTTCAAGCCTCAGCTTGTGCCATGTTTGCCACCGTCTAATTTTCACTTGTAAGCACTGATTTCTGGAGTCCTGACTTCCTCTCCTTTCCAGGCCAGGCCGTTAGAACAGCACTTAATTTTTTTATTTAGAAAATGGGGATGATACTGTACCTATCGCTTCATACGTGTTTTTATCATTTATTAGTATGTGACAGATTTATTTCCTATGACAAAGTATCCCTCTGTAGCAGGGATCAAATCCTGCCTGCTGCATTTTTTGGACAAACTGTAAGCGAAGAATGGTTTTTGCATTTTTAAGTGGTAAAGGAAAAAAAATCAAAAGAATATTATTTTGTGGCACAAGAAAATTGTATGAAATTCCAACTTTAGGGTCCAAATTAAAGTTCTGTTGGGATATAGCCACACTCATTATGTATTATCTATGGCTGCTTTCGCTCTACAGCAGCAAAATTAAATTGTTGCAATAGGGACCATATGGCTCCCAAAGCCTGAGATATTTACTACCTGGCTCTTTACAGAAAAAGTTTGCCAAGCTGTGTTCTATAGCTTGACTTCCAAAGGCTGAACAGTGATTATTCTCTGCGGCCATACTGTCAAGATCTAAGGTATAAATATTGAATATGGAGGTTATACTCAATTTTTAGTATTACAGATAACAACTTTGAAAAAGAAATACTGTGTGTATTTCTAAATTATTCCTTAGATCAGTTCTTAGAAATAGAATTGTTGAGGCCAAAGATAAGCACATTTTTAAGGCTTTGATACATATTGCCAATTTGCCATACCTTTAAGATAGACAAAATATCATTTAAAATATAATTTTAGGCCCAGTTTTTAAGAGTCATTTTTATTAGAAATCGATATGGAACTTGCTCAAAGAACATTTTGATCTCTAAATTCATTCGGCTTTTTTTCCCCATATTGATGTAATCAATTTTGTAAATGTTCCCTTGGTCATATTGGTGGTCCAGGGATTCCCAGCCTCTCAGGCAGGGGAAACTGAAGAATGATATCAGATCCCACCGCATCCCTTAATGTACGTATACTAAATCATAAGACGCTCTCTTTTTTTTAAAAAAAAAAGCATAATTTTCTTAAAAACTAATTATATATCTATAACAGTTAAGCACAGAAAAGGAAACTTTTCTCTTGACTTTGTAGGCCAGGTATTACTGTCTACAATTGATGGCCTGCCTGATAGCAAGAGAGTTCTCCTTCTTTTACCCAAGTTCCAAGTGTTTTATTTTATTTGCCTCTTACACCAGGTTCCACCTATTATCCCCCTACTGTTTCCATTTCAAGGCCCTTTACTTTTTCTACAGTACCCTGTAGATTATCTACAGGTATCCTCTCCTTAGTCTGGGTTGTAGACATGCTCAGAATTCAATCCTCCCTTTGGCCCAAGTAGGGAAGAGGTAGACCCAACTCGGACATTTGTTAGAGGAATGAACATCAGGATCCAAAACAGAAAAAAAATATGTCTGAGCTAAAGACCCTGAAAGGAAGCCCAAAATCAGAATTTGGTGAGGTCTTATACAAATGCCAAGTCCAAAAAGCAGATGAGTCCAAAATCACAAATGAGATTTCCAGGCAAGATTCAGGAGCCAGACAGAAAGTTAGAAGAGCGAGAGGCATTCCTCCCATTCAGATATTCCAGGTCAATTTCTGTTACCATCTTTAGAGTGAATATGACTTATCTTTTTTGGATACTGGAGGTGTCAGACTATTTTAAGAGTGACAACAGAGAGTAGCCACAAAGGTTCAACTAAATATAATATTTAACAAATTCCAAAAGATAATTTATAAATTGGAATAACCAGTAAAGTTTCTATCTATCATTTCACTATATGCATTAAAATTTACTTCAGGAAGATTTTGTTCAGAAAAGTCTTTTTTCACCTTCTGTTGGCCCACATGGAAATTACGTTTGCTGTCCTTATATATTTTAAAAGGTTGAAAAGATAAATACCACTGTGAGTTCATTCAACTAAAAGTTAAGCGTGTACATTACAACCACCTATTAAAAGCCATTAAGATGTAATTAGTCTGTTTAATAATCAAGTATTCAGTGCATCAAAGATTCAGTTTCCTTACGGATCAATCATAAGTATATTAACAACTCACAGGCTTGCTTAGACAGTTAGATAAAACACTGAACTCTTTAACAGATATCTATTTAAAAGAGTGCTGCAAATGAAGTGATGAAAGGGGAACAGAGAACAAAAAACAATCCAAACCAGATAAGATGATGTCACGTGTGGAAGGACATGTCAAAGCCAGATTTGTTCTTTCTCTCTCTGTCTCTCTCACACACACACACACACACAGTAATTATAGAACATAACCTGGAGTGATAAAGATGATCATTTCAAAGACAGTCTAAATTTCCTCCCAGGAACCGATTAAAATGGGCCAAAACAGAATCAAACATAAGAGAAACATTTATATGCAACGTAAACAAGAAACAGTGCCAATTACATACTACAACCAGGAAGAAACTTCAGCTAGGTATAATGAATGGCTTAAATTGAAAGAAGAAAATTCACAAGACATAAATTCATTTCTCAAGATAACAGCACTGTGGAAAATAAATGAAAAATTTCTTGAAAATACCTAATTACTGCAATTTGGAGAGAGAAGAAGAGATATGGGTAGTAAGAGGAAACGTGGGACTATTCTCCATGGGACTTGCTGCTTCACTGTAGATTACTGGAATTCCATTAGTGGGGAGCTTAAAAATGGAGTGATTGGCCCTGCTGTATAGATTCTCTCCATCCTGAACCCTTACAGTTCATGAACTCGGTCGGCTGGGGAGAGAGGCCTGCAGCACAGAGGGACAGGGTGTGAGGATAAGGTTAGATCAGGGGAAGAACTTGGAACATAGTAGTTCCTGTGTTGTGAGGGAATGGAAACAACCCCCCAAATGGAAAAAAACTAGGTCTCAGGGCTTTAATCTGAATTTTCAGAAACGAGGCAAGTGCTCCCTGACCCAAGGGAGCACTTTATAAAATCTTCCTCACATCCCCCGCCCACTTCCATCAACCTATGAGTTAATTCTTGTGTTTGGTATGAGGTAAGGGTAAAAGTTCATCTTTTTGCATATGGATACCCAATTGTCCCAGCACCGTCTGTTGAAAAGACTATTATTTCCACAATGAATTGTCTTGGTACCTTCCTCACAAGTCATAAACATACTGACTTTTTTCTGGTCTTTTAATCCTGTAACACTGATCTATATGTCTCACCTTACAGCAGTAGCACACTGTTTTAATAACTGTAGCTTTCTCTTTTTATTGAAGTACAATTGATTTACAATGTTGCATTAGTTTCTGGTGTACAGCAAAATGATTCAATTATACATATATATACATATTCTTTTTTACATTCTTTTCCATTATAGTTTATTATAGGATATTGAATATAGTTCCCTGTGCTATACAGTAGGATGTTGTTCATCTGTTTTATATATAGTAGTTTGTATCTGCTAATCCCAAACTCCTAATTTATCCCTCCCCAACCCCCTTTCCCCTTTGGTAACCATAAGTTTGTTTTCTAAGTCTATGAGTCTGCTTCTGTTTTGTAAATAAGTTTATTTGTATCATTTTTTAGATTCCACGTATAAGTGATAGCATATATCTGTCTTTCTCAATCTGACTTACTTCACTTAGTATGATAATCTCTAGGTCCATCCATGTTGTTGCAAATAGCATTATTTCATTCTTTTTTATGGCTGAGTAATATTCCATTATATATATATATATATATATATATATATATATATATACCACATCTTCTTGATCCACTCATCTGTCGATGGGCATTTAGGTTGCTTCCATGTCTTGACTATTGTAAATAATGCTGCAATGAACATTGGGGTGCATGTATCTTTTCAAATTAGAGTTTTGTCCAGGTACATGCTCAGGAGTGGTACTGCTGGATCATATGGCAACTGTATTTTTAGTTTTTTAAGGAACCCCCATACTGCTTTCCACAGTGGCTGCACACATTTACATTCCCACCAACAGTGTAGGAGAGTTCCCTTTTTTCCACACCCTCTCCAACATTTGAATAACTGTATATAGTTAAGTTTTGAAATCGGAAAGTGAAAGTCCTCCAACTTTGGAAGTTTTTTTCAAAATTGTTTTGGCTATTCTAGGTCTTTTGCATATTTATGTAAATTTTGGGATTTGCTTGTCAATTTCTGGCCAAAAAAAGCCTTCTGAAATTTTGATAGGAAATACATTGAATTTATAGATAAATTTGGGGAAAACAATATTTTACCGACATTGAGTCTTCCAATTCATGTAGAATATTTCTCCATTTATTTAGATCTTCTTAATTTTTCTCAGCAAAGTTTTGTCATTTTCAGTGCACAAGTCTTGTATGTCTTTTGTTAAATTTATTTCTAAGTATTTTATTCATTTTTATGCTATGGTGAATATAAATGTATTAATTTCACTTAAAGATTATACCAGATCTTCTTATGATAGATTTTGCAGGGGGACAAGTGGAATAAAGGAGGCTTACGTTCTTGTCTCATTCAAGATTAAGATATGGCTACTGATTAGCCCAAGGTGTCAATAAATATTGTGAATTTAGCTATGTACGTTAAAAAAATTTAGGAGTAACCTTAAAAATATTTGAAATAGGACATATAATTTCCAAATTACCAACAACAACAACAAAATAAATGGAGCAAAGCCACACATAACAAAAGATGGGACAAAGAGGAGAGAAATAAATAGTAAGAAAGAATAAGTAAATGCTTTACCACTGAGGTCTGGAACAATACAAGGATGTCTGCTCTTACCATTCATATTCAACGTAGTACTGGAAGTTCTAGGGATTACAATAAGCCAAAAAAAAAAAAAAAAGAAAGAGCATACAGATTGGAAGAGAAGAAATAAAACTGTCTCTATTTTCAAATGATATGATTCTGTACATAGAAATTCTCAAAGAATCTCCCAAAAAAACTCCAAAAACTAATAAGTAAGTTCATCAAGGTCACAGGATAGAAAATCAACAGAAAAAAATCAACTGTATTTTTATATTTTAACAATAAATGTGCAGAAACCAGAATTTAAAAACAATACCACTTACAATCACTCCAAAGAAAATAAACTACTTAGATATATACTTAACAAAGCATGTGTAAGATTTCTATGCTAAAAATTACAAAATACTGGTGAAGGAAATCAAGGACCTAAAAAATGGGTTTAATGTAGTTCCTATCAAAATTCCAGCAATGTTTTCTGTAAGACATTTTTATAATTTTATATAATATATATTATATATAATTTATATTTTATTTATAGACAAAGTCCCTAGAATAGCTAAATAATCTTCAAAAATAAAGAAGAAAAAAGTGGGAAGAATCATTATACCTGATATTAAGGCTTATGATCTAGCCAAGTAATGCTAACAATGTGCATGGGCAAATGGATAGACATATAGATAAATGGAACAGAACAGAGAGCCTAAAAACAGAGCCACAAAAATATGCTCAACTGGTTTTTTACAAAGATGCAAAAGCAATTCAAAGGAAAAAGAATAGCAAATGGTGCTAGATCAATTAGACACCCATAGCAAAAACATGAAAAAAAAACCCAAGTAATTTTTATTTTTGTTGTACTTTTCTGTGTTTTCTGAATTTGTGCTTAGAAAATATCTTGGCTGAAATGACAACTGTTTTCTGAATAGGAGAGAAAAAAAATCACATTTATATCTCATGAAAAAATATGTAAGAGTACATTCTATTCATTCAAAATTTTGCCTCATAAGATAAACTGACCAAGGAGTCTTCAGCACAATTTTAGGGTAGATAGAAAGGAACATTATATCCTGGATCTCTATGCCAGTCACATACTTGGTTGCAGTAGATTGCATTAGAGATTTGTTAATAATATGCCTTGTAGGAGTCAACAGAACAGTTAGATTTGTGAAAACATAATTAGCATCACAAGAAAAACAAAACATAAAAGCAATCAGAGGTCTTGATCCTTTGTACAAAAGTAGAAATGCAATTGTTTTCCCTGGAAAATGTTTAAAGGCCTATTGTGTCTGCAAGGCTACTGTGTCTCAACTTGTTTGGGTACAACTGGGCTGACGATGAAAAGCAGGATGTCATTCAAGGGAGCCAGCTGACTTCTCTGCAGATATACTGCTGAGTTGACAGACAGGGGCTGCACTGGTACCAGAGAGCTGGCAATCAAAAGCCATATCTGTTAGGACTCAATGTAGGAAGTAGTTAAGTAGTTACAGCATGCATTTCTCTAAATTCCAAGTTTCCTCTAGCCTATTACTACTTAAGGAAAACTGTGAGAAATATGAACAGAAATAGCACTGGAGAAAATCAAAACCCACTGTTATAGGCTGAATCATGTTCCCCATCATTCATTTGTTGAACAAGTTCCTAACCCCTAGTACCTCAGAATATGACTGTATTTGGCGATAGGGCCTTTAAAGAGGTAATTAAGGTAAAATGAAGTCATAAGGGCCTTAATATGGGTGGTGTTCTTTTAAGAAGAGATTAAGATGCAGACAACACGTAGATGGAGAGGCAACCCTGTGAGAACACAGCAAGAAGGTGGCCATCTGCAAGCCCAGGAGAGAGGCCTCAGAAGGAACCAAACCTGCTGACACCTTGATCTTGGGCTTCTGTCCTCTAAAATTGTTAGAAAATTAATTTCTGTTGTTTAGTCCACCCAGTCTCTGATATTTTGTTATGGCAGCCCTAGCAAATTAATACTCCTAGGAACACTCGAATTTCAAAAAGCTCCTATAGTCCTTTCTTAAAAATAATAAAAATTGTAATCAATATATATCAAAGAACAAAGGGATCTTAATTTGTCTCCTCTGTTTTTGGAAGACATCTAGTTTTCTTGAAAATAAAATAGCAAAAAAGAAATTATACACACAGACATACACATGTTGGAAGGTATTTTATACTTAGAAAGCAATTTGCCCTCCCTTTCTCATAGTACATGGAGTGCCACGATCCTTGCTGAGTGCAAACCCTTATTCCCAAAGCTGAAAGTGGTGAGACTTGAAACCCCAGGAAACCCCCAGGCAAAGCTGTGCCACTGTCTTTGAAGTTTTGCTTGGAAGAGACACGAGAGGTTACATCATCCAACATCCCACCAGTGAGGGAATCTTTCTGGAGTGCCCCTGACAGGCAGGTATCTCAGAGTGTACAGGGGCCAAAACACAGGAGACCGCTTATGTATTGCAAGAATTCCAGCTGTTAGATAGTTCCTTCTAATATTCAGCTGAAACCTACATCAATGACCCCAAGTTCTACCCTCAGATTTGTATTTGAAAATGTCGGTAGAAGGGCTGGGCACTCCCGGTTTCGATGGCAACCCCTGCATCCCAAGCTTCTCTGGGTCCTCCTGAGATTCTTTCATTGACTCACAAGAGGGAGATTAGAAACCCCCAGGGGTTGAGAAACCCCTGCTTTCTCAATCTCCCACATCTAAAGATGCTGAAAAAGATGATATTGACATCAGTATCAGAGGATTCTGACTCAGATTGAAATCCTTTCACTGTGGTCAAGTGGAGCATTTTCAGACACACAGACTTATCTAAGTTTCCATTTGCTGACGTGGATCCCAGGCAGGAGCAGCTCCGTCTTGGACCTAGAATGTTATTTCAACACTGGAATTCCATGTGGCTGACAGGGTGTTGGTGCTCCAGCCGGGTGTCAGGCCTGAGCCTCTGAGGTAGGAGAGCCAAATTCAGGACATTTGGACCACCAGGAACCTCCCAGCTCCACATAATATCAATCAGCGAGAGGTCTCCCAGAGATCTCCATCTCAATGCTAAGACCCAGCTCCACTCAACGACCAGCAAGCTCCAGTGCTGGACGCCCTATGCCAAACAACTAGCAACACAGGAACACAACCCCACCCGTTAGCAGAGAGGCTGCCTAAAATCATAATAAGTTCACAGACACCCCAAAACACATCACCGGACGCGGCCCTGCTCACCAGGAAGACAAGATCCAGCCTCATCCGCCAGAACACAGGCACCAGTCCCCTCCACCAGGAAGTCTACACAACCCACTGAACCAACCTGACCCACTGGGGGCAGACACCAAAAACAACGGGAACGGGCTTCCCTGGTGGCGCAGTGGTTGAGAATCTGCCTGCCAATGCAGGTGACACGGGTTCGAGCCCTGGTCTGGGAAGATCCCACATGCCACGGAGCGACTGGGCCTGTGGGCCACAGTTACTGAGCCTGCGCATCTGGAGCTTGTGCTCCACAACAAGAGAGGCCGCGATAGTGAGAGGCCCGCGCACCACGATGAAGAGTGACCCCCGCTTGCCGCAACTAGAGAAAGCCCTCGCACAGAAACGAAGACCCAACACAGCCATAAATTAATTAATTAATTAATTAAATTTTTTAAAAAAACAAAAAACAAAAAAAAAACAACAAGAATTATGAACATGCAGCCTGCGAAAAGGAGACCCCAAACACAGTAAGTTAAGCAAAATGAGAAGACAGAGAAACACACAGCAGATGAAGAAGCAAGGTAAAAACCCACCAGACCAAACAAGTGAAGAGGAACTAGGCAGTTTACCTGAAAAAGAATTCAGAGTAATGATAGTAAAGATGATGCAAAATCTTGGAAATAGAATGGAGAAAATACAAGAAACATTTAACAAGGACCTAGAAGAACTAAAGAGCAAACAAACAATGATGAACAACACAATAAATGAAATTAAAAATTCTCTAGAAGGAATCAACAGCAGAATAACTGAGGCAGAAGAACGGATAAGTGACCTGGAATATAAAATAGTGGAAATAACTACTGCAGAGCAGAATAAAGAAAAAAGAATGAAAAGAATTGAGGACAGTCTCAGAGACCTCTGGGACAACATTAAACGTACCAACATTCAAATTATAGGGGGTCCCAGAAGAAGAAGAGAAAAAAAAGGGACTGAAAAAATATTTGAAGAGATTATAGTTGAAAAATTCTCTAATACGGGAAAGGAAATAGCCAATCAAGTCCAGGAAGCACAGAGAGTTCCATACAGGATAAATCCAAGGAGAAACATGCCAAGACATATATTAATCAAACTATCAAAACTTAAATACATCTAAGGAGGGAGTTGCAGGCATCAGAGTCCTAAAAAACAAAAACTTAAATACAAAGAAAAAATATTAAAAGCAGCAAGGGAAAAACAACCAAGAACGTTTTAAAACTTTCCTTCATACAAATTAATTTGTAACTTGGTGGTTGCAGAACCTAGAATTCTGATCGTTTCCAAACTCTATACCAAGACAACCCTCCACAGTCACAAACTCTTTTGCCTCCAAAGGATTTAGGAGGAAAACTGAGAAGTTAACTGCTTGAAATATTTCATCAGAGAATGGAGAGTTCATCCATTTTCCTTCTCTTTTATTCCTGTACCTTTAAATCCCAAGATCAACGAATCTATAGTGTTTAATATTTTTAAATAAAACTCAAGGAATCAGTGTGTATAGAAAGATTTGGGGCCAGAAACCCTGGATTTGAATTCTAGGTCAGTTATTGACAAGCTAACCTTGGGAACTATCTTACTCTTTAGAATCTGCCCTGCCTGCCTCCCAAAAGGGTGACAAGTTAACATGGAAAAGAAGCAGGAATTTTGGGGGGGGAAGGGGTTGGAGCTGAATGTATATGAGTTTTATTTTAGACATTTATGACTTTATGGCAATATATATTTGATGTGCTTTACGACATGCAAGGACTTGTTAGATAAGCAAATGAGGAAAAAGTTAAGAAAAGAGTAAAGAAAAGGGGAAAAGTAACAATTAATCAACAGGGTGGAAACAAGATGCAAGAGCTATTGTAATCATTGTAGAAAGGAAAGACTTGCCAATGAGTAAACACACACATACACGAAACTATATATTTGTTAAAAGATAAATTCCTTCCCCCAAAATGAAGCATAAAATTTTATTTTGATTTTGGTGTCAACCGTTTTTCTCTGACCCTGCACCCAGGCAGCTAAATGCTGCCAGAGAACTCAGACAAAAGGACAAATAGGAATCACCATCAATTCAGGCTTGCCTCCCTCGGACGGACCCATGGCACCCCACATTCCGTGACTACAGTTCTCTGGTCCATTGTCTCTTCTATGAACACTTCAGAACTCATCTAACCTGCGCTATTGTTATGGCTAATTTTATATGTCAACTTGGCTAGACCATGGTATCCAGATACTTGGTCAAACATGTTTGGATTCTGCCGCAAAGGTATTCTTTAGATGAAATTAACATTTAAATTAATAGACTTTAAGTAAAGCCAATTACCCTCCATGGTGTGGATGGGCCTCATCCAATCAGCTGAAGACCTTAAGAGAAAAGACTGAGGTCCTCAGAGGAACAGGGAATTCTGCCAGCTGATTGCCTTCAGACTTAAACTGCAACATCAACTCTTCCCTAGGTCTCTACTGCCAGCTTACCCTGCAGATTTTGGACTTCTCTCTGCCTCTCTCTCTCTCTTTAATAATAATATGTATATATGTATTTCTGGTTCTGTTTCTCTGGAGAACTCTGAGAACTACAACCATCCTCCCCGGTCCCTGCTGCCATCTTTCACACACGCAGTCTCTCATCAGATGACCTGATCCTTTATTTCACATAGACATAGATGCTGTGAAATTCAAAGAACATTTTTCAGTTTCTTCCTATTTGACTTCCCAGTGGCATTTAATACAACTCTTCTTTCTTGAAACACTCATGTCTGGACATCCAAAATACTCCAGAACCCTGATTTCCCTCCTCCCTCTCTGGAACCTCTTCTCACAGTGCTTTGCAGTTCTTTCCTCCTCAGAGCAATCCTTCTCGATGCTGGAATTCTCCTGGGCTCAGTTCTAAGCCCTCTCTTTGCAGAGCCTACTCTCTCCCCAAGGGACTTCATCCACAAGCACAGTTTTAATTACCTCCTGTGCAACTGCTGGCTCCAGCCCAGATTTCTCTGAGGTCTAGATTCATGTAGTCAACTCTCCTCTGACAGCTCCACCTGGATACTAAAATGTTGTAATTTTATTTTGTCAGATCAGAAGACTAGTTTTCTGTGGGGAGAAGGGAGCTCGCATCCAAAAGAGGCAGCTGGGTAACATTTTGCTTCACTTTTGTGCAGAAGGGTTACTTCTCCTTGTTGATCACTACAATCTGAAGATCAGTGTGCTCCTTGTCTAACTTGGACAACGTGCTTCTAAAAATTTAGTCATTCCTATGGCGCCCAGTTCACAGAGAACCTCAGCTGAGCTCAGTGAGAGTGAGCCCAAATCCAGCCATCTCATGTACCTCTTCCACAGTACAAGTTTGCCCTAAGATTTTCAAGTAGAATTGAAAACCGTCTCCAAGTGCACCACAGGCCCCACTTACCTCTGGCCCCTCTGCTCTGGTCTTTCTCTAATGTTAGAGTTGCTACTAGAAGTCCCATCCATTAATTCTCGACCGACTGTTTTTGATGCAGCATCCATCTCATGAATTAGTCAGACTCTACTCGATGTGGTCTTGGCTACACTTTATCATGCAAAAATTCACCAACATTCTGGCAGATGGGCAGCACCTTTTGATGGTTTCCTGTATCCTATTAGTCATTCAGTGGAATTCAGGATTCAGGGAGAATTTATTCAAAGGATTCGTATGCCATCTTAAACTGGAAATTCAGATTAGATTTCTAAAGATTATCCTCACTCTGATTTCTCTGAGCTAATAATTCTTCCAAATTTTTCAATCCCAGTTACCTTTAAGGTGTTCCCCATTTTACTTAACTCAGGGACACACCCATAATCTGGAACACTGGTGCCTGGGAAAACACTAGCCACAAAGCATTTCTAGCAAATATTATGATAAAGGACACCAATGACCTTTAGCTTTAAAAATCTTTACATAGTAGGCAAAGCCCAGTAGTCCAACGGCCGTCACTTAGTGTTCTGCCTTCTGATACAATCCCCCATCCTAGGGCTGGGATATCTGCTGCCTGGATCTCCTCATTGCCTCCTGCTCTTAACTTTCCAAAGCATCTACATGTTTCAGGAAGCGAAGTCCGAGTAAAATGGTGAGCTCTTTAGTACACGAAAAGATATGGAATTATCTGGTCTGGGCAGATGAGGAATCCTGATTGTGAGAGGTAGCAGCAGTGATGAATGTCTGTTGAGTTCCACATAGAAAACCCGAGTAACTGATCAAGGGCACAGTCATAAATAGCAAGTCTTTATCTTCATGCTTTAGAACAATCTTGCTTTCTTAGGCAGGCTATGAAGATGATCGAGATTTCCCAAGAGTGACGTTAGTTTTCAGTTACTATGTATAATATGCAAACAATTTTTACTCTTAACTACACCTTTCAAGTCCCTTTTTTAATAAGAAAATCTCAAGGCATGTTATGAAAATTAATCTGCATTACATTGGTCAAAAATAACCTTTTCTCGGGACAGTCACAAGGGTCTTCTCATTTTTTCTATTTATTGCTTTGGTTTTAGATTTTTAAAAGTAGCTTTGCATCGTTTTGAAATTGGAAGCGTGAATCCTCCAACTTTGTTAGTCTACGGTATATTGTGTGCTGTAATACCCTGTAGGTTTAAAGAATGGCTGATTTATCAAGCTTCATCATCAGGATTTCAGTTGAATGGTATCTATGAAGATATTTTGCTTTTAGACTGCTTAGTCTCTAGCTCTTTTTTTTTTTGGTTGAAAGAGAGAATGTTTATTTGTCTCGTATATTATTTTTTAACCCCTCACCTTCACCAAGGCAAAGAAAATGTTCTGTTTAAAATGTTCTGTTTGCTACTCAAAGTATAGCGTGCAGAACAGCAGCAGCAGCATCACCTAGGTGCTTGTTAAACCTACGACTCTCAGGCCCACCCAGATACGCTGAATCAGAATCTAAGAGCTTCAGGAGGTTCTTGCTATGTTAAAATTGGAAAAACGCTGAATTAAAGCATTAAACATCTTCTAGGTATCAATATCGTGAACTGTAAAATGGGGGTAAAACCAATGGTGTCTCTCACAGGATATTATAAGATTCAAATAATATGGAATGTGACAGTGTTATCCAGTTGACAAGTATTAATATTAGTCAATGAATTAAAAACTTACAGAAGTGTAGTAAAAATTAAGTGAAATGTGCATGGCGCAGTACTTGGAATACTGTAAGATTCAATCACAGAATTAATCATCCATTCATTTATCCAATAAATATTTACTAAGCTCCTATCAGATACCAGGCACTGATCCTACCTTTGCTCTCATAGATTTTAGAAGTGACAATTAGACAAGAGGTCCATATCTAGAGGAATTCTTCAGGGTGGTTAGAGACCAGATTCTGTGGTCCAAAGCCCTTTCACCCATCAAGAGACTAGAAACGTGTGCTTAGAGCCTAGTAAAGGTGACTTTGAACATATCCTGAGTCAGATTCCCTTCCCTTCTCAGAGTTGGCAAATCCCATTTACAGTTAACTCTTGTGCAGTGATTCAGAGACAACCTAGAATGAATAGTGCAAACTAGCATGTGATGCTGGGAAAATAAAATATCTATTATCCCTTGACACTCACTCTACTCTTATGATGCATGAGGTGACAAAAGTCCATCAGACACAGCCTTAGTTAACGGACATTTTCATAGAAGCAAACACATCAGGCCTGCAAGCAATGCAACAGCAGGTCAAACTGAGTAGACCTGGTGGTTGGAAATGACTTTCAGAAGAAGAAATGCCATCAATTCTTGAAAAAGGAGGTTTTCTCAGAATGCTAACTCTTCATGGGATCATAGTCTTTAAAAAGCCTGTGGAACCTGAGAAAAGATCTAGTCCAGGTGACAGCACAAATGCAAGGAGAAAAAAGGTGGGGGAAAAAAAAAAAGGGAAACAGCGCAGCCAGTAATCACTGTTGAAGGGAATAGAGGGGGACAAGTTCTCTGACTAGTTAATCCACACGCTTTTCCCACCCCTTCATTCATAGAGGGGGAATTGAGTCCCAAGAGATTAAGTCCCTCCATTTTCCATTTCACTGTTGAATTGAAAGACACTATAACTACACTGAAAAATTCACCATCTACTTTATAAATAATCCATGTTAATAAAAACATGTCAGGTGGTACCTGTGGCCTGGAGGAAAGGAAAACACTGTGATCAGGGAGTAGGAGAAGATGTCAAGAGGTAGATTCTGCATAAATAGAAAAGCTGATTCTAAAATTCATGTGGGGGCTTCCCTGGTGGTGCAGTGGTTAAGAATCCACCTGCCAATGCAGGGGACACGGGTTCGAGCCCTGGTCCGGGAAGATCCCACATGCCGCGGAGCAACTAAGCCCCATGCACCACTACTACTGAGCCTGCACTTTAGATCCCGCGAGCCACAACTACTTAGCCCACGTGCCACAACTACTGAAGCCCGCACACCTAGAGCCCATGCTACGCAACAAGAGAAGCCACCGCAATGAGAAGCCCATGCACCACAAGGAAGAGTAGCCCCCGCTCACCACAACTAGAAGAAGCTCGCACGCAGCAACAAAGACCCAACACGGCCAGAAATAAAAATAAATAAAATAAATAAATTTATTTTAAAAATAAATTTACAAATTTTTTTAATAAAATTCATGTGAAAATTCTTATGGACCCAGAAGAGCCAAAATAATCTTGAAAAAGAACAAAATTGGAGGATTACCACTTCCTAATTTCAAAACAGTACAAAGCTACATGAATCAAGTGTGTATAATGCTAGCATAAGTATAGACAAATAGATCAATGGAATAGAATTGAGAGCCTAGAAATAAACCCTCAAGTTTATAGGTAATTGATTTTTGACAAAGGTGCCAAGATAATTCAATGGAGAAAGAAAGGTCAAAAAAAAAAAGAATGGTCTTTTCAAAAAATGGTGCTGGGATAATTGAATATCCACATGCAGAAGAATGAAGTTGGACTCCTAACTCACACCAGTTAACTCAAAAGGGTCATAGACCTAAATGTAAAACCTAAAACTATAAAACTCTTAGAAGAAAAAATAATAAATCTTTGTAATCTTGGTTTAGGCAAAGATTTCTTAAATAACTACATCGAAAGCCCAAGTCACAAAAGCAAAAAACAAGTAAATTGGACTACATTAAGATTAAAATGTGTTTAATAGTGATCACCAAACTCCAGACTAACTGCATCAGAATACCCTGGGAAAAAGGAAAGGGAGGCTATAAAAAAATACAGAATCTCAAGTCACACCCTTAGAGTATAGAAAAGTTGTGCTTTTTAAAAGCTCCCAAAATATTATTGACTAATGTACAAGAGGAGTTGGAACCCCTGATCTAGAGATTGGAACAAAAGTTATAAAAGAAAAGGAGGGGAAAATAGGGGGATATTTTCTTATGTCAGTATGAGAGAGCATTTTAAATACGTAAAAGCAAAGAAATAAATTATTCTTTGATTCATTAAATAAATATTTATTACTACCAGGCACATGCATTTTGGCTACGTGAAATGTTTAAACTTCTGTATATCAAGAGCCATCACATACAATATTTAAAAACAAACTAGGAAAAAAATGTTTTGGAAAAATTATTTCTAATGTCTATGGTAAAGAAAAGATGTCCTTAATAAGTTAAAAAAAAAAAACTCTTACAGTTCACTAAGAAAAGGCAAGTAATAAAATAGAAAATAGGAATTTGACACAGTCCTCAAAAGAAAGTAAGTTGCCTAAATTAAAATGCATATACGTGAAAAACTGTTTGACTTTTCTAACAGTCATAGAAATGAAGACTACTTGGATAAAATACTATGTGTGTCTATCAAGATGTTAAATACAGAAACAAATGGGATGACACCAAGGTTGGCAAGAGTACAGTGAAAGGAGTGCTTTCTTGCTTTGCTCTTGACAGTCAAAATTGTCACATATATGAGTCTCATTTTCTTTGTCTGCCAGCTTTCATTAGGTTATGGGGTTTTTTTTAACATCTTTATTGGAGTATAATTGCTTTACAATGGTATGTTAGTTTCTGCTTTATAACAAAGTGAATCAGTTATACATATACATATGTCCCCATATCTCCTCCCTCTTGCGTCTCCCTCCCACCCTCCCTATCCCACCCCTCTAGGTGGTCACAAAGCACCCAGCTGATCTCCCTGTGCTATGTGGCTGCTTCCCACTATCTCTTTTACATTTGGTAGTGTATATATGTCCATGCCACTCTCTTACTTCGTCCCAGCTTACCCTTCCCCCTCCCCGAGTCCTCAAGTCCATTCTCTACATCTGCATCTTTATACCTGTCCTGCCCCTAGGTTCTTCAGAACCTTTTTTTTTTTCATTAGGTTAAGTTGTGGTAACAAACTGCCCCTAAATCTCATGGCTTACAACAGTAAAGGTTTATTTATCACTCATGGTCCATTTTAGCTGTGGGCCGGCTGTGGCATTGCTCCACGCACGTGTCTTCTTCATTCTAGGTTCCAGACTGCTAGTAGGGACATGCTGTTATCTGGCATGGAGAAAGCACAGAACTGGAAACAGCAATGGCTCTCAAAGTTTCTGCTAGGTAGGAGCGCACACCACTTCTACTCACAATCCGTTAGCCATTGCAAATCATGTGGCCAAGCCTTATGTAAATAGAATGGAAGAACACAAGGAAAGGGCTCTGAAAGAATGGACCAAAGGGAAGACAGCAAATACTGTGAACAAATTATATAACCTTCTATGATCTTCCTCCCTTTGCATGAAAAATACACTCCACACCCCAAGGAAAAGTTTCTCCCAAAGATGTATCTAGTTATGACTTCTGACCCAAAGTCCAAGATATCTTTCGATAGTTTCTATACCTGGTCTATATATAGCCTCCCTTGGATATGGAGACCTGTGAACTAAAGAGACAAGTTATCTGCATGACCACCCACCCCTGCACATGCGTACACACACACACACACACACACACACACACATATACACACAGAGCCTACAGTGAGGCAAGAGGGACAGGATAACCAAAACAAATACTCCCACGTGGCAGGGGAACTGATGAGAGCCACACATCAGTTACTGATGTTACACTTCCCTCCCACTCTGTCTTTCTTCACAACACAGAGATTTTAGCATTCTATGACTTTGTCGATAGTGTCTGCAACCAGTGAATGAGAACAATGAAATGAAAAAGGTAATAAAAATAATTGTCAGAGTATTTCTTAATTTCCAAACTGGAGGATGTGTAGGAAATGCTGATCCTGGGTATGAACTAATTTGCCTATCGTTATCTTGTAGAATTTACGGAATAGCCTTTTCTATAAATTTAATAAATATAACTTTCCAAAAATTTAATAAGTATGTGCTGTGTGTATGTTTTAAAGTCAGCACAATAATTTAGAAATCCAGTTGTCATTAGGGTTTTCTCTGGTCATTATTGCTAACAATCAAATATGCTGTCTTCTCTTAAAAGACCTTACCCTGAAACAATCTGTGCTAGCAAAAAAACTAAACAATTTCAAGACTATTGTTCGATTATATCCCAGCCATCATTTGCTTTATTTCCTGAATGACCTTTTTTGAGTCACTGCCCATACATGACCCTCCGTCATGCAATGACCAAAACAGCTGAATTTCTGTGGCTGTTTTTCTCTGTAAACGCATTAGTAGAGCTTCCAATAAAAATAACCAGAAAAGAAACTGCTGAAGCGCAACATTTTCCCAGGGCAATGTTACCCACCTATGTATTAAAAAATTTTCTCATTACTGAGCTTTACAGTATCTTTATGGAAGGACAAGACATTATTCATCCATTTCCTCCCTCTCTTCCTTCCTCCATGTTATTCAGCTGGAGGATGTAATCATGGGTAACCCAAGCAGGCAGGCTTTATTTCATTTACTCTCACCAGTCCCTACATAGTTCTCTAATAAAGAAAAGGCTCCCCTACACAATTAGTCATTTCCCTCTTTCCAAACTGTAAACAAAACCAGATTCAAGTTTCAGTTGTGATGACTGTTTATCTAAACACTTGTCACCATGAACCTTTGAACAAACACAGATGCCCCAGTGACGAAAGTCACACCAGCTGCACTAGAAGCTGGAGGGGCCGCAGGGGCCAGAGTTGAGGATACTGGGACCAACTGGGCACCCGAGAGCAAAGCCTGATGAAAGGGCTGGAGGCTCACATGCGGACCTGAAGCTCCACATGAAGTGAAAGCCCGGAGGACTGGGCACAGGCAGCCTTTGCCCACGTGTCTCTGGGCCACGGATGTTCTAGAGCCAACTCGTACCAGCCTGGAAATACTGATGGTTAAATTTTTTGGAATTTTTCAAACCAGGTGTTAAACTGTTGGTAGCTTGGAATTGGCTATGGTAGGGGTATTTACACCACTGAAATTGATAAATTCTACAAACCAGGGCTCTGGTTTTCAGAGAGCCAGTTGTTAAACATTCACCAGCACACCACTGGTCCTTTGGTTGCTGCTCTCAAGCTGAAATCCTTCACGTCTCCCTCCTTTGGACATTTGCAACCAGATTCTGTTCAGAAAGCAGCAGAGAACATTAAGGAAGTATGACCATCAGGACCCAGTCACTGATCATTGCCCACAGTGTCTGGTCAAGGTCTGTTTACATATGAAGGGATGCTCAGGAGAGGTCCTCCACTGACGTTCACAGCCAGGCCACATCTGAGGACGGCAAGTGTTGGTTCTTGTTCCAGCTCTTTCCTGTTGTTTACACTGAGCGAGAGGGTCTGGGAGAAGAGTGAGAAAAGTCAGGGCATGAAAAAGATGGGTGTGAAATTTGACTTGCCTGTGGCACAGCTGGTTGTGTCAGACAAGAGGAGGTGGGGAAACTCCTCCACAGTGCTGCTTCATCTCTCTTTGGCCTGACACCATAGCAAGAGAAAAGACTCCCATGTGGAAACGAGACCAGAAAACTGGGTCTTGCTCCACCTCGGACACTGACTCACAGTCTGACCTGGAAGAAAAGACACAAACTGCCCTTGCAGGGGACCACACTGCCCCAGTGATGGTCAAACAGTGTCTGCTAATAGACCCTCCCACTTGTGGAGGTGCTTTGGGGGTAATGGAAAAACAAATAGAACTAAACTGGGAGGAAAAAAAAAGCAAGAAGGAAGGAAGAGAGGAAGGAAAAATAAAAAGAGAGGAAAGAAGAAAAGAGAAAGTAGAAAGAAAGAAGAAAGTAAAAGAGGAGAAAGAAGCGGAAGCTAAAATAATAGGTCTTCTCAACGATAGGAACTGAAAAAAATATTCATTTTTCCAAGGTTTTCCTGATCTTAATAACTGACTTTAACATAAGTGAATATCACAAATGTGAACTTAATAAAATAACTAAATACTAATAAAATGTCACTTTTATATATTTCTGTATTGGGGACTTGTATGTAAGGTTTTATTTGGGGAAAAAAAGTTCCAGTGCTGAAGATTAAGTTTGAAAACTACTCAACCAGATGAATTATTTATTCAGTAAATATTTGATTGTGAGCTATCAAAATTTGATGCCAACTCTATACATTAACAGATAGGGAGAAAACCCAAATCCTCTGTTCAAGAAACTCAAAGACAGAATTCCAGTCAAGGGTTCATGCTTTAAACTACCCCCTCCGCTCTAAAAAGAGCATTTATATTTGAATATTCTTCATTGGATTTTTTTTATTTTTAATTAAGACAAAACCCTTTTCAAAGAGAAAAGAAATTTCTTGGTGAACCAAAAACAAAAGACAAACCAAATGCTAAGGCATGGAGGCCATGACCTTGTTGATTTCAGATCAAAACTATGAGTGACTGGGATTCCACTGCGGGGAATAATGGAGATCCCAAACCTCAGTGGTGACGGAGGGAAAGAGCCATCCTGCCACATAAAACAGGGCTTGCACCAACACCCTCATGTGAAACAAACTATGACCACTCCCGGGGCTGCAACTTGCAACAGCAGCAGCAGTTCTGGGAGGGAGAAGAGAAGGCTGCTGACGCAGGACCAACTCCTGGGCGTGCAATAGCTCTGATAGGATGGTAATACCAGCATGAGATGATAGGGCTACATGTGAGGTTCCGTTTGGCAGGATGGAGACAACCATACATCTGCTGGGCAGGGAGAAGGGAGTACAGAGGGAAGGAAAACAAAAACCCCCACTCAGTATGAGCCCAGAGGAAACTGGAGCTCCAGCACATAAAGGGAAAGATAACACTAAGAAGGATGACCAAGAAAATCAATAATAAGGGGACGCATTCGCTCTCAACAAAATGCAAAAACTTAAAACAATCACATACTGACTTTGCAATTGGTATATTTAAGATCCTCAAAGAATTAATGCAAGAATAACATCCATTTTGGAAAGAGCAAAACAAAATTTAGAAACAAAACAGAACAAGTCAGCACAGATAAGGAATGGCAAAAGTGCCCAAGCAAAGGATGCTCCATTCCTGGCTCAAAGTCCCCGCAGAAAGCTCATCACCTCCCCAGCCCAGCACGTGGACGAATTTGAGCTCCCTCTGGGAATGCCATGTCTTCCAGCTCTCACCCTGTTCAGTGCTCAGCCCTGAGCAGAACGACTCTGTGGCAATCAAAGGACAGTCTCACAAAATCATCGCCAGCAGAGTCATGCCGTTTCACCTGATTGAATGTTTTATCATGGGCGATAAAATTTGAAAATATTGACCCTTCTCCTTCCAAGTCGGATGTTCCAAATATGAAGAGAAATGAACATCACCTGATTTGCACTCAGGACGGTTACTGATATGGATCTGGTCCCCTGAAGCCCACCCTGAGACAGGGATCATGAGTAAGTGATTTGTTCAGGACCTACTCCGTGGAGACCCTACAAGGGAGTAGGGGGAGCAGGATAGGAAAGGAGAAGCCACAAGACCCAGGTGCAAGTTCAGGCAGAGTCTCAGCCTGTTCTCATGTAAATTTGCATCTAAGAGATTTGCCTGCCCTGAAGTAAGGGAACTGGGTTTTCACACTCCTGTACCTGTCAGTCACTGGCATAAACTCCCAAGCACTTTCCTCTGTCTGTGCCTATGGCTAAGGCAGCTACCACAGCCCCGCAGGGAGGTCTCCAAAGAAGTCCCAAGCTGTGGCTGTTAGAAGCAAAAGTGCCCAGAAGCCCAGGGAGGGAGTCACAGAAAAGGTAAAAGGCATCTCAAGGGGTTTAGCAGAGCTCAGATATTTGTCTGCTGGAGTTACCTTTTCTGGAGGTCAGCAACTGAGATGGTTCGTGATGATTTTACACTTCCAGAAGATGAACTGGACCAAGAGTAGAAGGAGAATACAGCATAGAATGTTTAGGTTTCATTCATGTGTGCAGTGAGTGAAGGGTGTGCCATTGCTGTAAAGCCTGAATATTAATTAACAGGACGACTTCAGGCAGGAGCAAATCACTTAGGTCTAGATAAACGACAGGACTGACGTTTGCTTGAAATGATCACCCAAACAATGGCTTTCACAAGCAATCTCATCTATTTCTGAATTATTTGAAAATAATGCCAGGTTAGTTTTGGAAGCAACTGATAGTTTTAGAAATTATAAAGATATGTAATCTTTTATTAATTTTGTAGATATACTTCCAGTAACACTCTTGCGATTAAGAAATCTGACAAAATAATTTCAGCAAATGTGTTTCATTTGCTTAGCAAATGATTTATGATTTTTAGCTCATTGACGGGCTGGGACTTGAAACAAAATAATTTAGAGTCTAGTAATATTGATATCTATAGATAAAGTTAGTGCACAGCAGTTTGAGACTTAATAACTTAGAATAAAAGTAGATTTATGGGTTGGAGTTTTCAGAGTTTCAACTTGTGTGGCCCAAGCATCCTTCCTAAAATAAAAGAGAGTAAAAGAAAAAAACATTATCAAAATATGTGAGTTGCTTTGGTGACCATGGACAACTCCCTGTAGTGACTTTGCCGAAGTACTGGCATAATTAATATACCCTTATATTAATAAGGGTGTGTCAACCTGTGGCTGACAGAAGAGCAGTGACAACATAGCATGGATGTTCCCAAGTCAGGCTGTAGAGAGGACACAAGGAACTATGATGAAGGCAATTGGTCAAGGTTTTCATTTAAGGCTTTTTATAATCCAACTAAAAAGTAAACATTTTCCATTAAGAAAACAGGCATAAGAGATTAATATTTTAAAAGAACCAACTATAAGTCCTGCGAAATAAAAACATGGTCTTTAAAATTGTTTTTAAATGGATTGATTCAAGTTCAATAAACTCCAGATCGGACAGAGTTCAATTAAACTGGTGAATTAAAGTGGACATCAATGGATTGGAAGCTCTCTGAGGATTTTACCCAAAGAGAGATTAGAAGATTAAAAAGTATGAAAAAGAAAGTAAGAGATATGGAGACTAGATTGAACGGCTCCAATATATGTCTAATAAGAGTTCCCAAAGTAAAAAGTAGAGGGAATGGAGAAACAATATAAAGAAACAATGGTCAAGAATTTTCTAGCATTAAAATAGGAGTTTTTAAAATCAAAAGCAAAATAAGAGGAATAGATATAAGTCCACACCTAGATAAACTGCGATGATGATGCAAAAATCAAGAATACAGAGAAAGCATAAAAGCTATAAGAAAAGACAATTAAGTTGCTCTCAAATTCTCATAAACAACAACAGATCTCAGAAAACAATGGGATGGCATCTCTCAGTGCTAAAGGGACATAATTGTCACCTGGAATTATATATTTACAAACCTTCAGTCATAAGTTATGGCAAAATAAATACATTTCAAGATTTACAAAACAGAAAGCTTACCAGTCACACATCCTCACTGAAAGAATTACTGAAAAATATATTTCAACAAGAAAAAGAATTGAACACAGAAGTTCGTTATACAGAAAACAATAGTGAGTAAAAAAAGTGACCAAAAATTGTCTGTAAATATAATAATAAAACTAAAATATTTGTATTAAAAATATGGAAACAAAGCATTAGAAAACAATAACGAGAGGCAGAATAAAAGAACAGTATGTAATAAAGTGTGCTAAAGCCTTTTTCTACTTTTTCTATGTTTGAAAGAATAGAGAGATTAAAATGCATAAATACACAATTAATATATATGTTCAAACTTAAGAGTAACCATTACAAAAAATATAACTAACATTGACTTGCCAAACAGAAGGGAGAATAAGAGAAAATTAAGAAATATTTTATCAATTCAGATGGCAGAAAAGGAGATAAAAACAAATCCAAAAAGAGTTATGATAAGCAATAAAAATTAGATGTAGAGATAAGGTTAAACAGTTCAACAATCATACAAAACATAAATGCATTAAATTTGTCTGGAAAAAAGATAATTATAGGAATTTGGTTTTTAATCTATATATGCTGCCTATTAGAGGTACACATAAAATAATATAACACAAAAGCCCAAACCTAGGAGGAAAGATGATCCATCAACATAAATATTAGGCAAAAGATATGAATTATCAGAAATACAGATCAGGCTTTGTGAAAGTTCAAAAGAGAGAGAGACTAGAGAGAGAAAGAACCCGTGAAATACAGCACTAGACCAGGAAATTCTTCCCGGAAGAGGAAACATTTGAGTTGAGTCTTGAGGACTGGATTGGATCGGGCTTGGTAGGGATGGAAATGAGCATCCTTGCTGAGGAATCATGGGATTTGTAAATGGAGGGGTTGACAGCCATATGGGACTTGCCACATTAGTTTTAGGCAGAGGGAGTCACTGAAATTTTATGTATCAGGAAATAACATTATAGTCTCAAATCCCAAAGATTTTAGGTATCAACGAGTAGATGGAAGGAGGACTATGAGAAAATGAATAAATACACACTTCAGGAGGTTCCTGATGTCACAGACTTCCAGTACAAGTTTTGGAGATTAACATGCTTGCAGGTCCAGTGGAAAGTGACCTGTTTTCCTAGAACTTTGTTTTTCAGCAGGACAGTTGGGAGCCTGGGTTCTAGTCTTGCTCTACTGATATGGTACAGGGTGTGAACCAGATTCCCATCCTTAGGAAATCACCACCATGTGGCAGTTCCCATACAATTCCTCCTTCCTGTAGCTTTGGTTGGGGCAGGGTGAATTAGAAAAGTAAAGCTCTAGGAGCAGAGAAAAAGATACCTTAAGCTCCTACCATCTTCAAGAAACCATGTAAGCACTTCACTTCTGTATTGTGGGAGAACTATCTAAGATTGTCCTCTACATCAGTGATTACGATTTCTTAAGTGTTATTTCTGTTCCCCATAGTCTACAACCAGATTTTCATCTGGCTTTGCATTTTTATTTTCCCAGAAGTCTTTTTTCTCATTATCTTTTTATTATGATATGTTTTAAATACATACAAAAATAGAGCTATCATGTCATCTATAAGTATTAATGGTTAACTGTGTATCTCTAAAAGGTGACTCCTCTTTTGAATAAATATCAACAATTCCACAATCATACCTAAAACAGTTCATGATAATGCCTTAGCATAAACACATATACAATCAGTGTTCAGATTTTTCCAAACATCTTATCAGGTTTTTTTTAAACAGTTGGTTTATTTGAAACAAATCAGTTTGGTTGATATGAGTCTTAAATCTCTTTTAATTTGTCAATTTCCTCTATTTCTCTTATTTTCCTTGAATGTTTATGTGCTTTGGTTTTTTGCTGTTGTTTTGTTTTGTTTTTCTGTAGAAACCAGGTCATTTGTTCTGTAGCATTTCCTACACTTTTGGATTTTGCTGATAGCATCCCTGTGGTATCATTAATATGTTCCTTTGTCCCCTGTGCTTCCTGAAAATTGATGTTTGAGCTAGAGCCTCATCAGGGTCAGAGTTAGAGTGAAGTTCTAGGAAAATAGGTCACTTTCCAGTGGACCTGCAAGCAGGATGATCTCCAAAGCTTGTACTGGAAGACTGTAACATCAGGAACACCATGAAGTGTATATTTATTCCTTCTCCCACATTCCTCCTTTGTGTATTTGCGTGTGCGTGTGCATGCATGTGCACATACATATGTAAGCAAGGCTATTTCAAAGGTGGTGGTGTTTATTTCCATCAGGACATACATAAATATCTGGTTGTCTCTCATATTGTGATGTTTGCCATTTATATGCATTGTCCGACTCCGTTGCTTGGATTCACTAAAGCTTTAGAGATCACAAAATGGTTTAACTCTATCATTCTTTGAATATCAGCTGAAATTCTTCTATACAGGGAAGCTATTTCTCCTCAACCCATTATCCAGAGGAAGAAATCCTAAAATAAAAGCAGGATAAATGTTTGATATTTTCCCTTTATTTTCCAGATCTTAAAACAATAAGGTGATTCCCTAACATCCTTCAAAAGTTACTGGTGAGTTTTCCATTATTATTATCATTATGAACACATGCATTGAAACTTATTTGATATGTTTTAACCCATTGCAATTATTATCCTTCTGGTTGACCAATTTGTCCCATCTTTAGCCAGTAGGAACTTATTCAGGTAATCTCCTAAGTACTTTGACACATCTCTAGTAGTATTTTATAGCTTCTTTGCTATCTAGTATGACAAATTATTTTAGGCTCATCCTGAACCTTTTCTTCCTCGGAGCTGGAATCAATCAATTCTCCAAGAAGCTCTGGTTCCTCTCAGTGGTAAATGGTATTAGAAATGACAGTCTGAACACTAGGAATGCTCACTGCTTACTGGGCTGGTCATTACTTCTCGGCCTTCTTAGTCAACAGATAGGAAAATAGTTTAAGCTAGAAAACAGTTCACAACGACAATTCAAATACAGAGTTACAGAGTTTTTACTTAACCTCATCCATCTAACATCTTTCTCTCCTTTCAATCATGCCAAAAATCTCCATTTTCAATGTCAATAACAGAATCACTCATTTGATTTATTCCATGATACACACACAGTCTCAGAATAACAATACTAACACTACTATCACCAGTATGATTACTGAATAGGATTTAAGATATTTTGCAGTTCTTTTTGTCTCTAGAGAATATTCCTTTACAGATGTAGAAGAACTGTGTTTTAGTGTCACTTGGAGTAGTTCCTTTCTGCATGGTTATACCAACAGTTGGATCTACAGTTAGGTTGATTTGTTTCGATTTTCTGAAAATCTTTTTCAAGTTCAGTTAGCTTTATTACCATCTCATCTGTTGACTTTGCATCTCATTTTCTTACCTCCCTTTCTTTGCTTATTCTCGTTTCAGAAAGGCCATGTTTTCTAAAATGCATGTGTTAGGTAAATGGTCTTCTGTACCCTAATGATAAATCATTTTTGCTTCAGGACTCTTTGAAAGGCCTCATTCTGTTTGTCGTTTGCTTTGTTTTGTTTTTTGCTATTTCATCCTTAAACATGGTTCTTTCTAGCGAAGCCTAGTGTTTATTAACAGAGTGGATGCTTGCCTTGCCTGTCTCTTCTCCAACGCAGACACTGGATTAGGCATAATAATTGTTAATAATATATTTATTGAGGCCTTACTATGCACTAAGTATGAACTAAGAACCAAGTACTATGTGCTGAGGACTAACTTAATCTCCCTTACAGCCCTATGACATAGATATTGCTATCTCTGTTTTAGAAATGAGAAATTCAGGGTGTGGAATACTTTACCAAAATAACATAGCTAGCAAGTGCCAGAGCCAAGAAGAATCCCTTCTCAGAGTTAAGTCTAGAAGAGAGACTGATGTTCACCTCCGTGACCCCAAATTCCAGCATCTAGTGTATTTCCTACTGCTCTGATTTTAGGCCTGCCTTTAAGGCAAAGAATGTAATCCCTAGTAAAAGTGAGAGTAAGTTGGGGGTTTTCACTCAACCAAATGCAGTTCACAAAAATCTGTAAACTGCTATCTGCTCCCAGCATTCCCCGTTCCCAGGGCTCACCTTTTCTCCATCCTTGTCCAAAACAGCCCCCAGGATGCAATACATGGCAGCCAGCCCCTCCCTAGGTGGTATATGGAAACTATAGACTCTGAACAGAACAGAACTGATCCAGTGGAAGTTAGGAGATGGTGGGCAAGACCCTGGCCCCTCAGAAAGGGGCCTGCCAGTTTCATGGAGCAGAATCTGTCTATGGGCAGACAGGGAGAAGAGAGGTGATTGTTCTTCCTATTTGTTCCCCCAGCAACTGGCACCATCCCTCACAGAGGGAACAGTGAGCAGGACCTGTGCCACCAAAGACGCCGAGAATTCTGGGGCCATTTTGGCATGCCGGGTAGAAATACTCAGTTATCAGGCAATGTTATAAATCACTTGCATTGATAAGAAAAAGAGGTCATGAGACAATAGGTACCTGGTCAATCTTTCATCAGAATTGTAGTTAGGGAAATTTCCCCCAAAACGTTAAGATGATTGACTGTTCCTATTTTCAGAACTGTTTTTCTATAATTTCATTAACATTCACATGGGAACTGGGAGAAAAATCTTTCAAGAGCCGATTGCCTGAGGCCATTTAAAGTAGAAGTCCTGTATATGTTAAATAATTTAATCTTCACAACAAACCAACGGGCAAAGGTTAATTTTCCTTATTGTCAAGTAAGGAAACTTCAACTGAGAGAAAATTTGGCCAAGGTCACATTGCTGTTGAGCAGTGGGGCTGCATTCCAAAGTGCTGCTACTACACCACCCTACCAAGAAGCATCCTTTTGTCTAGAAGGAAAGCTCTCCAGGGAATATTGATCCCTGATGTCCAAGAGAGAAGCAGATCTGAGCTCCCAGGTACAAGGCCTCATATGCTGTTAGTTATCTACTTAATCTCCAGCCTGCTTTGGAACAAGGCACTTTAATTCACAAAGACTGCCCAGCCCTGATTGTGGTGATGTCCTTAATGTCACCTACACTTCTCCACATGCTTGAGCCCCTCAACACCAGGTACTACCTACCTATGGCCTCACGTCTTTTCTTCCCAGTATCAAAGCAAAACCCTTCCCTATCCTTTGTCAGTCTAGCTCCCACCACACTAAGCAGAAACCTGTTTTTCCTTTACCCAGTGAGTTTTCACTGTGAGAAAGCATCATCTTTGATGAAAGAAAAACACATGCAATAAACCGTGGCTGCCCTGGTCTTGGGCTGGTTAGTTCCCCTCGCAGGACCTCAGTTTTCCCCAAATGAAAAGTAAAGGGCACACCCTACTTGTTCTCTGGCAGGTGAGGTCCTTCCCGAGGAGAATTCTGTGCCTCGAGGTACAGAAGGGGGCAATTTTAGGAGGAAGGTGCTTTCATGTCAGCCCTCTGAAAAGCGTGTTCCACTTGGCTTCAACCCAGCTGGTCTTTTCTGGTTACTAGGGGCTACGGCAAAACCACGTTAGCTTCCCCCATTCTCTCCCTAAAGGCACCGGGCATATCAACAAACACAGGGACAGGGGTTCCACTGAGAGAAGATAAACATTGGAATGTGCATTTGTTCTGCATACAGGAATTTAAAGGCCATAACGGGCATGCTTCTAAGTAAAAGCAGTAACTGTGCAACCTCGAAATATTGGGGCCTGAACTTTCTGCTTCCCCTCCCTTGACCCTGGCTCAGACTCCACGCAGCACAGGCACGGTAGGAACTGCAGCTGCTCATCCCAGTGTGCTCAGCCAGCGCATTCCGTGTCCGCTGGAAGAGCTCTGAGTGCTCAGGAATGCAGTTCCTCATTGCCTGGGCTGGAGAGCCCGAGGACCAAGGTCGCAGTGAGCTAGTGGCTGGGCTAAATCTCCAGCCAAGAACAGCTGGCTCTTGGGCCTCCTCCCCCTTCCACAGTGCGTATGGCTCACCTGACTCATATCCCTGCTTAATTCCTCGGCAGAAACTTCTCAATCGATTTAACTTCTTTTTAATCAGGTCAAATAAAAATGTTTTTAATTAACTGCCTTGGATTTTATGCCTCACACCCAGCTGCTGTGTGCAGTCTGGCAGGCCGCATCTGTCTGTGTTTCAGCAGGCTGCTTCTGCGTTCATGCTCCTGTGTGCAGTCTGGCAGGTCGCGTCTGTCTGTGTTTCAGCAGGCTGCTTCTGCGTTCATGCTCCTTTCCCATCCTCTTGTTGAACAACCCTTGGGCACTCACATTATTCTGGGTGCCGAGGAGACAAGACCCATAAGGAACTACAGTCCAGAAGGGGAGGCAACACATCAACAGAGAACTCAGATTATATCCACAGGATGTGCAAAAACAGGAGGGAGTGGTGACCACACTTCAGGGAATCAAGAAAGTCTTCACAGAGTAGATGGCTTTGTGCCTTAAGAAATATATTGTCCAAATGGGGGAGTGATTATTTTATAAAAGGCAAAGAACAACAGAAACCTTCCTAATGGTAACCAAAGGAAGGAAGGAATAAATAAAATACTATTCCTGTGTAATGAGCAAAAAACTTGGACTTTACAGACTTCCCCTTGGAGTCAGCAAATCCCCTCTATCAAGACTGAATAAACTGTGTTCATGTGTTAGTGCTAATTCCCCAAATCTGGCCGGCACCAAGTGAAGACATTCTCCAGGGAAGGGAGTTTTGAAAGAGGTGTGAGTGACAAACCCCACTTCATCTTTAAGGCACTTTGTGGGAAGGAACTTTGGCAGAGTGACCAAGAGGCAGGGGGGAAGAGGAGGGATGAGAAAGGTGTCCAGATGAGTTGATTTCTGCTCAGGCACCCCGAGGTGGTAAGGGTGGAATGAAAGCAGCCCAGGAGTCTTCCTGTGGAAACCATTTCCTGAGTGTCTTCAACCAGCTAGCTTAGCAGCCCGGAGCTCAGCATTTAGCCCAGCTCGTCAAATGATCTAACCTCCGCTGCCTTCTAGATCAAGACAGTGACACTCCTCTGGTATCTGCCTTTTCCTGAAGGCTGCAGAGAACCTCAAACTGAACTAGATGAGGAGGAGAGGACGGGAAGGGGAAGAGACAGAGGGAGAAAAGAAAAAGTGTCATCTCTCTTGGTTTCCACTGTAAAAATTTGCAACCAACTTAATGGCTTAAAACAATACAGATTCGTTACCTCACAGTTTCTGTAGGTCAGACATCTAGCACAGTGTGACTGGGTAATCTCAGTGTCTCATAAAACCAAAGTCAAGGTGTCGTCAGCCAGGCTGGGCTCATATCAGGAGGGTCAGTGGGAGAACCCACTTCCAGGCTTGTTCAGGTTCTTGGCAGTTCCTGGTGGTTGTATGACTGAGGTCCCCAGTTCTTTGACATGAGAAGCCAACATGGTGTGTTGAGTGCTTCTTGTGCTTTCAATCTCTGACTTCCTCCTCTTCCTCTGCTTTTAGGGGTTCATGTAACTACATTGAGTCCACCCAGATGATCCAAGATAATTCTCCTATCTTAAAGTCGCTGATTAGTAGCCTTAATTCCTTCTGCAAAGTCCTTTTTTCCCTGTAAGATAACATATATGTAGGTATGATATCTCATCACATTTGCAGTCCCAGGAAGTAGATAATAGAATCTTCTTGGGAGTCATAAGTTTACCTAATATACCATCTTTCTCCACTTGAGTGTTCATCACCATGCTATCTAACCTTATTTTTTTTTAAATCTGTGCCAAGAAACTTTGCTGTAAGACATGGTCTTGACCTTTAAGGAATATCCACCTTAGTTGGGGAATTCAAAACAAGACACAACAAATAATCACAGCAATCATCACAATCTGCTTACCTATGGCACCTAATAGTTCACACCTATCTACCCGGATTCCCTATATACCATGTGTCATTCCGCCTTCTTGCCTTCTTTGTTTCTTTGTACTTTTCCATAACCCTCAAAAAGCCAGGCTTCATGATTTTGTCCAGATATCTCCTCCATAAAGGCCTCACTAAGGTCCTCCCAGGTCTGACCTATTGAAATGAATGTGCCCCTCTTACGGGATGACTGGCACTGTATTTTCGAGTGTCAGCACTTGTCATACTCACCCTGAACTCTAGCATGTTGCTGAAGTTCCTGTCTCCTCCACAGCCAATGCACAGGAAGCCCTCATGGCTTACACCCACTCCCTAAACTTGGCAATGAGTTACGCTAATGAAGCCGGTACTGGATGGAGGAGATGAGTTATCTGTAGGTCACTATCGAATGTCTAAATCCTCTCAAGTCGGGCTTCCCTGGTGGCGCAGTGGTTGAGAATCTGCCTGCCAATGCAGGGGACACGGGTTCGAGCCCTGGTCTGGGAAGATCCCACATGCCGCGGAGCAACTAAGCCCGTGAGCCACAATTACTGAGCCTGCGCGTCTGGAGCCTGTGCTCCGCAACAAGAGAGGCCGCGACAGTGAGAGGCCCGCGCACCGCGATGAAGAGTGGCCCCTGCTTGCCGCAACTGGAGAAAGCCCTCGCACAGAAACGAAGACCCAACACAGCCATAAATAAATAAATAAATAAATAAATAAAATTAAATCCTCTCAAGTCAAAGCAGAAAGAATAGGATATTCAATTCTGATCAAGACTTGCCTCAATATGATAGTCAAGACCTTTATCAATAGTACTAATATAGCTGGGGGAAAAAATGCATGAACAGAAGCAGGATCTGCGTGATCCTTGGAAAAGAGAGTGCAAAAACCAAAAGTCAGAGAAGTGTCCAGGGGCCCCTAAGCTGGGATGGATCGCCAATGTTTTTCCACCTTGGATAAAAGATGCCTCAAGGATCCTTATGCCCCTTCCCTGAGCCCGGGGCTCAAATTCTCTGACAAATAATTCAGCTTCCGGATGCTTTGTTGAGGGAAAAGTAAATATGCCATTGTAAATAAATATATCAATAGTCTAAGTTGCACATCAGTCTCCTGTGAGCTTTGTTTGCTTGAATAAATCCTTGAGAACTTAGAAAAATGCCAGCTGCCCTAAAAAAAGTCAAATGTGAAGGACTTCACACCAAAGAACTGCATTGATAAGGGGTCCTGTTGGGCGGCTGATCTACCTACCTACTTGTCAGTGGGTTTTCCAAAACTGTGAGTTGCACATTTCCCCATCACCAAGAGGCTGCTGGGGAAGAGCCCTGCAGCTGGGGCTTTGGGATATGAAACATCACCCCAAACATCTCTGCCTTCCCTTTAAGGAGGTGGAACTTGTGCCCCTCCCCCTTGAATCTGACCTGGGACTGGGACTGCTTTGACCACTGGAATGTGGAAGAAGCAACATCCTGAGACTGGCAAACTCCGGGCACTGAGGACACCTAAACACTTCCAACTCCACCTCTTGGAGATCCAGGCTGACCATGTAAAATGTCCAGGGCAGAGAGGCCATGTGGAGAAGACCCAGAGGACAAGTTACCACATGGAAATAGAAGCTGCATGGAGTAGCACCGAGGGTCCAGCCCCATCTGACAGCAACTACATGAGAAATCCCAAAGAGACAGTAGGGGAACCAGCCAGCTGAGCCTCAGTCAACCCATGGAATTGTGAGATATCATTAAGTGATTGGTGTTTAAGCCACTAAGTTTGGGGATGGTTTTTTAGGCAAAAATAGATCATCAAAACACTGTCTAAGCCAGTTCTTCAATCCTCCTTTCAAATGAGCCTAATAACTGTTCAGTAGATAGAGTGAGTTCCAAGCTTTACTCTGTAGATCTCACTGAATTCTCTCCTTCTGTTTGAGACCTATTGAACAGGTAAGAAACTGAGACTCAAATTAGTTAAGCAACTTGCCCAACATTGCATAGTTAGAAGGAAATTGAACCAGATGCAACCCAAATGCTGACTGCTGTGCTGTTTCCCGTTCAGCAGCCCAGCGCAGGCCTGACACTCCTCTCCCCGCCGCACTGCCTGGTCTTCATGTATGCTCAGCAATGGGCTCTGAAAGATTTCTCAGAACACACACCAAAAAAGCTGTCATAAATGAAGGGACAGCTGCTCCTGATCTGTAGTCCCCATAGCTTCTAAAACAGCACTGAGCACACAGTGTGAACCCAATAAATGCCTGCTCTTTAAAACACAGATCCATTGATTACAATAAAAATAGAGCAGATTGAAAATTTTCAGAAATATGCCCTACCCTAAGGTTTGTTTCTTGTGGGGTTTATTCTGGTCACTGTTTCTGCAGAGGCTTGTTGTAGGGAGAACTGTTTCCATGCATTTCCTAGATTAATGTAATTAAGTCTCTGATGGATGAAGTGAGTTGTTACAAAAAATTTATTCAGCTTCCAAAATTTTCTAGAAGAGGAAACCCCAGATCACAGGCCCACCTTTCCCACACCAGCTTTGCCCTGAAACGCATAGCCTGAGTTTGGGGTTGTGTATCCTTAGCTATTTAATTAAATTGACAAAGTCAGTTCTTTTTTCTTAATCAATGCTGTGATTATGTCAGTTACCAAAGCCTGCAATCCTTTTTCCAACTTGACAGGGTAAGAAAAAGAATAGTGCAGCCAATTCATATGGAAGCGCTTCTGTGACATATGTCCCCAAGTAGGACAGGAGACGAAAGTTCCAGTCTCCTTCTGACATGAACTTCATTTAGAGTCTGGAGTAAATCAAGACTGAAGTGCACATATTTATTAACCACTTGCTGTGGGTGAAGCACTCTGCTTGCTAAGTGCTAGAAGAAATGATAATAATAAAAAAACATCTAACGTATACATTATGTTTATCAGATTAGAAAACATTTTCTCATATCAGCTCATTCAATCCCCATAATGTTCTTGAAAAGCAGATAAACTGATCACTGTTTTGCAGAAAACTGAGGTCATAAGAGGCTATGTGGTATGTCCATGGTTACTCACCTAGTACCCAGCGGGGCCAAGACTTTTAAGAGGAAATGGTGATTCTACATTTATTACCCTTTCCAGGATGTGATGAACTGGCAAATGAACAATGTATAACAGAATCAATATATGCAGATGATAAAGGAAGGAAAAGATCGTGCAGTCTGATCGTGGGGTCTGGTTAGGCTTCTGGGATTCGGGCTGGGTTTAGAAGACTAGCCTGCCCACTGAGTGTGTCTGAGAGCCGTGGGCTGAAGGGCTCCTCATGGACACTGAGACCTTCCTTCCATCTGAAGAGCAGGTTGGAAAGTCCTTGAGGCTTCGCATCCCCTGGACACTGCATCCTACAGATGAGCCAGGAGATGCTGTGATTATGCCCTTCCCACAGAGGAAGACCTGAGGCAGCAGGTCATCCAGAGCTGCACAGGTGGAGCCACCTGAGGCCCCTCCAGAATTCTGCCTCCCAAGCCATACTGCTACTTGCTGCATTTTCTTTCAGAAGCCCCAGGGCCTTAGTGATGCAGCCTTGTTAAATACATGTTCTCCTTGTCCCTGTAGAAGACTCTCCCAGGACACACTGCCTCTTATACACCCAGCCAACATGTCTAATGGGAGGGGTGATGACTGTAGAAGGGGTAAGGACTTAAAGTCAAATCCTTTGTGACCATTTGATAACATAGCCATAAATTCTTTGACACTCATTCCATGGAGAGTGGGGTCTATGTAATATGGGACTGAGTTGCGACTGCTTCAACTAGTAGAGAGGAAGTGATGCTAGGTGACTTGTTAGGTCAGAAGAAACCTTGCAGCTCCTGCTTTGGTCCTTAGGAATACTTGGTCTCCAATAGTCCCTCTTGGGACACTCCCTCCAGAAACCAAACACACGTTGGGATAAGCCCAAGCTACATGCGGAGGCCACGTGTAGGTACTCTTGGCAATAGTTCCGGCGAAACGAGCCTTCCAGATATGCCCCCAACCCAGAAGCACCTACAGTCATTGGAGTCTTTGGTGAAGTAGAGACAAGCCATCCCCCTGCCCTGTCCAAAGTCCTGACCCACAGACTCTGTGAGCAGAATGAATGGAGGTCATTTTACAGCACTAGAAAATGATTTGGGGATGGTTTGTTACACAGCAAAAGAAAAACTGATGTCTCACCACTAGGTACTGATTGTGTGACTTTGGGAAAAATAGTTATCCTTTTTAAAGAGCCCTCTCTATATAATATTGATTTTAAAATAAAATTCTTCTTCACGTGATGTTGTCAGGAGTAAATGAGACAGAGAGTGTGGATCACTCAGCACAGTGCACATTACGGGGCCTGATGTTATGAGTGTGAGTTTCCATGTGAGGTGAAAAAGAGGCTTCAGTTTGTCCTGACAAGTGCACTGCATCTTCCCTCTCATCAGACATCCTCCCAGGGCTCAGACTACACAGGTTAGACCTTCCAAGCCCGCTTCCTCTCAGCCTCACTGCAGCTGATTGCCTGGTGGGATGAATGGACCCAGGGCAGAATGGAGGTTTTTCATGTGTGACACCCTTCTCTATGGAGAGTCTGATCTCGGCAACTGTGGGGAGGGGCCTCCACACGGTCGCCTTTGCTGCAGCCCACCTGGATCCCACGGCGACTCAGTGCAGGGTGGACGCCCACATTCATTATAATGACCAAGTAGGGGGGCTTTGGTGCCTCTTCAGCCAACACTTCTCTCCACGTTGAATCCTGCGTGAGTCTCATGATCAAAGTTCCAATATGTCAGGCATATATGCACACAGAGTGTCACAGAACTAAGAAATAATTGTATGGGTCTCTTCCCTCCTGAGGGACCAGCATGAGGAAAGTCCTTTCAAGACAAGAGGAGTTTCCAAGCATCCTAGGAGGTGATAATTAACTTTTGGCCACCACAGGTCTGAGCCTATGAGAGAAGAGGGGAAGGGGAGCCCCGCCCCCTGTGTGACCAGATGGAACACTGCCACGCCCTCTCCGAGAGAACACAGCTCACAACTCTTGAATGCAGTGCTGACGCATCCCACGCACAAGTCTCTCACTCTTAGGAAAAAAAAAAATTAAACTTTTCTGAATCAGACTGATAACTAAATCAGAGAAACTTTTTCTGCAAGACCAAAAAAAAAAAGCAAGAAACTGCAAGTAAGAAGGGCCTGAGTCTGCGTCTCCATGGTGACCGGCTCAAAGCTGGGCTCGTCCAGTGACACTGTCTTCTGCTGTAGGATCAGGGTTGGAAGGTGGGGGGTTCCTTCCAAGAGACTGCTGCTCCTCCTGGAATTACGAAGGGCTGAGACTATCAGGAAGAGGTCCAGTTGTTCCCGTGGATCCAGTTACAGCAGCTTCATTACCAGAGTCAACTTCAACTTAACAAATGTTTATTAAGCAATCACTGTGTGTTAGGCACTGCTCTGGAAGCTGGAAACAACTGAGTGCAACAAGCGCCGACTCTCAAAGAGCTTACAGTCTAGAAATGGGACAGGCTGGAAGGGGTAAAGAGGAGAGGGCCATTGTAAGTCCTTGCCCTTGGGAGGGGTCCTCAGGAATGACCGGAGTCTTATTCCGCATTTTATTTTATTTTTAAATTTTTTTTATTTAATACAATTTTTTGAAGGTTATATTCCATTTACAGTTATTACAAAATATTGGCTCTCTTCCCCGTGTTGTATAGTACGTCCTTGTAACCTACCTCACACCCAGTAGTTTGTACCTCCCACTGCCCCACCTCTGTTTATTCCACATTTTAGATGAAAAGTTTCTTGGCTCTGAGTTTCTGAATTTCCACAGATCCCAGTGTAGTGACATTCTACTCATGCCTGTAGCCTACCAGTTTCAAAATACCTCGTCTACACTAGTCATTTCTTAGAGCCCTTTTCAGAAATTTTCCACATGATTAATGTTCCATTTAAAAACCTCCGCTTTGCATAGGCTTGCGGTAGATGCCACAGAGCTGTAGCTGTCAGTGGGTCACACTGTGTGATAAATTAGCCAAAACGGAGCTCTCGAAACACTGTCACTTTCCTCCATTAATGCAAGAGCCTCGGAGAGTCCCTGCATCATTGCTGCTCCAGATTATGCCCAAGATCAACAACAGGGCTCTGTGTACAGAGAATTCTGATCAGAGACCTACTGCTTGCTACCTCCATGGGTCAGCTATGTTGTTTCGGGATGTGGTGCCTCAGTGTCTCCACCTCTCAAACAAAAACATAAAAATCCCACTCCTTCCATTAAAAAATTCTCTAAAGACAACACCGTATAGCAGGGGTCCCCAACCCCCGGGCCGCTTAGCGGTACCGGTGGCCACACAGCAGGAGAGCGAGCGAAGCTTCATCTGCTGCTCTCCATTGCTCCCCATCGCTCGCATTACCGCCTGAACCATCCTCCATCCCCAACCTACCCCCACCCCCCGCCCGTCTGTGGAAAAATTATCTTCCACGAAACTGGTCCCTGGTGCCAAAAAGGTTGGGGACCACTGCCGTGTAGGGTTCCAAGCACCGGGCAGAAGGTAGGAAAACATAGGGGTTTCCTCCCACCCCTATTCCTACTTGGCAAGATAATTGACCTCTCTGGCCACTGTTTTCTTCTATATAAAAGGGAAGGTCTCTTACTAGTCTACTCTCTATGAATTTATAGGTATGGAATGTGCATCTATTTTTGAGTTGAGGTCTTGTGTATTTTTTCAAAGTTGTTTTATAGGCATTGTAGTAAGTCCTTCCATTTAACACCTTAAAGAAAATTATGTTTGCAAAAAATTCTGATAACATGTTTATAATTAGATGCACTTGTGAACACAGTATGATCACAGCACTGAGACAAGATGATTTCTCCACTATTTCAATAATAGAAAATAATTATTTCCTATAGCACTAAAAAGTACAGTTTTATATCTCAAAATGCAAGTGCTTTAATGGACTAAAACAGATTGTTGCCCCTTGGACTCTACTACACATGTTAAATTATTATTATTCTGATTATCACACCACGATTATAATGTATTCCATTTAGCACTGTGGATTGTATTTGCTAAGTAGTTCTAGATCATTTATTACTTATCCACTCAGTGGTTCTTACACAGCACCTGAGCAAAGGTTAAGGACAAAATGTAAGCCTTTAGTCTAAATAGATTTAATTTTCAGTATTCAAAGCTGAGCCTCAGTCTGGCTGAACAGAGCTGGCATGGCTTAATTCCTTTTGTCACAGTCCCCTGGATAATAATTCCTTAATTGCTTCTTAGATGGAAATATTAATCATGGGGCAGCCTTTAATAAGACCAAAATCATGGTGTTCTTTATCCCCAAAGGTTAACGGGGAAAAAAATTATTCTTCTCTTCCTTTCTTCTCTTTCCTGATACACAGCTTGTGTGACACCGATCAGTTTGCCATTTGAATTCTACTTAAGCAAATGTGTCATCTATCCTCAGAAATTCTGAGTTCCCTGAGCAAAGGAATGGTGTCTGATTTATCTCAGGATTTGCCACAGAATCTACATTCAATAAGCGAAATAGCCTGACTCTGTACAAACACAACTGATTTAAGTAAATTTGGGAAATTGCCTTAGCAGTTGTGTCACTGCCCCTGTTTGATTGTGTGATAGTTGGTCAGTTTCATGGTTGGTCAGTAGGTCGTTTTGGGAAGAGAGAGTGGGGCTTAGGAAAGCTAATCACTCAATATAAATAATAATTAAACCTCAACCACGTGATGGATTCTGTGCTCTGCACTGGCGATGTTTCCTGCACTCCAGGAACTCACAGTGTGTTGAGCAAGATAGACTTACAAAAAGATAGGTTGACAATTAACTTATCTATTAAACTATTAAACACTATATTAGAGGTAGAAACGCTGTGTTTGACCCGCAGATATTGCCCAGAATGGCTCTCTTGGTTTGACAAGTGTGTGAAGAGTGTACATTCATTGTCCCAGTGTAATGGTGTAAGAAACCCTTTTGTGAGCCTATCCAGCCTGTAGATGCTTAAGACCTCAGGTGTGAGAAGTTTGTTCACAGAGGAGGGAAGCAAATCTACTTGCATAATTGAGGTGAAAGTAAGACGGGTACCACACACAGAGACCTTTCAGGCAGAACTACATCACGGTTCTTGGTTAAACATGGAAAGCAGCAGTCTGATCTATATCGAGTTTAAGTTGGAGAAAGAAGATCTGTGACAGGGTTTCGTATGTTGCAGAGATTTCATTGAAACACAGATTTGGAGAAACTGATTTAGAGAATTATCTAAATAAAACAACTAATGTGAATTGCTGGGCAGGGGTAGGTCCTATAACACAAAAGTAAGAGATCAAGGTATGAAAGGAGGCAGCTGAAAGGAAAACAAAAGACAGCCAGGAGAGAGAAAATGTGTGTATGTATGGGGGAGGGAGGGGGGGAGTATGTGTATGTATGTATGTTTTAGAATTTAATATTCAACAAATATAAGAAGGGAAGAACTTGTCAAAACTTTGTGTTGGTTATGAATTTGGGAAAAAAATTAACTTTGAGTTTCTCCTTAAACCATATACTAAATAAACTTCTAAATGAATTACAGAGCTACATATTAAGATATTAAATTCCAATTATAGAAAAATTAGACTATAAAATTGAATATAAAGAATGTAAATTTAGAAGTAATAGAAGAAATCACAAAGAATAGATCATCAGACTTCATTACATACAATTAAAATTTCTGCATAGTAAAAGAACCCAAAATAAAAAGGCAGATGAGAAAAGAAATGCTTCTGTAAATATGTTTTTAGAAAAAACAAAGAGGTAATGATTTTATTCTGTGAAGAACAAAAGAATATCAATTTTTAAAAGGAGAATAATTAAATAGTAGATGAATGCATAAAATATTCTCAATAAGATAAAAGGTATTTTATCACTATTCCACTGCTCTTTATTTTTATTAAATAACATTTAACAATGATTACTGCCTGGAATTATGTGAAGTGTTGAACATACATTGTTCTGAGACTTTCTTCTAAAAACTTGATAATGGATTTAATTCCCAAGAAATGATAAAAATAAAAAATCAGATATGAAAACTGCAGGGATGATCATTTAATCTATTTGAATATGGAACTAAAACTAAACGGTTATGGAATTTAAAGACCAGAATGCAAATGTTATAAACCTTAACCAAGTAAAAGTAATAACATTACAAACAAAAATTAAGATGTGAAGAAAATGGAGATGGGAAAAAATGAAAAGTGCTAGTTTTCTTTTTTATCCCCTGTAGCAAGGAGTTGGTTAATAATGTGTCTGTTTAAAGGATGTAATTTTAAAAGCTTAACTCCTACCTGTTAATATTTTATAAGCTGTTTCTTCTTAATTTCAGAAGGATCTTTTGGGAAAGGAACAATGGCATGTGATAAAGAAACATGTATCTGAAATTCAGTTCTTCCTTCAGTTCTTTCTTCTGTAATATTGAAGGAAAATTAATTTTAATGTTTTTAATCTAAAGATGGCAGCTTAAGAAGAGACCTCTGCTTTTCTCTACTCTTAAGAGTTATAGGACAGGCAGACAGGACAGGGTCTTCTCACAGGCAGCAAGCTGTCAGGGCAGCCCTTTCTGAAGAATAGTCTTCAAACAAAGGAATATATGGTATGGGGAAATTTTATGTAAAGCTGGAATTTTAAATTATTGAAGTGGCTATAATAAACCCTGTAGTTCGAGAATAAAAGTAGGAGGTGAAGGAGAGGAATAGGAAAATAAAAGGGAAGGGAAAATTAATATTTCTTTTAAAATACAAAAGGGAGAAAGCAGTAGAGAAACATAAAGGCATATCAGACCTTCCTAATTAAAACAGGGGAATAGGAGAATAAAAATATATTCTATCAACTCAGCAGAAATAAAGACTGGGAAAGAGAGGAAAGAGTGAAAGTAAATAATGGTAAACTTTAAATAAAATGAACAAGGATAAAATCAAGGCTAACACATATTATCCAGAATTTCCAAATCAATGAACAGCCTACTAGACTGTGTTAAAAAGAACACTTTATTCTGCGTTTTTTACAAAAAGGTACATTTTTACAAAAAGGTACATCTAGGGTAGAGTGACAAATGCTGAAAATGAGGGAGACACATAGAATACCAGCAAATGAAAATAAGCAAGCAAGCAGACAAAAAAAGAAAAGAAATAGCAATAGTATCAATATCAGGCAAATCTCAATTTAAGGTCAAAAACATTTAACAGGGTAGATGGTGTGATGATAAAAGATATAATGAATGATGGCATTATAATAGTCATATACACTTTATACCAAATAACATAGCAGCCAAATAAAATTTCCTGTAATACAATATAACTCGAGGCAAATACAATTTGAGTTTAAAATATGAATGCACTTTTAAAATTTTATAGATCAAGTTGGCAAAACATAGCAAAGAATGAAGATTTAATTAAGGATATCAGCATTTATTGATTACTCGGTTGATTAACTCCATTCTTATAGGCAAGGAGCTTTTATAATATAATATTGATTACATCTTTAGCCAAGGAAAAAGCTTTGTCACATTCAAATATCTACAAGCTGCAGTCTGACCATGATTCAATTGTATTAAAAATCAACAATGACCCTTTTTCCCCCTTTTATTGCCCCTCCCCCTTCCCTCTCCCCACTGGTAACAACTAGTTTGTTCTCTATATCTGTGAGTCTGCTTCTTTTTTGTTTTATTCACTAGTTTGTTGTTTTTTTCAGATTCCACATATAAGTGATATCATACAGTATTTGTCTTTTTCTCTCTGACTTATTTCACTTAGCATAATGCCCTTCAAGTCCATCCATGTTGCTGCAAATGGCAGGACTTCATTCTTTTTTATGGCTGAGAAGAATTCCATTGTGTGTGTGTGTGTGTGTGTGTGTGTGTGTGTACCTTTATCCATTCAACTGTTGACGGACAATAGGTTGCTTCCATACCTTGGCAGTTGTAAATAATGCTGCTGTGAACATTGAGGTGCAGATATCTCTTTGAAATATTGCTTGTTTTTTTCAGATATATGCCCAAGAGTGGAATTGCTGGGTCATATGATAGTTCTATTAGTTTTTTGAGAAACCTCCATGCTGTTTTCCACAATGGCTGCACCAATTTACATTCCCACCAAAAGTATACGAGGATTCCCTTTTCTCCACATCCTCACCAACATTTGTTATTTGTGTTCTTTTTGATGATAGCCATTCTGCTAGGTATAAGGTGATATCTCATTGTGATTTTTGATTTGCATTTCCCTGATGATTAGCAATATTGAGCATCTTTTCATGTTCCTGTTGGGTTATTATGGATTATATGAAATCAGGTGTGTGAAACTTTTGAAAATTGTAACGCACTATAGAATTTAAAGAATCATTCATTCAATAAAAAAAGTCCAAAAATTCACCAATGAAAATATTAAAAAATAGAGTTCTTAAAAATTAAGGAAGTCAGGTAAATTAAAAAGGAAATCCAAATCAAAATTAAAAATTATTTTTAAAAGAATGCAAAGAAGAGCAGAACTCAATCGAACTGATGTGGGAGATAGTATTGTTTGATGCTGAGACAGACAGCCTGGAGCTGTGTGATTCTGGAAACACTACTTAACCTCTCTGTGCCTCAGGGTTCTCACCACTGCAAAATAGTGATAATAACAGCACTCCCCCAGAGGGATGTGGTGAAGATTGAATGAGAATACACATAAAACACTTAGAAGTCGGGCACATAATAAGGGTTCTTGAATGGTTTGTATCTAGTTGTCTTTATTCCTTCCTCTACTTACCTTCTTCCCTCATTCCTCTCCTTCCTCATTTTTTAAATTCTCTAAATGTGTTTCTATTACCTTTGTAATAAAAAATACGTTAAAATGTCTACTGGAGCTATTTCATGGCAAATGACATTATTAATGAAAGTCAAAGGAAAAAGACTTCAACTGAATAAGAAATATAATCATTCCTTAGGTCAGCATATTCTGATATTCATCCTCCTTTCTGCTGGTGGAGGTGTGTTTGAGTGGGGAGAGGGTGCAACTCAACACAGAACTATTTGATTTTGCCTATTGTAGACAGAAAAAATGACCCAGTTTCTGAGAAGGCTGTCTGCTGGGACCTACCATAATTTCTATGAGGAGGGCTACAGTCTCCTTTGTCTCAGGGAGAGATGTAGCAGGATGGAAAACAAAGATGTAAGACTTACAGCCTTTTATTTCCAAAAGTCTAATTTCAAAAGAAGGAAGAGAAGATACTGGTGTAGACTTTTCCCCAAACCTCTTGTGACCACCCGCAAACAGGAAACAGAGTCTGCAGAAGATGAACAGTGAGAGACAAAGAAAGAGAGTGAGGGAGAACATGATCTGTGGGTCCCAAGACAGGAAGCATCCAGGCAGCATGTTCAGCAACTGAAAAGATCCCAAAAAGAATTGTCTTGGGGCACACCAAGGCAGGGGCCAGAGTGGGCAGTGCCCAAGAGGACCCTATGCCCCAAGAGGCACATAGGTGTAAGGCAGAGTGCAGAATCCAGAGGCCATTCCAAATGGAAAGGTCAGTATCCAGCAGTACCTGACCTCTAAGGACAGGGCATGTAAGGACCAGGTGGGCACCCGTTACCGGACATTGGTCCTATGGAAGCCCTGGGATTTTGACACTATCTTGAGTGTCAGGAAACTCCAGGAAAGAGTGATATCAAAGCTTCCCAGTGGCCCAGCAGGACAAAGGCTCAAAATAAAAATTAATTTGGAAAATAAAGTATCGCTAATACTTTCTTGCACACCTGAGTTTATAGTGAAACTTATACCTGCCACATTACTCTTCCCTGCCTTCAAGGCAAACCCTTTGCCAAATCGTGGACCCATGTGACATGCTACCTAGTCCTGATGTGAACTCTCCTCTGGGGTCCACAATCAGCACTTCCTCAACAGGGATAATGGCTGGGTGGAAAAGGTGGGGCTTTCTCTCTAGCGTGTTTTGCAGCCCCTTCTAGGAGACAGACCTTGGAGGTTTATGATCGGTTTTGTTGCTCTGTGCTGTAATGTAAGACCACCTCTGAGATCCTTCCATTTTCCTCCCCTTCCCTTCTCCCACTTTACAGATGAGGAAATTGAGGATGAGCATAGAAATAACACCCCCAGGCCACACAGCTAGATAGAGTGGAGCTGTAGTTGCCCAGTGGGGCTCATGAATGGAGAGTCTTCTCTCTTCCCAGGGCAAGGCAAGATGTTCCTTCTCACATCCCTGGGAACTCAGCCTGCCTCACCCTCCCAGGAGCTGAGGTCACCAGCCCACAACACACCCTGGACTGCTGCATGGAACACTGCCCCGAAGACATGACTCCAAGCCCTTAATATGTTCAGGTTTTACTGCTGGTCCCCTGAGAGTAACCTGTTTGTTGCATTAAGCACAGCTCATGAGATGCAATCACAAAGAACCTTTCTCTCTCTCTCTTTTCTGTAAACTATCATATCCTCTGAGCTGTCCTAGGGCTTGAAATATAGATTGTACTCAATATATTTTCATTGACACTGATTCTATTGATTTGTAATTATTACATTAACATGATAACGCAATAATTAGATTCACAATAGCATCTACAATTTGTTATACAAAGCACTTTGTGTATGTCACCTCTAACACAATGACCTTCTACAGGCATCATCACAGATGCTATACAGATGAGAAAACCAAGACCCAAGGTTGCACAGCAAGCAGGATTTTGAATCCACACTCTGTCTGAAAGCAAATCAAGACCTCACTGTATAAAATGGTGATTGCGTTCCCCTCACTAAAATCGTCTAATGCCCTTTAAATTTACTCCATGGGATTAGTTTTTTTCATCTGGCCCTAGGATTAATTTCCAGGACTTGCCTGGTTATTTCTGGTTATTATAAAGTCCTGTAGTCATTTGAAGTCACAAAGCTCAGTCTTGACTATGAAATTAGAAGGTCTGACTCTGTGTAATAATCAACACTTCAATCTTAATTTGAAAATAAGATTTACCCGCTTCCTCGGCTAGGGTTTCCCACAGTTACAAAGCTTCTGTCTTCCTGCTCAACTCTTTTACCACTTGTTACCTGCTGTTTCTTCTAACTTTTTAACATTTTGAATATGGAAACTTCCAAGCTCACACAAATGTCAGAGTAGTATGATCAATCCATTACTCACCTTCAACAATTATCACCTCACCATCCCATGGCCAATCTTGTTGCAACTATAGCCCCACCCACCATTATCTGGCAGAAGTGACAGCCCCACCCCAGTGTTGGCCAATGGAGAAGCTTAAGGGAGGAGGAAAAGGTCTTACCTGAGTATCAGGTACGCTCTTTTGTATTCTCTGGGCCTGGCAAGTGTTTGAAGCAGATATTTTCTTTTTTTCTATTTTTTTTAAAATTAATTAATTTATTTATTTATGGCTGTGTTGGGTCTTCATTTCTTTTTTTTTTTTTTAATTTTTATGTATTATTTATTTATTATGTTTATTTTTGGCTGTGTTGGGTCTTCGTTTCTGTGCGAGGGCTTTCTCCAGTTGGCGGCGAGTGGGGGCCACTCTTCATCGCGGTGCGCGGGCCTCTCACTATCGCGGCCTCTCTTGTTGCGGAGCAGAGGCTCCAGACGCTCAGGCTCAGTAGTTGTGGCTCACGGGCCCAGTTGCTCCGCGGCATGTGGGATCTTCCCAGACCAGGGCTCGAACCCGTGTCCCCTGCATTGGCAGGCAGATTCTCAACCACTGCGCCACTAGGGAAGCCCCTGGGTCTTCATTTCTGTGTGAGGGCTTTCTCTAGTTGCGGCGAGCAGGGGCCACTCTTCATCGCGGTGCGCCGGCCTTTCACTGTCGCGGCCTCTCTTGTTGCGGAGCACAGGCTCCAGACACGCAGGCTCAGTAGTTGTGGCTCACGGGCCTAGTTTCTCCACGACATGTGGGATCTTCCCAGATCAGGGCTCGAACCCGTGTCCCCTGCATTGGCAGGCAGATTCTCAACCACTGCGCCACCAGGGAAGCCTGATATTTTCTTTAATGGGGGAGATTTGATGGGTTCTCTAGAGAGTCCTGTAGGTATCTCCCCTGCTGCTCCCTGGATGTGAACAGACACATCTCTGTTTTGGTGAGTGGCTTAACCAGGAATCCAGTGGTCCATCCATCTCTAGGGATTTTTTCTGCTGAGGTCTCATCAGCCCTGCAGGCAACCCTATTACACGGGAATGAAGATGACCCAGACCGTCTCCCTCATTGCAGAGACTTCATCTGCTCAGTGGAAAACACTCAGGCCGCCCTTGCCCTAATAAATTCCGGAAGCACAGGCAAGTGTCAGCCTGATCACCTCTCCTTCAGCTGGTCCATCCTGCTGCAAGCTTCTCTCCCATCCTTTAGGTTTTTCAGTGGGACTCTTACTAAGGTCACAGAGTAGTTCCATAGACGTACCTCTTGTTATTCTTCATGTGAGGAACATAAATCAGTGTTGCTCAGAGTGTGGTCCTGGCAAACTAGATACAGAGTTTGTGCTGGATTGTAAATCAATGCACTGCTTCCTTCATCAAGAAAGTCTTGCTATTTAAAAAAAAATGTCAGCCGAACTAACAAGTATAGCAATGTACTCGATTTACTTTCTGGTTCAAGTTCCTTATGTCATTATAGACTGCGAACAAACGGCTCATGGACTGGCTTGAACAGTTCTTGGCCATTTACTTTGGAATTTATCCACAGTGGAAGCATTGGAATAAAGCATTTGTTGTTCCTGCCAAAATCTGTTCCTCAATCAAAACTGAGGCAGGAAGAATCCTGTTAACAATCCTGAGGTATATAAGAAAAGATCAAGGACTTGGACCTACACAGATAAATTACAAAGATCCAGATTCTAGAAAGATTTCATAGGCATGGTTCCTGGTCTTGAGCTCCTGTTCCTCTGAGGTGGTCACTTGCAAATCCTGTGAAGTCATCTATTTCCAGTTTACAGCTAAAACAGACCACACAGCCACGTCCCTGGTTCTTACCTCTTCAGAGCGAGCGGGCCTGATTTCCAGCCTCAAGTGCTGTCTGCAGCCTTTCTCTCACCTAAGAGGCTACTTTGCTCTTCCAGCACAACAACAAATGACTGAGGGCTTCATATATAGATATTCTGTCTCACACTCTCCTGAAGGAGATCACTGTGAGATGCACATCCTGCAGTGGTGCTCAGAGTTTCCCAGTAAGGCACAGGCAAGCATTCACCACATCCTGAGAGCTCTTCAAAGGGAAGATCCTTTCAGCTGCAACTTCTGGAAGGAAGCTCGCCAAGGAGCCTGTGATGCTGGCGCAGCTTGGCAACTAGAAAGCTCTGAGAGGAACATCGCGGACAAGGTGTTGCCTTTGCTTGCCTGCCCTGTATCTATTTCATCAACTTGAAGGGCGTACTACAGGCAGAGGACCATCAGAAGCCAGACTGGGAGAGGTATGTCCCTCGGGTCATCATCTTTCTGAAAGGATTCAAAGTGGACAGTTAGAAACTGCTTACCCAGCTCTTCCTGGACCACCCACTTGGGCTTCCTATAATCCATGATCCAGATCATTCATTGCTGACCAACAATTCCAAAGAGCATCGGAATTCTGGCTCTCACACCCCGCCTTGCTGAGGTGATGAGTCACTCCACGGTGCGGGGACTGACCATGCTCTTCTACCCTCTGCTGAGTCTGGTCTCCCCCTCAATGTGCCTGCCAGGTGCTGGGGGCTCCTGAGTGTCCTACTCAGGTGGGCAGCACAGGATTCAAGCACTGTGTGCAAAGACGACGAGGCAGAGGCCGTGAGTTAGAAAACTCATGATCTAGTGGGGAGACTGGTGAGAAGACAATCACAGGCAAATGTGGTTTCAAGGTTTCACGTCAGAACTTTGACTCTGCAAGAAGGGACAGACCTCAGAAAATAAAACATAAAATGAAGCTAGGTGAGTTAGCTTGGGAAAACCATTTCTTCTTTCTGAGCTTTCCATTTTCTCACCTTGAAAATTCAAACTCTAATCTTCTTCGGGGCAGGGGGTGGTGGGGTTTGAGGACTTAGTGAGCTGAGTTGTGAAAACATTTTGTAAAATGCAGAGTATGATAAAATGAAAGGAGTGGGGTGATGTTTGAATAAATGATATGCTCATATTCTATCATTCTCATTACATGTTAATGGTTATACTAATTATATAACATTATCCTAACATTATATATTAAATTCATCACAAACCATGTCCAATCTCTCAGTAAATCCTGCCAGTGATGACTTTGAAATATATCCAGAATCCCTCCATTTCTCGCCACTCCTGCTGGACATCCCTGGCCTCTCTGGTCCAAGCCTCCAGCCACGGCCTCCTCACTCTTTCCTCCCGCTGCCCAACATCAACCTTTTATCAACAGGCAGTTTTTAAAATTGTGGTAAAATAGCAGATGGTTCTTCCTAGACATAAGTCAACCGTGTCACTCTGCTATGGGAACCCCACTGATGCCCCCCAAGGCCTAGCAGGGCCGCTGGGTCCTGTATCACTGGTCCCTGCCCCATTGTGACTACATCTCCCATCTCTCTGCCCTCTGCTCCCTCCGCTGCAGCACATTCATGCCTCAGAGTGCTTGCACTCGAATCTGCTGCCTGGAATGCTTTCCTCCAGAGAGCTAAGAGCTCACACACCTTTACCTCCTTCAGGATTCTTCTCAAACACCAGAGGCACTGCCCAAGCCCTGGTGTGAAAAGCATATTGCCAGCAGCACCCTGCTCCACATCCTGTACCCGTGCCCTCCTTCATTTTTCTCCATTGCACTTACACCGTCCCACATGTTAGCTATCCGTCCGTTTTCCTAGAGCCTGCCTCCCCAACTAGACTGTCATCTCCTTGAGGGCATAGAAGTCTCCTTTGTTCACCTGAAGGGTGAGTGGTCCACAGCAGTTACGTAGTACATGGTTGTGTGAATGAGTGCATGAACGACTGAATGACAAATTGATCAGTCAGTCAAGTAGCCCACAATATACTCTCCATACCCCACAGAGTGTTTAGAACAGTCATAGGGGAAAATGGATACCGTGCACTTTGTAAGGCTGATTCAGGCAGAAGCGCTGGAATGACCCAGGGAATCTCAGTACACAGTCTTACAGTGTGTCAGAAATAACTTCACCCAAACTGGAACCTTTATTCTTCCTTCGCCTAGATGCTTAGACCTTGGCCTTCATTTTTTTTTTCAAGCATCCTGAATGGCCGAGCTCCACGGTCCCTTCTGCTCCCACAAGGACTCTGCAACAGCAGGAATCCAGCTCCCCACCTCTCTGCTCTATTTACACTCCTTGATCCCTCTGTATGAAAGTTAAAGTCCTCAGAAGCTGAGAGAGGCACAAATGTGCAGATATCACTATTGATTTTTCCCCCCTGGGAGGGACGAGGCTGCCAAGTTGTATGGCTACAAAGCAGCCGAAATGGCCTGGCAGGGGTCCCAGTCCCCTCCACCACCCCCGCAACCCCCACACACACACGGTTCTTCTCTGATCCCCACCTCCCACCACCGAAACCTACAAGACCCCTGTTTCTCCCTCCTGTGCTGTGGACCTTCCAGACCCGGAAGCCATCACAGCTGCGGTAACGAGCCCAGCAGTTGGTTTCTGCCATTTTTATGTTTAGGCCCAAAGAGAAAATGAAAGCAAATAAAATTCAGGCCACTGCTGTTGATCTCCAGTCATTTCTGAATATTGCTACAGCAACCAACCGGGCCTTTGCAGCCACTCTATCCTTCCTCCCCACACCCTCCTCCACCTGACTGTGTGGCCCAGGAGCCAGGCCCTCCAGACAGCATCAGCACAGTGTCCTGTCATGAAAAGGCTTCTGTCCAAGGCTTTGGAGGAAAGAACCACCCAGGATCCAGGGCCAGGCAATCAGCTCTGTCCATGTGGCCCATTCCCTGACAGGCCAGCCCCACAGCCAGGGTGGGTCCTAAGATGACACACTGAGGGAGGCTGAGCAAGGAACCGATTGCTGTTAAACACTGTTGAAAATACAGGGAGAAGGAAAGGAAAGAGACCTGCAACATCTCAAGAGGTTTTACAGGCTGGACTTCCCCTGCTTCCGTCTGAGGAACTGGAAGACTTCAGCAGCCCACGTCGTGCAGTCAGGGAGATGTGATTTTGGTGGCTCCGCCCCCTTCCCCCCCAGGCTTTTCACGGACCCCGTGTGTCCCCACCCCCTGCTCCATCCCACCAGGGACCTGGCTTCCTGCTCAGTCCAGTGCTATATCATTTTCTTTCCCTGTGATGCATCCCAGAAGGAATGGAGTTAAAATGCATGTGCTTGAAAAGCTGCTTGACATCACTAATATTTAGAGAAATGCAAATCAAAACTACAAAGAGGTATCACCTCACACCAGTTAGAATGGGCATCGTCAGAAAATCTACAAACAACAAATGCTGGAGAGGGTGCGGAGAAAAGGGAACCCTCTTGCACTGTTGTTGGGAATGTGAATTGATACAGCCACTATGGAGAACAGTATGGAGGTTCCTTAAAAAACTAAAAATAGAACTACCACACGACCCAGCAATCCCACTACTGGGCATATATCCAGAGAAAACCATAATTTGAAAAGACCCATGCACCCCAATGTTCATTGTAGCACTATTTACAATAGCCAGGTCATGGAAGCAACCTAAATGCCCATCAACAGACAAATGGATAAAGAAGATGTGGTACATATATACAATGGAATATTACTCAGCCATAAAAAGGAACGAAATTGGGTCATTTGTAGAGATGTGGATGGATCTAGAGACTGTCATACAGAGTGAAGTAAGTCAGAAAGAGAAAAACAAATATTGTATATTAACACATATATGTGGAACCTAGAAAAGTGGTACAGATGAACCGCTTTGCAGGGCAGAAGTTGAGACACAGATGTAGAGAACAAACGTATGGACACCAAGGGGGGAAAGCGGCGGGGGTGGGTGGTGGTGGTGTGATGAATTGGGAGATTGGGATTGACATGTATACACCAGTATGTATAAAATAGATAACTAATAAGAACCTGCTGTATAAAAAAATACAAAATTCAGGAGAAAAAAAAAAATGCATGTGCTGAGTTACAGGTGACAGTAACATACGGGCCTGGGGTGGGGAGGGGGCGCTCAAAGCTCAGCTCAGGTCAGCTCTGGGGGCTGCGGGGTCTGGAGCCTCAGCCCCTCACACGGCCGGCAGTCCAATAACAGTTGCAGTCATGAGAACAGTGCCCATCCCTTCCAGCACACGTGGGTACAGTGGGTATTGATTAATACCCAGTCCTGTGTGAGCACAAGATGCTTAAACAGCAAAACCCTCAACTGCTGCTGGAGTGCATGGTGGACGGCGCAAAGAACTTTATGGGGAATATCGTCTAGGCAATAGGTAGCAAGTTCAGAGCTGTTCTATTTCCACCCGAATCAGAGTAGTCTGTAAAGCCCTTCACACGCCAGCAGCACAGGGAGTGGGAGGTGTTTGTAATAGGCAACCACTGTGGCTATTCATGGCTGAGTGTGAAGGCTCCTGCAGTGTCCTGATCTCTGCAGCAGAAAATAGCCACAGACACAGGTGGGCCTGCAGCGATGCAATTCGTGAAAATGCACAGCAGCGGGGTCCCAGTGGCAGCCTGGTGCTGGCCCACTACCGAGTTCTCCACCCCTTTTACTTCTCTCCTCAGATCCCTCTAGTCGTGAGGTAAACCCTTCTCTCGCGCGAGTTTTGTCCAAGATGCTCTCCTTGTCTGCTTCCAATCTCCCCGCCTCTTTGAGGCTTAGACCTTGAGAAATAAAACCATGAAGATTTCTGGCTATTTCTGCTTTCAGTTCTCCCTCACCCTTGCAGATCAGAGTCCAAGCATCCACTTAGCTGGAAGAAGGAGAAAAAAGAAACTGGGTTACTATAGGTTCTGCCACTAATCATTCTCATCATCACTGAGCTGATCCCAGGTTCACCAGTTCATACCCCACAGGAGCAGAGAACTGCCATGTTCCTTCCCGAATGCGTATGTGTCCTTAAGGCCAGAGACGATGTAGTTTGAGGTACAATGCAAATATAACATGTACTTAGTGATAAAAATTAATGCTTATTGAATAGTTCTAAGTACTGTAAGTATGAATAGTTATAACTGTTCCAGATGCATTGCATGCATTGCTCAGTTCATCCTCATAGCATCTTGTAAGGGAAGCACTATTATTGTTCTTATTTTAGAAAGAAGTCGAGACACAGAGAAGGCAAGTGACTTTCCCAAAGTCACACAGCTTGGAATTGGTGGAATCATAACTCAAATTCAGGCAGGCTGAGAGCAGAGCCTCTGGCTCTTCACCACGAGGTTTTACCACCAGGCCCCATCCTGCCCCACCCTGTCTGAGATACACTCCAGATGCCATGGGACTAAGATAATAATGCAGAGGTGAGGCAGTGCCTTCCTTCCCAGCCCTTCCCAGCTGCCTGCCCCTCTGGCTCCTCAGTGGGCCAGTGAGAGTCCGGTGACTACAGGGATGAAGAAGAAGGCCAGGGCTGGGGCTCAGCTGAGTTACACAGGCACAGACATGCCTGGTTTGTTGAATTTTTATAATACTTCCAAGCTGACAGAAAGTCACTGCCCAGCCCCCTCCCTGAGAAATGCTCCTCTCCCCACCACTCAGGATCTAGCAATTAAGGGGTAACCCCTGGCCTGGTGTGGGACCTCTAGAAGGCACCCACTCATCAGGCTGCCGGGGCCCAGAGAGGCTGTTCCAGTTTATCCTATCAGCGCCACCTTGGCCCACCACTCTTCTTGAGTCAGGTGTTAGGGATGACAAAGGAGACTGAAGCCCTCAGTGGCCTCCTGAGTGCCCAGCTGAACCTCTTTGCCTGCCCTGGCCATGTGCGGCCTGACTGCTGACCAGCTTCGGTCTCTGGTTCCTGGTTTTTCCCAGCCCAGGCTGGTTGGCCAGGTTCCCAGGGGCATGGCTCCTGCCAGCCCTTCCCTTGAAGCTGAGCTCTATTCCTGTTTCTCAGGCGTGGATCCAGATGGGTGCCTCAGTCTGCTTCTGCCACCCCAGCTACAAGCTGCAGCTCTCAAACCTGCCCCCTCCCCCTCCCCCTCCCTCTCCCTCTCCCATCAACTCTTTTTCCCTAAGTCTTGGTGGCATGAATAGCAGGTCCCTCTTGGGAAGGGGAGTGGGCACCCCTGTGGCCCTGCAGCCACTAGTGTGGACTGTCCCACTCCCCACTCCCTGCTAGCAGCTCTTTTTTCACCCGGTTAAATCCAGTTCAGCATTATTGGGAAGCTCCTGTGTGTCGGGTGTTAGTGTTACATGACCTAGTTGAGAAAATTGTCCTGTGCTCAACTGATGGTAGCAACTGCTTAGCTATAATAACTGTGCGTCTGACACTGTCCCTAAGTGCTTTAAGTTTATCAAACTTAATCCTCATGTTAAACTCATGAGATAAGAACTGTTACTAAAGAGGACTCTGAGGCACAGAGAAGTTAAGAAACTTCCCCAGGTCACACAGCAAGTCATGGAAGTGTCTGGATTTGAATCTAGCATCTGTAGCTGCAATTGCCATGCTGTGGCTGACGTTCAATAGCAAAAAGGGATAAGTACCAGGACAGGAAAGACCTAAGTTCTCCCCAGTCCTTTAGACAGATGAATTCAAATCCAAATGGGCATATTTAGGAAAATGCTTAAAATTGATTGGTTTATCCCAAGACTTCTCACATCTCAAGGGTAGCTTCAGAGCAAATGGAATTGGCCAGCTGCCGGATGAGGAGCCAAGGTGTTCAGGGAGAATGTTCCTTTCTTGGTTACTAGGGAGCCTTTCACCCTGTTTCAGAGAGAGCTCCAGGCTGCTGGAGGAAAGCAGAGCATTCTGGTTAGCCCTGGAGCAGTGCCCGCTGGCCACCCAATGCCAGCAAACCCAGGGGCCGCACAGAACTTTTCCTTCTCTCCAGTGAGCCCACAGGTAGAGGCCAGATTTTCGGGGTGATCACAGATGCCCTCTTCCTCATGCCCCAGGAGAGGGAACCAGGACAGCATCCTCACGGTGCAGTGGCAGTTCCCGGGGGACCTGCAGTTTGGGAACACCTCCCGCAGACAGAGCCAGCTCTCTTCAGATAGCCGGCTAGATGGCGCCACCTGCTGGAGAAATGGAAAGTCTTCTCTCTGGCCACAGCATCAGCGAGCCCTGCTTCCTGTGGCCCCTTGCCCTGGTCCCTGCCTACCTCCTCTATCCCAACCCTGGCCAGAGAGAAGCCTTCAACAGAAAGCTCGTGCCAGGGACACAGGTGTCCACCTCTGGATCTTCCACTGGATCAGTCAGCACACTGTGCATTTCTGCATCTGCCCCGCTTTCTTCTTTCTGCTTCTCAGGGCTCTGACCGTCCTCCCAGACCATCCTCACTGTCACTCCGTGGTGAGGGACTCTAACTCCTCAAACTCCTTGAACCTCAGTTCCCTCATTTATTACGATGCAGGACTGTTGTGAACAAGATAGTGCATCTGTTCCAGGCACTCAGCAAGGTTGGAGGGGGGACCAGTGATTGTCACACATCTGCCAAAATGAAGCCATGTGCTGAACATACGTCATGGCAGGCCGGTGACAAATGGGAAACGTATGTGGGTAGATATTCTCAGGTTCTCAAATATTACTGGACGATCCCATTTCCTCTGTAAAATGTCTACAGAAGAACAGAGCCCTTTTGAGATAAGGGTTCTGGACTGTTCATTAGCTTAACTACCTATGGGCTTGCAGGGTGCAAGTCTCAAATCGTAGCCCCAGCAAGATAATAAATTACTAATAACACTGGAACCATAGAGGTTATACCTGGAACACTTAAGTTCTACTATTTCACTTAATAAACGTTATTTTTCTTCCTTTACTAGTTTGCTCCTTGTTGCCTATAAGCTTAGTCTTTTCCATCTGTTTAGGGCTGAACTGTGTCTCCCCCTTCCCACCCCCCCCCAAAAAAATCATATGTTGAAGCCCTAAACCCCACTATCTTAGAATGTGACTGTAGTTAGAGATAATTACCTCTGTAAAGGCCCTAAGTTAAAATTAGGGTGGGTCCTAGTTCAATCTGACTGGTGTCCTCATAAGAAGAGAGAATTTGAAAACACAAAAGGAAGCCATAGACTGAAAACAATTTTTCAAAACAAAGAGCTTGCATTTAAATTAGTTAAAGAACTCTTACAGCTTAATTTTTTAAAAAAGGAAAAAAACCTAATAAAAAATGGACGAAAGTTTGGGACAGACATTTCCCAAAAGAAGATATACAGGTGGCCAATAGCACATGAAAAGATGCTCAGCATCACTAGTCCCCAGAGAAGTGCTAATTAAAACCAGAATGTGATACTGCTACACACACACTAGAATGACTGAAGACATCAAGAGCAAGTGTTGGTGAGGTGGTGAGGATGTGGAGCAACGGGAACTCTCGCCTACATTGCCGGTGGGAATGCAAAATGTTACAGCCAGCTTGCAAAACGATACGGCAGTATTTTATAATGTTAAAAATTCATTTACCATACTGTCCAGCAATTCTATCCCTAGGTATTCATCTTAGAAGAATAAAAATATATGTCCCCATGAAAACATGTATGTGAATAATTACAGCATTATTCATAAAGGCCCAAAACTGGAAACAACATAAGTAATATAGACATACCATGGAATACTACAGAGCATTGAAAAGAAACAAAATCTTAAGACATGTGACAACATAAATGAAACTCAGAAACATTATGCTAAATAAGTCAAGCAGAAAAGACTATGTACTAAATGATTCCATGCGTGAAATTCTAGAAGAGGCAACACTATAGTGACAGAAAGCAGATCAATGGCTGCCTGGGGCTGGGATAGAGGAAGGGGATCAAGAAAAAATGGGCACAAGGAACATTTTTAGGGTAAAGGGACAGGGGGTTTTTTTTTGGATTTTTATTTATTTATTATTTTACCTCTTTTATAAACATCTTTATTACTTGTATTTTAAATGGAAATACATTTAATGTATAACCTTGTATAAATTTAAGGTGTACCACATGTTAATTTGATACATTTATACATTGTGATATGATTGCCACTGTAGTGATAATTAGCACCTCCAACACATTACATAATTATCCTTTCTTTTTATTGGTTGGAATCATTAAGTTCTCATCTCTTAGCAAGTTTTATGATTATAATGCAATATTGTTGTCTATATTCACTACACTGTGCATTTGATCTCTAGGTCTTATTTACTACTTATTCCAAGTTTGTACCCTTAAACAACCTCTTTCCTAAACACCCGCCCGAAGGATTTTTAAATTAATATTTTTAATCTTGAGATTTTAAACAAGGGGAAAGTGAATAAAAAATCTATTCCATTATATGTATAACATGCCTCCAAAGGGTACAAAGAAATTAATAAACAGGGGCTACCTCTGGGAAGGAGGGCTGGAGGAGACGACATATTTTTATATATACCCTTTAAAAATCTTTCATATTAGAAACTTTTGAATGTATTTCCTAAAGACAAAATAAGCTTAAAAATAAGCTTTAAAATAAGCTTACCTTTTTTTATAAAAAAGGGGGGAGAATATGTAAAATTTAATTGTAACTGGAATCACGGGTGTACAAAGAATGCCACATGACACCTTGTTCTGATTCCTTAAAATCTATTTAGAACACTTTTAGAATAGAAACATCCTTCAGTATATAGTAGCCTTCAATGTAACATTACTAAGAAAACAGAATCAAGGAGAGCTGAAGCTGAATATTCTATCGTGAGCAGGCAGTGTAGGTACAGCGAGAGCCTGCCTCTCCTCTCTGAGCTCTCAGCACGCTTTTCATACCCTCTTTCACTCAGCTCCAGCCACAGTGGCCTTCTCCCCGTTCCTCAGTCCAGCCTCAGGGTCCTTACTTTGGTTGTAAAGGGACTATTGTTAATATTGATTAGGACAGAAGTAACAGGGTTGTGTATACTTAGCAAGATTCATTAAAGTGTATTTTTGAAATGGGTGAATATTATTATATACAACTATAACTATTTCCATAATAAACAAAAAGAGGACAAAAAGAGAGACACCAGGAGTGCATGCACGGAGAAAAGACAGTGTAAGGACACAGCAAGAAGGCAGCCATCTGCAAGCCAAGGAGAGAGACCTCAGGAGAAATCAAACCTGCTGACACCTTGATTTTGGACTTCTTCACCTCCAGAACTGCGAGACAATAGATTTCTGTTGATTAAGCCACCCCGGCTGTGGTGTTTTGCTATGGCAGCCCTAGCAGACTAAGACACCACCTTAGTACAATAAAGACAGCAGCTGCTCCGGGAGATAGGACTTCCATCCACGTGGAGATCAGCCAGGAGGCAGGACTCGGGCTGGGATGGACTCCCACTTACAACCAGGCAGGGCCTGAGTACACTGAGCAGCCTGGCAGGACCGGCCCAAGGGCCCTGGAGGATGCCTGCCTGGATTTCTGCTTCTCTCTGTCCTTACTAGGGAGTCTCCAATTCCCCCTGCAGAGGAAACGACTCATAAACCACAGTGCCCCGCTTTGGGGGTCACAGCAGGGCAGGGTCACCCCTCTGCGGGGCTCTAAAGAGAGGCTGAATTTTATGGCTGTGTGAGATGTTTACAACAAAAACATTTGTGTCTCAAACTGCTCTCAGGTTGCTGAACTAAATTTCCTCTAAAGCTGAAAAGTACCCATCCATCTGCTTGATGGTGACTTCCCCGGAGGCAAAGAGAGCAGAGGATTGGGCAGCTGGAATGGGGTTGGGCTGGGAAGGTGATGACAAGTCAAGCCAAGACTGAAGTGGTACTGTGGACGTCCCTCTACAGGCAAAGCAACTGTATATTTGATCAGAATATAGTAAAAAAAAAAAAAAAAAAAAGTTAAAAATTATCTCTCATTTGTGAATTCATTTGTATGAAAAGTTTTACAAAGATTTATAAAATCAATAACAGTTAATTACACATTCAAAACATTTTATATTGAACATAGTATGTCATGAAAGCATACAAAAATCATTTTAAAACTTTTATCAATTAAATCAAGAGTGTCAGGTCTCAGCTTGAGCCTAAGCTGGATCCGGATCTGTTCAAAAGAAGCTGGTGAACAAGGACTGGGGGCTTCCCGCTCAGCGAAGGGGAAATGGACCAGGACAGGCTTGACCCAGGATCAGAGAGAACCGTCCAGGGATGTGGGAGGAGTGACCACACAGATGTTGCAGAATCCGCCCACAGGCCAGTCCCAGAAACTTGCTGGCTCCTAAAGGGAACAAAAATCAAATCAAAAAGCAGCCTTTCCCTTAAAAATGCTGAAGACCCAGGCGTGGGCAGCGCCTGCCTTGGTCCCGAGGTGGGTTAGACTCCTAGCATTAATGGATTTGTTTTCTGTGTATTTGCTTCCTTTCCCCCAGTTACCCTGGGGGCACCCCGAGATAAAACAAAGACTCCGAGAGACAGGCACTGATCTTGGTAAAAGAGAGCAAATCTCCAACGTGTTTTTCCCAAACCAGGAGCTTTGGTTTTGTTCCCTGAATTTCATTTACGACTAAGGCTGGAGAGAAGGAAGGGAGAGGCTGATGGAGACAAGGACAGAGGAGAAATGTGGGGAGGAAGCAACATGGGAAGGAAAAGAAAGACCAGCAAGCAAAAGCTCCAGGAGCCAACTGAAAGGGCCCCAGCACAAGCTGTCCTCCAAGGCGACTTCCTCACCAGCCCATCCTGTGGACAGCAGCCCTGGACTCCTGTAAACCCCTGTGAACAGGTGCTGTGGGCCTTGGGCAAAGCTGGTGGGGAGCGCGAAGAACAAACCTGGGCATGACCATCATGGAATATTCCTTTGGTCCAAGGCAATGGGGGGCACAGTCCTGGTGTGACAATATTGTCTAATGCCTGGTAGCCAAAAGGACAGGGAAGCACCCATCCCATCTTGCCACAAGGCACTGCAGCGCTGGCTGGCGTCACGAGGCCTTCAGAGCCCTAAGCATGGTATCTGGCAGAAGTGGACAGCCCCCAGGGGGAGATGCTGGTTCCTGGTGAGAGCTGGAGGGAGCAGAGAAGCAGAAAGGTCTGGCAGAAGCAGCTGCACAGCCGAAAATGGCCAGGAGCAGAACCAACCGTTCGTGAGCACCCTGGAACTCCAGGAGCGCCTGCATCAAGGAGGGAGGGCCCAGGCCCTGGCTGAGCAGGTAGGGCAGGTACCCTGAAATCAGATGACTCAGGTTAGTGTAACCCCATTTGTGCTCCCAGCCAGACGAGTGAGGAACTGGGTTGATCCAAGACACGGCTGAAAATGCAACTCCCATCTGGCAAAATCCGTTTGTCAAGTTTATGACATATCTGATGGAGAAAAAAGGATGACAGGTTCACCACAAATTATGCAAATAGAAAAGCAGTGTACAGTTTTTAATTCCAGGAAAATGAAAAGCTGTACAAGAAGGAAGATGTAATCATAGGACCAACTTGACCTTTAGTGAACAGTATTTTTCATTAAACTGAGAGGACTTGGGTGGTTGAGAAGACTGAAAAGAGGACTGGGGGCAGGAGAAAGGACAGCTGACTCTACATCAATTTATCTACATAGATAATTGCCTAACACTGAGAGGTCGAGAAACAGCAGTCTAATCTTGTAATTCAGAAAAATAAATGCCAGGAAACATAGCTGAAGAGTTGAGGCAGGTTGTGTTTAGGGAGCCGCACCGAGTGGAACGGAGAAGGGGGGCAGGGGCCTGCCGGGTCCTGCCGCCAGGCCTGTGAGTCATCTTGGACCCGTGAACTCTCCACTCTGGGACTCATTTTCCCCATTTGTATCATGGTGGTGCTGTGTAAGTGATCTCTAGTGGTCGTCCGGCTCTGGGGTGTGGGGTTCAAAGCGTATGGCTTTATGGGGATGGATACACTGTGGGTACTGGGCGTGAGAATAAATGCATTTTTCATGATCATAATGACCTGAGTGTCACACAGAACTGGACCAGACCAGCCCCAGCATGCATCTCAGAATGGTGCTCAAACTACAACAGGCGGCCTCAGCACTTCCTCAGGTCAGCCAAAGGAAACTCTGCCCACCTGCTCCCAGGCTCAGGGCCCGGCCACACGAAGGCACCTCTGGAGTCACTGAACCACATTCTTTATTGCAGATACTGACAGTCATCCCAGCAGGACCCATCTCTATCTCTGCAACCTCCTCTCCGTACTCCTAGCACCCGCTTTGACCTCCTGCACCCTCTATCCCATAATTCATCCCCACCAACAGACCATATTAGCACCCTATCTGGTGAACAGGACATGCATCTACATGTAGAGAGAACGAATGAGTGAATGAATGAATGAAATCATATACTAACTCCCTGTGCATTGAATGTCTTTCCTATACTCCAGAATTGAAGGAATTACGGCAACTAAGAGATACAAAGCAAGTGGAAACTGACGTGCACACTCCACTCAGAGAGAAGAGGGAAATGACAGTGAGAAAGACATTCGATTCCTTGTATAAGCTTCCTCTAGAGGCAAAACTATTGTGGGAAAATGAGGGAAGCAGTCCCTGTAGAAAGTAACTTTCTACAAATCTTCCAAGAAATTTTCCAGGACCTGGTACCCAGCAAAGGTGCATGTGGCCATATGGCCAAATGACCCTTTCTTTTATGCATAAGGCAAGTCAGGATGGAAAATGCTGGTTATCTTCGAGACTGGAGCTCTGAGGGGAGAAGAGAACTAGCATGTGTTTAGGACCTACTATACATCACCAATTTTTATGTATTTTCTCATTTAATCCTGACAATGACCTTGTGAAGCAGGAATCATTACCCTGATTTACAAATGAAGAAACTGGACCTCTCAAAGCTAATTTATCTTCCTTTAGGTCACATAGCTAGTGAGCGTCAAAGCTGGGATTCAACCCGAAGGCCAGGTCATGACAAAACGTACTGTTCTCCCTTTTAAGTACCGACTTGCACAGACTTACTCCACGAGGTTCTTGACCTGGCTGAGGAGGGGCATGCGGTGTCAGGCCCCAGGAGGGAATGTGTGTGAGGTGCCTTCTCTGTGCCTAGCTGCCACGTGCAGAGACTAAGCCACATTTTCCAGGCTGGGGTGTAGGTGGAAGGTCACAGAAGTTTGTTGGCCAGAGGGGGACCATGTTGAAAGGGGTGCAGGAGAGGGGAATTGGTGCAAGTGTATTCCTTTAACAAATGGGAGACTCAGTCACATTATATTAGCTCTATTCCCTACCAAATGGATCTCTCCGTTTTTTCCGTTTCCATGTATTCTAAATGCATTTAAATGAACTGATTATTTAACAATTTCTATGGGTTTTCTGGTGTTTGTTTTTGAAATTTTTGTTTTTGTTTGACAGTGTTGAATCATCAAAATATTGTAAAGCATTCTGGCTCACTAATTGCTACACTCCTGCCTAATTGCCTGCTGTTTCATTTCTTCTTTGTTAAAATGACACAAGGTTTTCTGTTTTGTTGCTTCCCCAAAACAAACGGTGCTGCTTCACTACCCCTCCATCTGTGCCTTCACCAGGATAACAGCACACACAGCAAATTCCACAGACCATCGGTCCTGGGCAGGGGGTGGGGCGCAGGCACTGGGAAGGATGGGATGGGGAGCACAGTGGCCTGCCTCTTCCCTGCATTCCTGAAGCTCCTTCCCCAGCCCCCCTGCCTCACATTATCCAATGGATCTGCTGACATCTTCAGCACCTCTTAGTTGCCTATACATTCAAGTGCCCTATGCCATGAAGCTGGTGGAACCTAGAAGCCCCTGCCTTTAGTTATAGAGACTCCACATGTAGCCCTATTTATCCATCCAGAAACTACAGCCTTAAACCAACCAGCCTCGCCTGTGCCACAGAACTGTGCTCCGTTGACACCTGAAGTATGGGTCCCACGTGACGCTCAGCACATGCACTCTGTAGCATCCTATGTTTCTGACCTCTCCCTGAGCCTCCCTTCCCCAATAGGAATGGGAACTGGGGATATGGATACATTTTTCTAAGCACACCTCTGCCCTTTCCATAGAACCTTGCCAAAACCAGTTGTTGGTTGGAAGCCAATATTATGATCCTGGCCTTCTATTATTGTGGAAGAGAAAATACTGAGGCCCAATGAGGGGAAGTAGAGTCCAAGGTCACAGTGTGAGTCAATGGCAGAGCTGGGACCAGACCTGGGAGCTGGACTTCAAAACCAGTGCTATGCTAATTCCAGACTTTACTCCTGTGAAAGAAAACTCAACACCCTGATGTTCTTCTAAAGACCTGAGGATGCCTGGAAAAGTGGAGAATGATAGCTGGGAGACCTGGCTTGTCAGCAGCGTTTGTGCAAAGGGTCAGGGGTTTGGGTTGCCTGGAAGAGTCTGTGAGTCAACACTATGATAAACCTGCTATAAAGTAACCAACAAATGTAGAATCAAAGTATTAATACACTATCTAATGTGACATATATATGTTATATATATACTATACACACACACACACACACACACACACAACACGTATACATTTAGCTTAACCAAATTTTGCTGCCAGAGTAAGGGACATGATCATCTTTCCTAACCTGACCCCACGTGGAGGGTTGTGTTCACTTTAAGAGGAAAATTGACAAACTGGAGCATTCCCAAAGAAAAGCAACCAAGAAGCCAAACTAACTCAAAATAATAATAATAATGTGAGGAATTATGTATAAAAGCCAAAGAGAAGTTTAGTTTACAGAATTTACAGAAGACTAAACATGTATCTGACCTCAGATAGCTGAAAAATAATGTGAAAAAGAGAACAGAATCATTCTGGTCATTTTGGAGAGCCAAGCTGGAAGCCAAGCTTTCTCTTTGGAGAAAGATAAAAGTGAATTTTAACCACTGGAACTCTTTAAACTATGAAGATTATCATGTAAAGTAGTGAGTTCCCCATCGTTTCAGGTGTCCAAGCAGAGACGGCGTCTCCAGGGAGACACAGAGGACTTACCGGGTGTGCTTTAGAAGGAATTCAAGCAACAGAGATTAGTTTGAACTAGATCAAGTGTATTCTGCCATCTGATAAAGTCTACATTCCTTTCCCTGAAGTTCAGAGCGAGGAGAGAAGAGGGAAGAAAGAGGAGAGGGTAGCGGAGCTGAGCCTCCGTTTGGAGGTAGGTTCAGAGAAGCTGAAAGTGTTTTCACCAGTCTGCGTACCTCTTAATATCCTTCTATATTAGCCAGGATCCCTCGGTTGCACAATGTAGAAGCTCATGCATTTTTAGGCAAAATACAGATGTTTATTGTAAGAACACAGGGTGTCTTGTGAAAACTGGAAAACTCCCTCTCTTTCATCTCCACCTCTCCCAGAATATCGTCCATCCTCTCTTTCTGCAGACCACTTTATTGCATTCTCCAGAGTCTTAGGTGCATGAGTTTAGAATTTTCTTCTGCAGTTTTCTCAAGTTTACTTGAGGTTAAGAATCATCTGGGGTGCTTGTTTCAGAAATGGATTGCTGGTGCACAACATAGACATCCTGATTTGGAATTTCTGGGGGGGGAGTCCTGATATTCCAGTGACTCTTATCAGGGAAGTTTGAAAATCTTTGCAGAGGCAACTGGGAGTCATTGAAGGTTTGAGAGCAGAGTCGTGACATAAGTAGTCATGCTTCTGGGAGATTAATTAGGTGGCTCTGTAGAAGCCAGACTGTCAGTATCGAGCTGCAGAGAGCTCTGATGAGGGAGACCCGGGATGGTGTCTCTAAGATCTGAGTGGAGGGACACGAAGCACAGGCCCTGCGGCCAAGTCTTCCTCTCATGATCCCACCTTCCTGGCCACTGTTGACAGGAACAGCATGCACACATGACATTGGTGGAGACAACTGGGATCCTCCCTCACAGGGGTTCAGAATGACAACTGAATGACCCTCTATCTCATCTCCCTGGTCCAGTCCTTTTCAGGTCAAAGCCAACCCCTATACAGATGTCCTGAGCCAGGTGACACTTCACCCTCCATTGAGTACTCATGTCACCTGTCCTTGGCCTCTCTTCTGACCCTAATTACAATACTTCCTTCCATCCTACATCAAGGATGTACGTGTCCACTTCACCACCAGACTATAAACTCTATTAGGAATGAGGACTCTACTTCATGCATCTTTGTTCCTATCCAACATTCCTTACACATATACATCAGCCCAGGCATCAAAAAGTATTTCGCTAACTACTTGTTCCATGGAAATGGTGATTCCTCTCAATTTCCTCTAGCCAGTTCTTGAAGTGGCCAGGAGGTTTCCCACATGAGTGTTGAGAATGAGACCTCTGAGCTACCATAAGATATCTGCACTTTACCTCTTGTCCTCCAGCACCTTTTATGGGGATTCTCCTTCCTTCACCCGCTCAAAAAGTGAGGGCCACTACCCAGTGCCCAGCCAAGCCCAGTTGCTGCTCATTAGGCATCAAAGCTCAATGCCAAGGGCACTAAAAGTCAATGTTGCTGCCATCCTAAATTCCAAATCTATCTGTGCCTTTTCTTTTCTGTGTCCCAAAGAAACACACTTAATACATTTATTCATTCAAAATATATTACTGCGGGTCTGCTTGGTACCAGGGCCACTGCTAGGTTGTAGAAGATCATTAAGATACAGCCCATTCAGATTCAGTTACTTTAAGGCTCAGACATCTGTCACAAGGGTCTGGGGTGAAGGATAGTCTTTCTGGGAATCTCACCTCACCTCTCCCATAGTGGCCCCTTGGCCTGCAGCCAGGCATGTGCACCACAATTCTGTCTTCCCCCCGGGGGACTTCATGTCAAGAGTGTTCCCAATGTCTTCCTCTGAATTAACGCAGGGTCAACTCCCACCTCCGTACAGTCCTCCAGACCATGCTAACTCCTAGAGTCGATATAGCTTAAATCCACACTAACAAATATCTGTTGAATACTGAATGACTGTCCTTCACATACAAATCCTATATAGACAAACACACGCCCTCCGCTCTCCATTTGACCCTTCCACACACATCCTTCTACATCCCAATAACTAAGAGGGCTTCGTGGCTCTTAAAGGACTTTCAACCATATAAGTTGAGGGCCTCACAGCATTTGTGAGAAGTCACTGGGGAGGACAATTGTACTAATTGTCCTACAGTTGTCTTAGAGATGAGGCACGTGAGCCTCAGACACTAAGAGCTTCTCGGAGCTGGAAGGATTGGCCGTGGCATTTGGGCCCAGGTTCTCTGCTCCTAGTTGCTGTCCTTCCAATCCAGCTTCTCTAGGAGGGGCAAAAAGTCACCTGTATTAAGCACCTACTATGTTGCAGGTATCTTCCATGCTTTACTTCATCTAATCCTTTCAGTGGCCCCATGAGGCAGATGGCATTGCCCCCATTTTACAAGTGAGGTGACTGAGATACAGGGAGGTCAAGGTCACCCAGCAAGTAAATGATGGGGGCAGGATTCCAACTCAGGTCACTTGGATCTAAAACCCACGCATTTGGCCCTCACCACATTGCCCCACCACATAGAAGTCTCTATATCCTGTGACCGTCTCATTAGAAAACCAGCTGTCATGCTACTGCAGCTAAAGCAATCCTCATAAATAAATTACCTCCCTAATCAATCAAATAATGAACAGTAAAGGGTGTTTTAATTCCCAGACTTCCAACCAGCCGAGTAGAGCGCTATATGTAGTTGGTCTGTGCTGCCCCTGTGTAATGTCACAACACATTCCCAGCTGAATAACCACAAAACTGAAAAAGTCAACAAGTGCATTAGCCCAAACAAGGACATCTTGTTGCAGGACCGAATGCCCTTCCACATCATAAAAGTACCTAAAAAATTGCCAGAATTCTAGGATCTCGGTTGTAGCGTGAAATCCTATCTATAGAAGCTTTATTAAAACACAGATTACACACACTACAAACTAGGACTTTAGCTCATTTTTCAGATAGGCAATGATACAGACTTCCTTAGATCTTCCTTCTGCAGTGTTCCTTTCCCCACCAATGTAGTGGCTTTCCCGTGGGAAGAGAATCGGGACAGGGGAGGGTGGCAGGCGAGCCTGACTGGAGATCAGTGTGGGGTGCAGAGAGGCTGGACTGAGGGGCAGGAGAAGGCACGGCCTCACCTGGGGACCACAGGACTCCTCCTGGGTGGTTCCTACCAGGCACTGCTTTGCCTTTATCCTCATGTTTCCACCTCTCATTCTTCCCACTCTGGGGCAGATACCCCCATCATTGTCCTGTGGGCCAAGTGGGACAGCGAGAAGGCATTGAGGACACCAGCCCACTTGGCTGCTCTTATGGAGAAATCACTCGTTCTGCTCCCAGAGTCAGCCTCCTCTGGGGTTGAACACTGGCCAGAGGGCTCCCACCATTTCACAGCCGTCTCCTGCATGACTTTTGGCCGTGGTTCCCTCCTTCCATCTGTCCCCACAGGCTTTCCATACTTCAGAGATTCAGCAGGTTTTGTCCACTGAGAATTCACTTACTTTCCCTGTAAGGAATTCCCTGAGGATCTGAGCCACCAAAACTCATGGTGCACTGAGTCTGCCTTCTTCATCTCCTGTGCCATTTCCCCAACACTGCTGTCACTCCAGGCTTTCTTCTAATGCATGAAATACTTTCCCTAAATCGCCACATGTTTGAAACTGAGCTGCTATTACGTGCCAACAACAGAGGCAGGTAAGCGACAGCTGGTTTCAAGAAGCACCCTATAAAAATCAAGACAAGATTTAAGTGGTGAGGAGAAGGTTTCTGAAAAGGCAGCATCACCTCAACAGGTCCCAAATTGAGCTTGTTGTCTTCCCCACCATCCTCTCTTTGTAGATGCTCTGTCCTGATGACTGGCCTTCTCATCCGTTCAGTCACTCACTCCAGAAAGTGGGAGTCAGCCCTGAAGTCCTATATCCAATCAGTAGCCAAGCACTGTCAATTTTGTCTCCTTGATCTGACTCAAACATGCCCCCTTCTCTCCATCCCTAAATGACGTTACCAGATTCCAGGCTTTACTGTCTCTCACGTGGATGATTGCGGTAGCTTCCTAACTAGTCTGCCTATCTGTGGTTTCCCCTGAATAACCCAATCCTCCCTCAACTCTGATGCCTCGGCGGTCTTTAGAAAATGCCTACTAAGATCTGAAAACACTGCTTGGTAGTGTCTGCCTGTACTTTCAGTCCATCCAACTCCGGAACTGCACAAACAGTAAGCATTTTCCTGGCTCTCCTCGACCAATTTAGAGCCACTTATAGGTGCACATGCAGGCCATGCTGTTTCACACTTGTATTCCTCAGTGCACACTGTTCTCTCCATCTAAATGCTCCTTCCCAGGTCTACCTAGAACATCTCCAGTCTTCTACCAAGAAAATCCCTACTCCTCTCCAAACTCTTCCTCAGGTACAGTCTATTGTGCCAACACTTACCTAACACTTCCAGTCTCCCTTTAGCACTAATTAGTTTTGCCTGTGTATTTTTTATATACTTTGGCAAACTTATTTACTTAATTTAATATTTTGACAACACATTTTGTTTTACTTCAGTCAAATCACAACACTTTCTTACTGCTGCAAAGTGCATCTACAATTTTCTATTACAGATCCACTTGTAAAAGGTTTCCTGTGACATTACAGCAAGCCTCTTTTTTCAAACAGAGAATATTCCCAAATTCATCCTCAAGTAAAAATAAAAACTCCAGAGGGCTGGTCCCACTGAATGAACTGAACTAAATTCTACCAAACTAATTCACTGCAGAAGACTTGAAGTTCATCACTTGTTTTAAAGAGTTTGAGTATGTTATTTTTCTATCTTCCCTGGAAAATGATATTTAAGGTAATAGATCATGACATACTTTAAGTTAAGGTAAAATAAATCACTCCCATCCTAAGTATTGGCAAATGGCACAAGGTACCCTGAGACTAGCAGGAAAAAGAAAAGATAAAGAAAAGCTATTGTATGGGGCAGAAATCATGGGGTAAGTCACTCAGTGCCAAAATATAATAACTTTTATGGGGAATATTTTTGAATGTTATTCTAAAGAGTAGGATATGTTTCCTCGACAAAGAGGAAAATGATCAGAAAAATGCATCAAGTAGCTATCATATGACAACCATTTTGTTAAGCACTTTACAAACATTTAATCTCACAACAGCCATGCAAAATGTGTGTCATTAGCCATTTGTTAAAAAAAAAAAAGAAAGAAAGAAAAAGAAAAAAGAAATTAGGTTAAAAATAGAAGATATTCCTAATTTTATGCTAATAAATGACAAAACTAGAATTCAAACTCAAATCTGACTAATTCAAAGACCAGCTTCCCAGACAAAATTTTAAATCAAAATAAAGAGGATAATCTAATGATAATAAAAAATCCAAATGGGTCAAACTTACCAATTTAAAATGAGACTCCCACATTGGATTCATTAAACAATATCCATCAATATCTTGTCTTAGACACCTTTCAAACCAAAAAGTAGAGAAAACCTTAAAAACATTCTAATGGGGGAAAGACACACCAAGCAAATATGAAGTCAAAGAAAGCTGGGAGAGCAATCTTAATACCTGATAGAATGGAATTCAAAACAAGAAGAGTAACAATGTTATATATTGATCAAAGGGAATAGCAAAATAAGAAAATACAATTAGGAATATTCATGCACTTTACAATATAACTTCAAAATATACAAAGAAATAACTGACAGAACTGTGGGAAGAAACATATAAATCAACAGTTGCAGATGAGAAATTAATACCCCCTCCCAGAAATTGATAAATAAAGCAGTAAAAATTGAGCAAAAACATATTGGTTTGGCCATAAGTTCATTCAGGAAATACCCGAATGAACTTTTTGGCCAACCCAGTAGACTATCCGAATAATGCAATTATTGAATATAAAGGACTTCATACCCAATAAATATAAAGTATGCATTCTTTTTTAGTTGAACATTTAATGTACACCAAGAAATGCGCATGTATTAGGTCATGGAAGTGTCAATAAATTCTAAGGACTCACTATCACCAAGGAATGTTCTCTACTTATAATACAACAACATTATGACTTCTAAGAACATTTCCAGCTCTAAAAATATTCTCTGAATTTCTCCACCAAATCTGCACAGCTGGACTCTTAAATCCTCTTGCCCTTCCTTCTCCAGACTCCTTATTTTCAATTCCTCCACAGTCCTGCTGCAAATAAATAAAGCCCCCTAAGAGCCTCCAGCTTTCTTTCCACCCAGATCCCCCATGAGAAGATGTCTGTGCTTGAATACCCAGTGTGGGCTACAGAGGAAAAGCCGGGTGGTCACACACAGAAGCTACTTTGCAGGTTACAGACTACGTTTCCATCCATATCCCCCCATTCATCTGTTGGCAAAATGCAGAGAGAGGATTAAGAATGAGGAGGATTCTGTCAAGTCAGGCAAAATTAATTAGCTGCAATTTCACTGCTGAGCTGCCAGGTAAATTTCACAGTGTGATCACTCTGAGCTTCTGCATTAACGCGACAATAACTTCTTATAAGCATTCAATATCCCATTTTACTCCATGCATGGGCAAGTCTAAGAATTAGGTACTAGCCCAGTTGCCATGCTTGGTTTGGAGCTGGGGATAATCAAATTTTATAGAATGTTTCTCAAAGAGAAACACAGTAGCTGCTGTCTCTATTTTTTTCTCCTCCCACCTTTAAATGGGAATGATAATATCTTCCTCACTGGATTGTTGAGATACTTCTCACACAGCACCTGGCACATAATTAGTGCTCAGTATAGCTCTATGTGGCAACAAGCTCATGGCATGCACCCAACTGCAGTGAAGACATCAGAAGAAAAACTTTAGAGGGGTGAGGGATGGTGGTATTTGGGTTACACTTAATGATTCAGAAAGCATGGAAGGAAACAAAGCTTGGACCCCACATATGAGGAGCAGCAGGGTGAATTAGAGAAAGGACACACGTCCACCCTCTGTGAGCATGGCTCACCAGCATGCACACGTCCCACACCACCTGAGCCTGACTCAGAGATCCCAAGCCACTGGGAAGTCTTCTCTGTGTCAAATGAAATCTTCTCAGTAAACCCAGGTGGACCCTAGCTCTTCCCTCTGCTGCTACATAGAGCAGTTTTACATCTACTTTCAAATGGTGGCCCTGCAAGAAAGCACCTCTTGTCCTCACTAAGGACCCCTCATTCCCTCCTCAGTCCCCAGTGCCCAGACTGAAGCTGTGTTGCCTTGTGCTTAATTGCAAGGGCTCTGAAGTCAGACAGATGTGGAGAGAATCTAGCTTGACCCTGGTCCAGTTATTGTACATTCGTCAGACTTAATGCCTCTTCTGTAAAATGGAGAATTTAATAGAGAAGATACCTCATAGAGTTGTGCATAATTGAACACCAGTCTTAACTCATATTAAGCACTTACTAAATGTTAGTAATTTTCATAAAATGGAGAATTTTAAGGAGGAGATAGCTCAAAGAGTTTTGTGCACATTGCAAGCATAAGTCTTAATGCATATTAAGCATTCCATTAAATACTAGTAAATTATTCTTCCTTTAAACTCTCTTGTATTTATGATTCTGACACCTTTAACCATTTTGATAGGTAGGTAAGTAGGTAGGTAGGTAGTTAGATAGATAGATAGATAGATAGATAGATAGATAGATAGATAGCTAGCTAGCTAGCTATACCAGAGGCTCTCTGAAAGTGTCTAGTTTTCTCCTACCTCACTGGCTGATACCAATTGGTGTCCTTTGTTAATTCAGGCTCTTTGGATACCTCCAAATGGTGGGTGCCCAGGCTTTGCTCAAGGCCCTCAAATTTCCCATATCTACCCCTGGCTTTTAATAACATCCCTATGCTGAAGACCACCTCCCAACCATTTTAGCTCTAGCTCAGATATTTCTGTTGAGCTCCAGATTTGTATATCCAACTGTTTACTTCACATTTCCATTTGGATGTTGTGAAGTAAAGAATTTAACCTTGCCCAAAAAGAGGTCTAGTCTCTGCCCTTTGCTTCTGGGAGGTTATCTCTAAGCCTTTGAAATGTCACGCCTGACAGGAGTGTCTTTATTTGCCTGAGAGTCTTGGATCATGCAAAATAGTCTAACAATGTGATTTAGGGTAGGGGATTTGAGTTACATGGTATCATTAAACCACAGAGACTGGAAGTTAAGATCGGCCACATGAGCAGTCAGTCATGCCTACACAATTGATGCCAGTAAAGACTCCAAACACTGAGGCTCAGGTGAGCTTCTCTGGTTGGCAAAACTCCATGCATATTGTTACACATTAATACCAGGAGAGTAATGCTCTCCTGACTGCATGAGGAGAGGACAATGAAAGTTCCATGTTTGGTATTTCTGGACTCTGCTATGAGCTTCTTCTCTTGGCTGATTTTAATCTGTATCCTTTCCTTGTAGCAAACCATAAGTATGAGTATAACAGCTTTCAGTGAATTCTGTGAGTCCTTTTAGTGAATTATCAAACAAGGCAGTTTTTAAAGTCACTGAGCTTGCAACTGGTGTCAGAGTGAAGGTGGTCTTATAGACTGTGCCTTCTAACTTCACAGTGGGCAAATTCTTGTGGAAGTCTAAATGGCCTCTCAAACCTAATGTATCCAAAAGGAATCTTGATCTGCCCTTCTAAAAAATAAACTAACGATATTTTTTAAACCTTCAAAACATGGCTCCCGGGCTTCCCTGGTGGCGCAGTGGTTGAGAATCCGCCTGCCAATGCAGGGGACACGGGTTCGATCCCTGGTCTGGGAAGATCCCACATGCCGCGGAGCAACTAGGTCCGTGAGCCACAATTACTGAGCCTGCGCGTCTGGAGCCTTTGCTCCGCAACAAGAGAGACCGCGATAATGACAGGCCCGCGCACCGCGATGAAGAGTGGCCCCCACTTGCCGCAACTAGAGAAAGGCCTCGCGCAGAAATGAAGACCCAACACAGCCATAAATAAATAAATAAATAAATAAACCCAAAAAGTTAAAAAAAAAACAAACATGGCTCCTAATATCACCCACCTTGCTCATTTCCATCAAACCAGCGGAAGGAAAAAGGACATGGAGCAGGCATGGGGGATTTTCAGAGGCCAGGACTGGAAGGGGCGTCTATTACTTGCACTCACATTCTGTTGGCTGAAACGTAATCAGACAGTCACACCTAATGTCAAGGGTGGCTAGAAAATATACAAGACTTGGGCACCCAGAAGAAGAAAAAAGCTTGGTGAGTAGTTAGCCATCCCTGCCATATGTCCCATCAATAGGACTAAAGCTCAATTCCTTCTTTTTGCTCTTCAAACACACTAGGTTGATTCCTGCCTCAGGCTCTCCACTGCCACTCCCTTCACCTGGACCTCCACGACTGGTTCCTTCTTGTCATTCAGACGTCAGCTCAAATGTCACCTTCTCAAAGAGGGCTTTCCTGGCCACCCAATCCAAAGCAGCCTCCACCCACCAGTTACTTTCTGACATAGCCTCTGTTTCAGTTTCGTCACGCACTTATGTCAGCATCTGAATTGGTCTTGTCATTTCTGCGTTTGCTTATGATCAGTCTCTACATTAGGAAATCCATGAATGCCTGACCCTGGCAGATGCACACTAATATTTCTGAACGAATGAATGAACGAATGCTTCTCTATGCATATTCCAATTGACCAAACATCATCTCAACCATGCAACCTCCAGATGAGATCTCCGCAGAGCAAAAATACCCATCTTTTCTCTGGTTCTGCTGTTTCTCCTAGTAGAAACCATATGCTGTCATGAGCACTAAGACTAAAACCCTCCAGCCTTTCTGAGGCAGGTCCTAAAGCTCTGCCCCTTCTGACTTGTACTTGTCTACCCGATATTACGGTCCTAGTGGTGAACTCAGGAGTTATTCCTGTTAAAACTCATTTTCTTTTATCCAAATGATACAGTTTGTCTCTGGGAGTCTATTTAACGACCCATTGTATTTGTTCTTCCATCCAAATTGCGTCAATACATGAATGGATGCCCCCCATAGAGAATGGGAAGCAAAGCGGTGTTCTTTCAGCTCCATCTATTAGCCTTGCCCCAAACTTCACATTTCAGATGCTGTCCTTTATTCAACTAACTCCAGAAAAAATTAATAGGCCCTTGAGCCCACCTGTCCTTATTCATTGTGAGTCTCGGACTCTCAGGAGCTTTGTTCTTCCTGGCACTGCCTGGCAAGGTCGGCGTCCTGCCTACGTGCTCGTCCTCCCACCTCTTCTGTATGCGTGTGCCCTGAAGAGCCTCAGGAATTTCTTCAGAGCCTTTGGGTGTCAGCCACTGGGCTTTGTGTCAGACATGCCAAGATCTTAAGCACGGCTCCTTCACTTACTAGCTGTATGACTCTGGGCCTCTATTTCCTCTTCTCTAAGATGGGATGATCATGCTCATTTGCAGGGCTGTGGTGAGGATTAAAGAAAATAAAATGTGTAAAGCACCGAGCCTAGCACAGAGCAGGACTCCGACAGAGAAAGTTCACATCCTCAAAATAAGATGCCCCTTATGGGTTCACCGGGTCCTTTATGGTCCTAGCCTCCAGCACAGCGTGTGTTGAGGAAGGACAGTCGACTGCCCCCTTCCTTAGGAAGGGTCCACGTTGGGCACACCTCAGCCAGCATCTGGTGCCCTCGCTACCTCAGACAGGGGCAGAGCACTTACACCGCAACAGGCACGGGCTTACGGTTCATGACAACATCTAAAAACAGGGTTCAGGAGCCTCAGTCCCTGCCTGGGCCAGGGCCAGGGGTAAGGGCGTGGAACAGACTGCTGACCCAGGAGTTCCTGCTGAACTCTTCACCCCTCTGTCCTATAGGCCTGACCAAAATCAGGTTCCGAAAGCTTCCATAGAACGAATAAGAGAACCCACCAGCCACCCAAGGCACGGTCCTACAGACAGGCCCATACCCACCGCCCCTGGCTGGAGGGGGCCTGCCCTGCAGGGACATGAGCTGCTTTCTACTCACTGACTAGGAAGAGAGGTGAGAAGCCTGCAGGTGTGCGGGCTGATTAGGCACAGCCGGGGTGAAACCAGATCAGGCCAGGAGTGGACATACAGCTGCCTCACATCCATCTCCCCCACCAGCTCGAGGTGTCTCTGTCCTGGGGGATTCCCTTCTGTACAGGTTGCAGAGAAAAGACCAACACAACAGTGGAAGAAAAGGCAGCTCGAAGGTATTCCCTCCAGGAATAAAAAGAGCTGGAAAAGAATAAAAGACAGAAATCTTATTCTTTTCACTGTGGCATTTTTTTTCTTCCCTTATAAATCCTTGTATGGGAAAGATCACTCTTCGAGGTTGATGGCTTTCATCAGAATGTGCTTTCTTAGCAGCCGCATAGCACAGGGAGATCAGCTCGCTGCTTTGTGACCACATAGAGGGGTGGGATAGGGAGGGTGGGAGGGAGGCGCAAGAGGGAGGGGATATGGGGATATATGTATACATATAGCTGACTCACTTTGTGATAAAGCAGAAACTAACACACCATTGTAAAGCAATTATACTCCAATAAAGATGTTAAAGAAAAAAAAAAAGAATGCGCTTTCTTTCCACTCAGTCGTGGGGTCTGCAAGTCACAAGGTAGAATGGCTGACAAGGTGGCTACTCTTCTAAAATCTTAAGCTGCAACCATGTGAATAGCTAAAATAAAGCTTTCCGGGGCTCTGAGGTTCTGGCCTTTTTAAAAGTTGAATTTATAGGTTGCTCTGCTTCCAGATGTCCCTTGCCAGTTCTAGCTTGCGAAAAGAACCATAAACCTTGAGTGAGAGGCTGGTATTCCAGAGCCTCTCGGAGGCAGCGATTCTGGTTCATCCATCCATATACTCATCATGTAACCACCCGCCCACCCACCCATCCATCTAGGCATTCATCTGTTCTTGCAACAGTGATTGGCTGAGTGCCAGCCTCTGGTCTGTAAAGTATCAATATAGCAGGAAACTCACAGCCGTGGTCCCTGGTCCTGTGGAACTGGCATTGAAGGTAGATGGATAAGTAAACCAGTGTAGCAGGATGATTTGTTAGGAATACACTATAACCTTGTTTAGAAATAACTGTGTCTTATCCCCCTGAAGAGATAGCCAGGGCTTTCATTCCCGAAGTTTTGGGCTTCCTTTACCTATGGCTTTACCTATGGTTGGCTATGTACATGAATAAGCTTTTGTTTTAAAAATTCCAGGTGAATGGTCCCTCACTGGCCACTGAGGGCCACCCTGCAGCCACTGTTTGCAGCCTGCACAAGGCTTTTAAAGACACTGGATCTGGGCAGGCGGGAGACCCCAAATAATCCTGTGTTGATGTTGACCACTCACCCTCTGCAGGCAACTGGGTTTGTGCATCTTCTCTATAGTCAGTAAAGAGAAATTGGGCTGGCAGTACTTCTCAATCTTGGCTGCAAGTCAGAGTCACCTGGAACCTTTAAAAATCACTATGCCCAGATTTTATCCAGACCAGTTAAGTCAGAGAATCTGGAGGTGAGAGCCAGGCATCAGTCTTTAAATTTCCCCAGAGGCATCCAATGAGAACAGCTAGTCTCAGGTGAGGCGTTTTCTGCTTTGAACGTTGGGGGTTGAAAGGAGTCTCGTTTCAGCCCCTCAGGATGGGCCGCAGAAGGGGAGAGTCTGGGTTTCTGTCCCTAGTGGGAACCAGACCATCATCACAGGGTCCTTCCCAGGGAAGCAGTGACAGTCATTAGCAGAAGGAGCGGAGCAAAGGAAACGGGCAGCCACCGTGCTTCATGGAAGCATCAGGGCGCTTGTCTGAGGAGAACGCAGGAATGGCTGGGTGAGCAGGATCTCAGAGCTGGATTTTATATTGTTTAGAAGAACTAGGAAATGTGTCACTTTTTGTACCTCAAGGATCACGTAAGTAATTCCTCCCTTTAGCCCACTCAGTGGTCACACAGGGTAGCAAGCGCTAAGAGTGAGACAGACCCCTGCTTGTGGTGGCAGAGGGTCACCAAGCTGGTTGGTACTTCTCTCCTTTTGCCAGCACCCCTCAGCCATCCACACCTGCCCCACTCGGCCCCCAGCCACGCCTCACTGGGTCATGCCCTCTGGGCACTTTAACTCCAACGTACAGGGAAGTGGTAGGTTGGGGACCTTAGGCTCCAGGCAGCCAAGTCCGCCTCAGACCGTGTTCGTCTTTCACCTGTGAATCTCAAGCGTGATGCTCTTCCTTGGGCTCCCTTCCTCCTGCCCACTTGCCTGCTGTCCCCCCCCACCCCACGCTCCAGCCTCCTTCCCCCAACAAGGAGGGTAAAAGCATCTGAAATGATTGCCCAGCCCCTTTCCCTTGTGCAAAAAGACCTCTCTCCCACCCCTTTGAATCTCTCCTGAAGTATGTGGCTTTGAGAACCTTCCCTTGCATACTGTCGAGATCATTTACTGTATTTCATAGAAATAAAAAACTGTAAGCTTGTTCTCTCTGTTGGCACAGCCAACAAGGAACAGCTGGCAGCTTTGTAAATGACTCCATTAAATCCCAGCTCTGTAGTGGGGCAAAGATTTCCACAGCCCCGTGCTTCTCAACCTCAGCTGCAACTGGAATCACCTAGATGGATTTTTAAAAATAAGATGCCTGGGTCCACACCCCATCCCCCATAGATTTTGTTTTAATGAGTCTGCAAGGGATGAGGAGGGCTGTACATGAGGATTGACTTTTCAGCACCCCAGGTGATTCTACAGTGTGCCCCGGGTTGAGAACCCCTGCAGTGGAGCAGACCAATGTCTGCCAGGACTCCCGCTTCATCATCCAAGGGAGCATCTCTGAAGTGCTATGATCGGGGATGGGACATGATGAAATAAAGCCACATCCCTCATCCTCCAGGGGGCCTGCAGGTTCCCATCTGGTACTCTCACTGCCTCCAAACTCACCTCCAGTTGGTAAGGCACTAATGGGGGCACCCCATCTCTATGCAAGTATACTTTCCAGGATAAAATATCTTTGCCTGGTGTGCTTTTCAGTAGCAGACCTTTTCTGAGCATGTAGAATAAGATGGGTGCAGCACACATGAGACCCAAGTCTGGCCAACTGGGGAGATAAGCAGGTGACCAAAGGTGACCTGTACGCTAATGCCTGTAAATTCAAGGTGTACAGTGGACTTTCAGAGAAGGGACGACAGTGGGTGCTGTGGTGGAGACAGCTTCTGGGAGCAGGCAGGTCAAAGGTAGGGTAGAGTATAGAGAAGGGTAAGGCCAAAAGGAGGGCTTCCTAAGAAGAGGCAACAAAGTAAAGCCCGAGGACAAGAAAAGGTATAACAACGGGAGGAGATGATGGGAGAAACTGGGCGGAGAAAAATGGTTCTGTGGTTCATCCCTTCCCACTAACCTATCACCACCCCATGGACTGAGGCCATTGCCATTTCATCTTTGGATTTTTGCACCTGCCTCCTCCTTCCCTGTAGATCCCTCATGGTTGGGGGACATGGGTAATAGGAGAGGACCATTTGCTGAACCGTAATCCAAACTATCGATAGCTCACACCCAACCAATTAACAAAAATTCCTTAGTATCAACTGATTTCCAGACCACGTTCAAACGTCCCTACATGTTTCACAAATGTTCTTTTTATAGGTGATTGGTTCAAATGGAGATCCAGATGGTGTCCACACATTGCATGTGGTTGATATGTCTCTTAAGTTTCTTTTCATCCAGAAGTTACTTTCCCACCCATCTTATTTTTTTCATGCCTTTTCTTTTTCAAAGAAGTCAGGTCATTTGTCCTATAGAGTTTCCCTCATTCTGAATTTGGCTCTCTACATCCTCATTTGAGGTTTAATTTCAAAACACAGACAAACAAAAACTTAGGCGGAGAATCACCAGCACAGGCGAGAGGCAGGGAAGCCTACCTAAGAAATACTCTCTAGAAAAAAAAGGAATAACCAAACCATTAGCTTCCATTTAGGTTAATGTCTCAATTTGTGGTTTGAAGTGAGAAGGAAAAGTAGGATTCAGCTATTGAAACCTACTCATAATTCCAGACTTTGGGAACATGGTGAGAAAAACAGTGAATGGAAAGAAAGGACACATCAGATAGGAGGGAAATGGCACTGAGGTTTGAACCAGCTCAGAAAAGGTGAAGAAAAATTACAGCAGTGAAAGAAGTTTTTCTAGTCGCCCCATCCTCCGTGGAGACATTTTGGGGGCATATGAGAGCAAAGCCTTGCCCAGCCATAGCCAGTGGCCTGCATCACTCCCACCCCCCGGCAGGTTAAAATCCTTCAACAGCAGCGATGGAATCTCACCCCCAATGGAATCTCAGCCCCAGTTTCCTCCAGAGCTTTGGATAAAGCAGGAGTGTAGCAACGGCTTCCAGGAATACTCTGCACGCTGACTCGTTAAGCAACCTGTCATGAAAGTATAAGACCCCCAGGTCTATCACCCCAGGAACATGTCCTACTGCACCTGGCACCAGAAGTAAATGGAGAATGGAGGAGGTGCAAGGTTTAAGATGTACTGAGCCAGAAGTCAATCTGTGAAAAAGTCTTCAAGTCATCAAAGGTATACAATTGATGGTGGAGGCCAGAATTCTCATTGACATTTAGTCAAAATGGAAGTTCTCTCCTCTCAAGAATAGACTCAAGAATACAGTGCATAAAGTTATAAATGCACCATATATTTTCTCTGGGTTGATGGGAATTGGGTGAAATACAGTTTCTTCCGTTTTCCTGTTTGTATAGCACAATCCTGTAGCGAGACTACAGTATGTCTGTGTCTGAAGACATATGGTTTACACATCCCAAATATCAAGAATAAAACATAAATTTTGACCAACTCTGTTAGAGGAAACAATAGCTTATCTTTTTAATTCTTTGCTTGCAAAATATTATCAAATGACAATTTTACAGAGATATGATCAAAGAGTATGAAGCCAAAAATGTAGGAATTTGAAAGTACTATAGAGATGTGTTAGAGCGTTATTTAGTGAAAATATTATACCGTCTTTCTGAATTTGAGGATGTTTGTGGTATTTGGCAACTTATTCAAATTTGTGTTTTGTTGTGATTTCTTTTCATATTTTAAATATTCACTTCTGTACCAGAAAAAAAAAAAATCTTAGGCAGAATAAAAGTGAAAGTTATAAAATAGATGAATTAAGGAGTGATAATTAGCTTTGCACAGTTTGATTTAACAAAATAATTCTTTTAAATAGAGAGGGTTCTCATGGGGCGTTTTAATTATGACTTAACAGAATGTTGCAGCTTGAATTGACGTGAGGTGATCTTACGCACCTTATTCCTCAGATAGCTGAGGGAACTCAGCCTGAGAAAAGGAATCCAGGCCCAAAATCACACTGGGAGTTCGTGGCAAAGGCAGAATTAGAACCCAGACACCCCCCCCCCCCCCATCCCCTGTCCACATGCTCCTGCGTCCATGCATAGGTTTACAGGCCGCGGAGAGGTGCGTGGGCTTTTCCAAGCGGTTAGTGCCGTCACTTACCCCGAAACGCACACGTTGACAAAAGCTCCCTCCACTTCTGGACCACAGAGCTAGGTCCCCCAGGCTAAGCAAGCAGAGAGTAAGGCTTTTTCACCGTAGTATGCCTACATTACACACTCCCTATTGCCATGGTCTGAGCTTCCCACCCGTTTTTCCTGCTGCAGGGGACGCTGCCTAGGCAGATACTGCAGGTGCCCCCTGCTGGCCAAACCGAATGTCACAGGCCAGTCCGCCCTCCCTTTTACAGATTCTGGCGCTGTCTCCAGTGGTTTAAAACCTGTTCATAGATATGGGGCTGAAGTAGAGCAATTCTCCACATAGAGGGGAAGGAAAATGCTCCATGAGACTTTGTCCTGTTCATGCTCAGTTGAGACTATGGCAATCAGAACTGCACCCACAAGATCCTGAAAGTATGAAGCCCAGGTAGTGAAGCCCAGAGCAGTGCCTTGAAATTTAATGTGAACAGACATCACCTGGGAATCTTGTTCAAATGCAAATTCTGATTAGCTGGGCCTAGGATGGAGCCTGGGATGCTGCATTACTAACAAGGTCCCAGGTCATGCCAATGCTGCTGGTCCAAGGACCACACTTTGAGTAGCAAGATTGTAGATGGAAGTGCATGGACTTTGGAGTCAGAATGGTCTGAACCCCAGGTTTTCCACTTACCAGCTGTATGATCTCAGACAAAGATGGTTAAGTCATCTTTTTTTTTTTTCCCACACACACACACTGTATTTTATTTTTACAAGAGATAAATAGACTGACACCAAGCATTGTACATGGATGACCACAACAAAAGCAACAATGATTGCAATTACCAAACATGAAACACACTCATACTATGTCATAATATTGACATTCAGTCCAGTAATCCTCCACTGTAACAGCTCCTTTACTTTGCAGTGAAAATTGATTTGTATATTCTTTGCCTCTGAGTCCTTGATGGATTTTTTTTTTTTAATTCAGACAGAAAGTCACAAAAATTATACTCATCCTCATCAGTTCACTCAGTCCCATGTAATTAATTTTTTTTTCATCTTGATCTTTTGTTAGCACTTTTATGAGTTCATCAGTTTTTCATTAGAGTTCTGAAAATGCTTATTCATTCAGTTCAGCAGTACAGTTACCAGAAACCTGTACTTGTCAGAGTCTTTTCCATGAGTTTCTTGAAGATGAAGCCCTTTTATAGGAACATATTTGCAAAATCATCAGAGTACACCCAGAACTGTCTGTAAATGACAAAAGACTTAAAAATGACCATGGTTAAAGATTTGATGAAAGTTCATAATAATGCAGTTGACAAGAAAATTAGTTATTTCTGAGATATACATTTTAAAGTAATAACTAGGATTATTACTTATAACATTATACCAGAATATATAAGATTTTTAGAAGTTTCCTGTAATGTCTGAAACATTTATATTAACATATTTCCATACATATTTCCATACAAATACAAATATAAGATTTTTAGAAATTTCATGTAATGTCTGAAACATTTATATTAACATATTTCCATACATATTTCCATACAAATACAAATATAAGATTTTTAGAAATTTCATGTAATGTCTGAAACATTTATATTAACATATTTCCATACAAATAACCCAATGAAAGTTTAGTATTAGTTGTTTTGTTTGTTTTTTTATACTGCAGGTTCTTATTAGGCATCAGTTTTATACACATCAGTGTATACATGTCAATCCCAATCGCCCAATTCAGCACACCACCATCCCCACCTCACCGCAGTTTTCCCCCCTTGGTGTCCATATGTCCATTCTCTACATCTGTGTCTCAACTTCTGCCCTGCAAACTGGCTCATCTGTACCATTTTTCTAGGTTCCACATACATGCATTAATATACGATATTTGTTTTTCTCTTTCTGACTTACTTCACTCTGTAGGACAGTCTCTAGATCCATCCACGTCTCAACAAATGACTCAATTTCGTTCCTTTTTATGGCTGAGTAATATTCCGTTGTATATATGTACCACAACTTCTTTATCCATTCGTCTGTTGATGGGCATTTAGGTTGCTTCCATGACCTGGCTATTGTAAATAGTGCTGCAATGAACATTCAGGTGCATGTGTCTTTTTGAATTACGGTTTTCTCTGGGTATATGCCCAGTAGTGGGATTGCTGGGTCATATGGTAATTCTATTTTTAGTTTTTAAGGAACCTCCATATTGTTCTCCATAGTGGCTGTATCAATTTACATTCCCACCAACAGTGCAAGAGGGTTCCCTTTTCTCCACACCCTCTCCAGCATTTGTTGTTTGTAGATTTTCTGATGATGCCCATTCTAACAGGAGTGAGGTGATACCTCATTGTAGTTTTGATTTGCATTTCTCTAAGAATTAGTGATGTTGAGCATCTTTTCATGTGCTTCGTGGCCGTCTGTATGTCTTCTTTGGAGAAATGTCTATTTAGGTCTTCTGCCCATTTTTGGATTGGGGTGTTTGTTTCTTTGATATTGAGCTGAATGAGCTGTTTATATATTTTGGAGATTAATCCTTTGTCCGTTGATTCATTTGCAAATATTTTCTCCCATTCTGAGGGTTGTCTTTTCGTCTTGTTTATGGTTTCCTTTGCTGTGCAAAAGCTTTGAAGCTTCATTAGGTCCCACTTGTTTATTTTTGTTTTTATTTCCATTACTCTAGGAGGTGGATCAAAAAAGATCTTGCTGTGATTTATGTCAAAGAGTGTTCTTCCTATGTTTTCCTCTAAGAGTTTTATAGTGTCCAGTCTTATATTTAGGTCTCTAATCCATTTTGAGTTTATTTTTGTGTATGGTGTTAGGGAGCATTCTAATTTCATTCTTTTATATGTAGCTGTCCAGTTTTCCCAGGACCACTTATTGAAGAGACTGTCTTTTCTCCATTGTATATCTTTGCCTCCTTTGTCATAGATTAGTTGACCATAGGTGCGTGGGTTAATCTCTGGGCTTTCTATCTTGTTCCATTGATCTATGTTTCTGTTTTGGTGCCAGTACCATATTGTCTTGATTACTGTAGCTTTGTAGTATAGTCTGAAGTCAGGGAGTCTGATTCCTCCAGCTCCATTTTTTTGCCTCCAGACTGCTTTGGCTATTCGGGGTCTTTTGTGTCTCCATACAAATTTTAAGATGATTTGTTCTAGCTCCGTAAAAAATGCCATTGGTAATTTGATAGGGATTGCATTGAATCTGTAGATTGCTTTGGGTAGTATACTCATTTTCACAATGTTGATTCTTCCAATCCAAGAACATGGTATATCTCTCCATCTGTTGGTATCATCTTTAATTTCTTTCATCAGTGTCTTATAGTTTTCTGCATACAGGTCTTTTGTCTCCCTAGGTAGGTTTATTCCTAGGTATTTTATTCTTTTTGTTGCAATGGTAAATGGGAGTGTTTCCATAATTTCTCTTTCAGATTTTTCATCATTAGTGTACAGGAATGCAAGAGATTTCTGTGCATTAATTTTGTAACCTGCAACTTTACCATATTCATTAATTAGCTCTAGCAGTTTTCTGGTGGCAGTTTTAGGATTCTCTATGTATAGTATCATGTCATCCGCAAACAGTGACAGTTTTACTTCTTCTTTTCCAATTTGTATTCCTTTTATTTCTTTTTCTTCTCCGATTGCCATGGCTAGGACTTCCAGAACTATGTTGAATAATAGTGGTGAGAGTGGACATCCTTGTCTCGTTCCTGATCTTAGAGGAAATGCTTTCAGTTTTTCACCATTGAGAATGATGTTTGCTGTGGGTTTGTCATATATGGCCTTTATTATGTTGAGGTAGGTTCCCTCTATGCCCACTTTCTGGAGAGTTTTTATCATAAATGGGTGTTGAATTTTGTCAAAAGCTTTTTCTGCATCTATTGAGATGATCATATGGTTTTTATTCTTCAATTTGTTCATATGGTGTATCACATTGATTGATTTGCGTATATTGAAGAATCCTTGCATCCCTGGGATAAATCCCACTTGATCGTGGTGTATGATCCTTTTAATGTGTTGTTGGATTCTGTTTGCTAGTATTTTGTTGAGGATTTTTGCATCTATATTCATCAGTGATATTGGTCTGTAATTTTCTTTTTTTGTAGTGTCTTTGTCTGGTTTTGGTATCAGGGTGATGGTGGCCTCATAGAATGAGTTTGGGAGTGTTCCTTCCTCTGCAATTTTTTGAAGAGTCTGAGAAGGATGGGTGTTAGCTCTTCTCTAAATGTTTGATAGAATTCACCTGTGAAGCCATCTGGTCCTGGACTTTTGTTTGTTGGAAGATTTTTAATCACAGTTTCAATTTCATTACTTGTGATTGGTCTGTTCATATTTTCTGTTTCTTCCTGATTCAGTCTTGGAAGGTTATACCTTTCTAAGAATTTGTCCATTTCTTCCAGGTTGTCCATTTTATTGGCATAGAGTTGCTTGTAGTAGTCTCTTAGGATGTTTTGTATTTCTGCGGTGTCTGTTGTAACTTCTCCTTTTTCATTTCTGATTTTATTGATTTGAGTCCTCTCCCTCTTTTTCTTGATGAGTCTGGCTAATGGCTTATCAATTTTGTTTATCTTCTCAAAGAACCAACTTTTAGTTTTATTGATCTTTGCTATTGTTTTCTTTGTTTCTATTTCATTTATTTCTGCTCTGATCTTTATGATTTCTTTCCTTCTGCTAACTTTGGATTTTGTTTGTTCTTCTTTCTCTAGTTTCTTTAGGTGTAAGGTTAGATTGTTTACTTGAGATTTTTCTTGTTTCTTGAGGTAGGCTTGTATAGCTATAAACTTCCCTCTTAGAACCGCTTTTGCTGCATCCCATAGGTTTTGGGTCGTCGTGTTTTCATTGTCATTTGTCTCTAGGTATTTTTTTATTTCCTGTTTGATTTCTTCAGTGATCTCTTGGTTATTTAGTAAGGTATTGTTTAGCCTCCATGTGTTTGTCTTTTTTACGTTTTTTTCCCTGTCATTCATTTCTAATCTCATAGCGTTGTGGTCAGAAAAGATGCTTGATATGATTTCAATTTTCTTAAATTTACTGAGGCTTGATTTGTGACCCAAGATGTGATCTATCCTGGAGAATGTTCTGTGCGCACTTGAGAAGAACGTGTAATCTGCTGTTTTTGGATGGAATGTCCTATATATATCAATTAAATCTATCTGGTCTATTGTGTCATTTAAAGCTTCTGTTTCCTTATTTATTTTCATTTTGGATGATCTGTCCATTGGTGTAACTGAGGTGTTAAAGTCCCCCACTATTATTGTGTTACTGTCGATTTCCTCTTTTATAGCTGTTAGCAGTTGCCTTATGTATTGAGGTGCTCCTATGTTGGGTGCATATATATTTATAATTGTTATATCTTCTTCTTGGATTGATCCCTGGATCATTATGTAGTGTCCTTCCTTGTCTCTTGTAACATTCTTTATTTTAAAGTCTATTTTATCTGATATGAGTATAGCTACTCCAGCTTTCTTTTGATTTCCATTTGCATGGAATATCTTTTTCCATCCCCTGACTTTCAGTCTGTATGTGTCCCTAGGTCTGAAGTGGGTCTCTTGTAGACAGCATATATATGGGTCTTGTTTTTGTATCCATTCAGCCAGTCTATGTCTTTTGGTTGGGGCATTTAATCCATTCATGTTTAAGGTAATTATCGATATGTATGTTCCTATGACCATTTTCTTTTTTTTATTTATTTATTTATTTATTTATTTTTTTAAAGTGGCTGCTAATGTTATATTTTATAGCTGAGGAATTTGAGGCATAGCAAAGATAAATAATATGTTCAAGGTTTACAACTAATAGGCAACTGAGCTGGAATTCAATTCAGGCACTTAGCACCAGAGTCCATGCTCTTATCCATAATGCTATGGGAAATGCATATCAAAAATGGTATTCAATTTTGAGGAATTTCCCTTCCTCTCTTTCTCCCTTCTTCCCACCCATTCTTTTTTTTTTTTTTTTTCCCACACACACACACTGTATTTTATTTTTACAAGAGATAAATATGGGCTTTCCTGGTGGCGCAGTGGTTGAGAATCTGCCTGCCAATGCAGGGGACACGGGTTCGAGCCCTGGTCTGGGAAGATCCCACATGCCGTGGAGCAACTAAGCCCGTGCGCCACAACTACTGAGCCTGCGCGTCTGGAGCCCGTGCTCCGCAACAAGAGAGGCCGCCATAGTGAGAGGCCCACGCACCGCGGTGAAGAGTGGCCCCCGCTTGCCGCAACTAGAGAAAGCCCTCGCACAGAAAACTAAGACTCAACACAGCCAAAAAAAATTTTTTAAAAATATAAAAATAAATTAAAAGAAAAAAAAAAGAGATAAATAGACTGACACCAAGCATTGTACATGGATGACCACAACAAAAGCAACAATGATTGCAATTACCAAACATGAAACACACTGATACTATGTATGACCATTTTCTTAATTGTTTTGGGTTTGTTTTTGTAGGTCCTTTTCTTCTCTTGTGTTTCCCACTTAGAGAAGTTCCTTTAGCATTTGTTGTAGAGCTGGTTTGGTGGTGCTGAATTCTCTTAGCTTTTGCTTGTCTGTAAAGCTTTTGATTTCTCCATCAAATCTAAATGAGATCCTTGCTGGGTAGAGTAATCTTGGTTGTAGGTTCTTCCCTTTCATCACTTTAAGTATATCATGCCACTCCCTTCTGGCTTGCAGAGTTTCTGCTGAGAAATCAGCTGTTAACCTTATGGGAGTTCCCTTGTATGTTATTTGTCGTTTTTCCCTTGCTGCTTTCAGTAATTTTTCTTTGTCTTTAATTTTTGCCACTTTGATTACTATGTGTCTCGGCGTGTTTCTCCTTGGGTTTATTCTGTATGGGACTCTCTGCGCTTCCTGGACTTGGGTGGCTATTTCCTTTCCCATGTTAGGGAAGTTTTCGACTATAATCTCTTCAAATATTTTCTCTGGTCCTTTCTCTCTCTCTTCTCCTTCTGGGACCCCTATAATGCGAATGTTGTTGCATTTCATGTTGTCCCAGAGGTCTCTTAGGCTGTCTTCATTTCTTTTCATTCTTTTTTCTTTAGTCTGTTCCTCAGCAGTGAATTCCACCATTCTGTCTTCCAGGTCACTTATCCGTTCTTCTGCCTCAGTTATTCTGCTATTGATTCCTTCTAGTGTAGTTTTCATTTCAGTTATTGTATTGGTCATCTCTGTTTGTTTGTTCTTTAATTCTTCTAGGTCTTTGTTAATCATTTCTTGCATCTTCTCAATCTTTGCCTCCATTCTTATTCCGAGGTCCTGGATCATCTTCACTATCATTATTCTGAATTCTTTTTCTGGAAGGTTGCCTATCTCCACTTCATTTAGTTGTTTTTCTGGGGTTTTTTCTTGTTCCTTCATCTGGTACATAGCCCTCTGCCTTTTCATCTTCTCTGTTTTTCTGTAACTGTGGTTTTTGGTCCACAGGCTGCAGGATTGTAGTTTTTCTTGCTTCTGTTGTCTGCCCTCTGGTGGTTGAGACTATCTAAGAGGCTTGATGGGAGGCTCTGGTGGTGGGTAGAGCTGACTGTTGCTGTGGCGGTCAGAGCTCAGTAAAACCTTAATCCACTTGACTGTTGATGGGTGGGGCTGGGTTCCCTCCCTGTTGCTGTGGGGGTCAGAGTTCAGTAAAACCTTAATCCACTTGACTGTTGATGGGTGGGGCTGGGTTCCCTCCCTGTTGGTTGTTTTGCCTGAGGCAACCCAACACTGGAGCCTACCCGTGCTCTTTGGTGGGGTTAATGGCAGACTCTGGGAGGGCTCACGCCAAGGAGAACTTCCCAGGACCTCTGCTGCCAGTGTCCTTATCCCCACGGTGAAACAGAGCCACCACCCGCCTCTGCAGGAGACCCCCCGACACCAGCAGGTACGTCTGGTTCAGTCTCCCCCAGGGTCACTGCTCCTTCCCCTGGGTCCCGATGCACACATTACTTTGTGTGTGCCCTCCAAGAGTGGGGTCTCTGTTTCCCCCAGTCCTGTCACAGTCCTGCAATCAATTCCCACTAGACTTCAAAGTCTGATTCTCTAGGAATTCCTCCTCCCGTTGCCGGACCCCCAGGTTGGGAAGCCTGACGTGGGGCTCAGAACCTTCACTCCAGTGGGTGGACTTCTGTGGTATAAGTGTTCGCCAGTCTGTGAGTCACCCACCCAGCAGTTATGGGATTTGATTTTACTCTGATTGCGCCCCTCCTACTGTCTCACTGTGGCTTCTCCTCTGTCCTTGGACGTGGGGTGTCCTCCTTGGTGAAGTCCAGGGTCTTCCTGTCAATGATTGTCCAGCAGCCAGTTGTGATTCTGGTGCTCTTGCAAGAGGGAGTGAGAGCACGTCCTTCTACTCCGCCATCCGGTTAAGTCATCTTGAACCTTGAATTCTATGTCTGTAAAATGGGCATGCCCACGCCTACCTCACTGGGTCTTGCGTGGATTGTATAAGTACCATATATACCTACCTAGGATGGTATGCAGTATGTCATGGATGTCCAGTAAATAGTGTCTATTACCATAATGTGAGTTTTCTCCCAATAGGTTCACGTCCTCAGCAGCTTACTGCTCGTGGGTACTGCTAAAAGGCTTTGATTTACGCAAACATGTAAATCATAGCATCTCAAACTTACGGACGTCACAGTTTCATTTATTAGACCCTCACTGCCAAGGTTAGATCTACTTATACTTGTAAACCCTGAGGCTTTTGGTCAGTTAGAGCTGAATCCTTAACATTCGTCTCAGGCGTCCCTGATGAATGTACATCTCTCACATCCAAACTGGAAAGATACAGAAGAAGTAAGATTGATGCCTCATCGCGACACTGGAGGTGAGCCGTATTTCACATGTGCTCTAGGCAGACACTGGAACGTGACCTGCAGATAAAATCTTCAGAGAAGTGTGTAGGAAGAGACTTAGTGCTGCGAGCTGGAGGGTCTTGGTTCACATACTAGCATCAGTGTTCTGTCACTGAGCCACCTCAAAAAACCCTCTAAGTTATAGGAGCCTTAGTTTCTTCATCTGTAAAATGAGGTGATGAAAATAATGCATCCAGATTAAATGCAGAATGTGAACTGCTTTGAAAAGGATCATCCCCCTTACCTTGGTTCCCCTTATGTGAGGGGAGTTAGAATTCAAGGTAAATTGGGACCCTTTCTCCACAGTTAGTTCTGGACCCAAGGACCGAGGAATTTAGAAGCAGCAGACGTTACAGAAATATTTGTTTGTAATTAAAATATACTGTGGTTTATTTTACATCAAACAGTTTAGGTCACGAAGTGTCAAAAGCCCATTCCCCCCATCTGGGTTACATTTTGAAGCAAAGAGTGATTGAACTAAGGTAACCCCATCTCCATAGCAGAGCCTGTAAAAGCCTTCTGCCCTGGCCCTCTCCATCGCACCCCTGACTCCATCCCCAATAACTCCAGACTCCCAGATCCTGGTGCCCTTTTATACCTCTGCACATTTTCACGTGCCCCTCCCTTGTCCTTTTCCTCAATCCTCCCCAAACTTCTGACTCAAGAACCAGTCAAGGCTCTTGCTTTCAACAGAATCTTTCCCAGGGTGACGTAAGCAGTAAAATCACATATCAGAGGCTAACAGGGAGCTGGCAGAATCAGCTGGAAGGCTGGAGAGAGCAGCTGGGCAGGTGGAGGGAAATTGAGGAAATCACAGTCAGAACCACAGCCAAGACTTCAGAGCAAAACAGCCAAGGGACGACCCCTCTGCTGCCACCACCAAGCACTGGAAGCCGTAGGTGTGTGCCCCACCCATGCCACCGCCCTGGAAGGCTGGCCTTGCCCCCGCACTGCCGCCATCCCCGACCCAGGAAATGAAACTCAGCAGCTGCAGTGCAAGTCCCAGACAGATCTGTCCAGTTGGGTAAGTCTGGGGGACTTTGCCCTTCTTACCAGGAGGGCAGGAAATGGGGATATTGGGCTTTTCAACTTCTGTGGTAGAATCCTGCATTCCAGCCAGACACACTCAGGTAAAGAGCTCAGAAGCCAGGCAGCCAGACGGATAACAGATACAAGGCTACAAGTCTGGCATCACAGTGGTGCCAAAACTTCCCTGGCACACTTTATCTCTGTGTCCCCGAGCTGTGCTCCCAGCACCCCTTAAACTTGATTGTGAGGTTTTATAGTTTTCTGACTAGGTTTCTGTGACTGCCTTAGGACAGACTCCCAAAAAAGCAGACCTTGGGAGGAGAAATCACGTACAAGTAATTTAGGAAGGAAGCTCTCCAGGGAAGATATGTGAGGGAGTGGGGAAACGGGACAGGAGGAAGAGGAAGCCAAGCAAGGGGGAGATCTTGGGCGAAAGTGAAGCGGATGGTGCCTTCAAGCTGAGCCCCACGGGGGACCTCAAGGGCGTAAACCACACCTCAGAATTGGCTCAAACCAAGGCAAGGGGCTGGGTTCCCACACCTGATGCCCAACAGGCATTAGTTAAAGGCAGCCAGGGTTGAAGAAGGAAGGTATAAATATAAATCCAAGGCACGTCCTTGCAAAGTGGCTTCAGTTGCCCTAGCACAGCCCTCCAAGAAGAGCAGCAGGTGCGAGCATGATGTTGACAGCAGCGACGGTAAAATGGGGTCTGAGGGGATGGGACGGAGCTCCGACGCTGTCTGCTCCAGTGACCCCACTAGACGGGGAGCCCCCTCGACAGCACTGCCTGTGACTGATTTGTCCCTACGTTCCCAGCACCCAACACAGGCAGGAGCTTAGGAGGCACTGAGGAAGTGTTCAAAAAGTGAATAAATGCTGGCTAGAAGGGGCATTTTGCTTTCGGGGTGCAAAATGAATCAAAGGGATGAATGCAGACCCTGATGGGAGGCAAGCAGGCAAGGGTCCGGGAATTCCAATCTGGGATTTATAATCCCTTCATTATCTTGCAAGTCCTGGCCACACTGTCTCAGACAAAGGAAAGAAAGAATTCATGGAGTTCGCAAGGTCAGAGGGCCTTCCTCGTCAGAAAGGATTCAATGTCGGGTGAGCACTTGTGTCTAGAAGGGGAACAAGCATTTGGAGTTCTCAGACACAGTGGCCCACAGCTACCCATCCCCTTGGGAAGAGGCTAGAAGCTGGAGCTGACACAGATGGCTTCTGAAGTCACGTATGATAGCCAGAGGACATGGGCGATTTGCCATAGCAGCTCACTTCTTGTCGCCTACTAGCAGGGGGAAGGCAGGACTGGACAGGCTTGTAAGCCCCTGACGGATGCGCTTTCACAGTAGAGTCCCCAGAAGAATTCATCCAGGCTGACTCTGGAGAGAGGGCTATTTTTAATCCTACGCCTTTGAATTGTCTAACCTCAGAGAAAGAGCAGCAGAGCCAGTGGGGCGGGGGGAAGGGGCAATCTCCCCCTCCCATTTTAGGATAAGAAGAGGGTGCAGTGATTTAGCAAAGGCTTGATTTGGGATGCTAGAGAGATCTGGGTCCTTCTAGTCTGAGGCATAGATGGTAGCCCCGGGAATGTGGCAGGGCACCAAGAGAAGGGACCACCAAGTAAGGCCCTCCCTTAGGGTCACCATGGCCCAGGTCATGTCATCAGCAGGCCAGTGCTTAACACCACCATTGGCCTCTGGAGTTAAGGGCCACCGTGATGGTTAATTTTATGTCAACTTGGCTGGGCCACAGTGCCCAGATATGTGGCCAAAGATTATTCTGGACCTTTTTGTCAGGGTGTTTTTGGATGAGATTAACATTTAAATTGGTGGACCTTGAATAAAACTGGTTGTCCTCCATGATGTGGATGGGCCTCACTCAATGAGTTGAAGGCCTGGATCGAATAAAAGACTGACTTCCCCTGAGCAAGAGGGAATTCTGCAGCAGACGGTCTTTGGACTTGAACTGCAATATCAGTTCTTCCCTGGGTCTCCAGCCTGATGGCCCACCTTGCAGATTCACATATATAAGTATAAAGGCTACATGGAAATGCCCAGAAGGATGGAGTCAGGCAGTGTCACAGAGTCTCCACCGACCTGGATAGAGAGAGTTCAGAAAGCAGACAAACGTTTTCCTGTGTGGCTTACCTAGAGGTGCTTTGAAGCCAGGGCAAGACTATCAGCAGGTACAGTGTGAATCTTACGGCTGGGAACTCAAAGGAAATTTCTGCCAGGGTCCAGCAGGAAGACAGGACAGACCTCAGAGGTAAGGTAGGTCTAGATGTACCAGTGGGTATTGACTAGGATGGAACATCTCCTGAAAGGTAGACCCCCAGCAGCCCCATCACACACCAGGGTAAGTCACAAATCCCCCAGTGCTGTAAATCCATCCTGGGAAGAAAAGGGATTGTGAATTGACTGACTTTAACCTGAAATAACCAAATTTTATTCAGAAAATGGGAACTTGATATAAATTAGGTTCAATTACAGAAAATTAAAGTGGCATCTCTTGCACAGCTACCTGAATTATGAAGATTGTAAGTGTCATCCATCATCACAAAGACAGCATGTCCACACTGTCCTGTGCCCCACGGCGGGGGGGACACTTAACCTCAGCAACATAGACTCCATTTCCTTAAAATAGACTAATGCAGAGGCCCCAGCCCAGACCCAGGTGTCAGCATCTCTGGAGTAGGAATATTATTGTCTATTTGTTTGTTTGTTTTTAAGATCCCTGGAAACTGCTTTAGATCTTCCTGTTCATTCCCAGCATGTAATTCTGTGCATAGACAATTTACTGGCTGGGCAGACATAAGAAGGTAATTGAGGTCCTTTCCCCTCTTTGCTAGTTTGTTTCCTTTTTGTTGTTGCAAAGTTTCAAATACAGTCAAGTTAGACTCTGCCTCAAGTCCAAGCTGTAGTTGGGCTTCACTGCTTCCTTCTAATCTGCCAGAAATTACACTAGAAATTTCATGCCATGCTCAGATTAACCAGTGAGGAAGTGACAGCAGTCATTTTGAATGGCCATCCCCTCGTTCTGCCGAAACCATAAAATAACTACACGGAGAAACTGGACAGAGCTGCCTGGTGGGTGGGACCCAAAGTCTCCACAGTATCCCAGCAGCAGAGCCCTGGCTTCCAGCCCCAGAAGGACCCGTGCAGGAATGCTGAGCCACAGGTTCAGGTGAAGAGCCCCTAGGGATGCCCAGAGTGTACTGACTCCAAGTGTGTGCTTTTCTGATGAATCGCCCATGTCTCCTACTGTTACTTTGTCTTTGGAGACCCAAAAAAGGAGAAACTCTACACTGTGGGAAAAGTGAAGAAAGTTAGAAGAAGTGAAATAAACCTTTAACTAGAGACTTCAAATGACCACAGACAGAAATGTACCAAGAATGGGCTCATTGCTAAGAATGAAACTGAGATGCTAGAAAGTCCATCAAAAGCAGCATAACCAAGGAATGTCAGAACACAGAGGATGTCGAGATCCGCCATCCTGGGGTCCAGTGACCACCACCAGGCTGTCTATCTCCTCAGGCACAGAGGGAAATGTGAGGGTCACCTCGTGATGGAGGCGCTGAAACACTACAGCCAAGTTTAAAAGCTGGAGGTTGGGTAATGAGATATGGCTTCTGCCTTCAAAGCGAGAGAAAGAGGTCCATTAACAGACTTTGCAAATGGACCTAGAAAGGTGCCAGTGGTGGATGGAACAGGAGAGCAGGCAGAGACACTATCTGAATATGTGAGAGGACCCATGGCTGGCAAGAAGAGCTGGGACACCCTCAGACTAACTTTGCCCCCAACCCAGTACACTCTTGGCCCTTCCACCTTGGGGGGCTGACTTGTGTAGATTTCACCAAGAGTTTCAGACCCTCTGGTTGTAGGCTGGTTCAGCCACTGGGGTGCCCAGCAGAGATTAGAAGGAGGGAGGAGGGTGAAGGCAGGGTATTTATTTCTTGCCCCAGCTGCCTCCCTGCAAGGTCACCTGAGGCTGGCTGTGTCCCTGGACACAGTCCTGACCTGCTCAAAATGGCCATCTGTATGCGTATCTCCCTCCTCATGCTGTAACTGCTCTCCCACACACCCCACCATCCTGACGGCCTGTGGGGTAACAGCTGGGACGCCACCAAGCCACACACAGGCCACTGCACTTTCCACTGAGTCCCCTACACCCCCACCTTTGTGAATGAAACCTCATCAAATGGCCCTTTGTTGAGGCCCCCTCTTCTTTCCTGTTGGGGCCCCAGCTAATATGGGCACCAACAGCCTCTCGATCTTTTCTTGGCCATTCTCAAGTGTCTGTGGAAAAAGACAAATTACAGATGCAATGGAACAAAAAAGAAAATGATTCCATCTGCAGAAGAAAAAGACAAGACAAAAAGCTTGTGAGAACCTATGAAATGTATCTCTAACTTTTTCCCCCTTTTAAGTTATCATTGTACTTGAGTACAATTGGTTAAAAATTAGTGTTCAGAGGCTTTTTAAATTGCTGTTAGAAATGGTACCTCCCTTAAACCAATAATTGAATTGCTTAATTGAGAACATAAATCTCATTGTGAATATTGATCGTTTCTCTTAAGGGCTCTGTGTGCTACACCTACCAGCCTGGGCTCCATTGTTTTATAGACGTGTCAGGTAAGTGCTTTTAACACAAAGTATTCCTCCCTTGGTATTACTAAGTACTAAAAGTTAAGTTGTTCCTGAAATGATTTTTGCGTTTCTGCTTCAGCTATGAGTTAGCGTCTGCTTCCTAAGGTTAAGAATGTTTCTAATGCAGAGCATCATTAACTAGTTTTCCAATGGTGCATATGTTCAGGGAGTCCATGCCTCTTGAACAAATTGCTAAGTGATTAATGGAAGATGATATTTTGTCAGGCAGACTTGGGAAAGTGTCTTGATTTATTCCTAAAGTAATGTGTTAGAGTCAGGCTCCGGGCTACTAAATCACAGACGTTTTTATGGATTTTAGTTATTTGTTTGAATACTAATTTTTGTGTTCAGCGTACTATTTTGGTTGTTCTGTTTGTTTTTGTTTGCTTGTAAGCCATAAGTGGTCTTTACTTTTCAAGAGTCCTTAGAAACTGGAAATGAGGAGAGAGGTTCCATTAGCTCAAAGAACTTTCCGTAGTTCTGTTCAACAACCAACTACCAGTAGAAATACGAGGCTGGAAACAATACACATGCCACATATAAGGGGGTGGGCCCCCCACCTTATTAAATTGCCCAGCAGCTGCTCAGGGGGAAAAGAATCACTAAAGAACGGCAAAATGAAAGGCAATAATTACAGCCAGTCAGAGCAAGCCAAATGGAAAAACACACCAAAAATCCATGAAGATGTGAGAATAAAAAAGAAATTAACCAGAGTCATGCCAGCACAAACAGCAAGGTGTAATATCGATTAAGAGAGTCAAGAAAAGATAGATGAGGAACAAAACAAGTTATGGAAGGTCTAGGCAGAATTTTTGGGCAACACCCAAGCTATTGGTACAGATTGCTCTTGCCCCATAGGCTTGCAGGAGTGTCCAAGGCGCTTGGCTGATGACTGAGAATCTGAGCAGAATGTGTCCCTTATGATGAATTTGGCTGTGCAAATGTTCAGTTTGTGTGATAAGGGAGGGGTAGATTACCGTATGCTAAAGAGCCCCCCCATACACACACAGCCCGAGTTTGGTTCTGAAGGACCCCGTGGATCATAGGGGCTTTTAAAGCTTTTTCCCTAGAACATACACACACACACACACACACACACACACACACACACACTTATGCACTTTCATGCCTCCATACCTTGGCTTGTGTGAATTTTTTCCTCTTCCTGGAAGCCTCTTCTATTCTTCTACAGTTTAAATTCAGATTCCTATTGGTGATCCCCAATGAGTTCCCCTTCCCTCTACACTCTGCTGCCACCTCCTGCCTGGGTGGGGGATGAAAGAGGGGGTGTCCACAGAGGGGAGAAGCCCCTCGGTGAATGGGTTAAGGGTCCACCATAGACCAGCTTGGCTACCTCCTCCTTCTACAGACTGTGGGTGCTCTTGAGGCCTTTTCTCCTTCAGCTCCCCTCTAGGGGGTCCCTTTGATTGCTGGACCTCTGACATTGGTGCCCCCAGGATAACAAATTTCCCTTCAGAAGAGTAGCTGGCACAACCATTTTTGAGTCTGTCTCTGGCTCTGCAACCTCACCTTCCTCCACTTTACACAGTTTCCTGGAGTAAGAGCTCATAGCCCAGCAAGTCCACGAGATTATCCTGTGGGATGACGTTATAAATGGACACGGAATATTGCCCACAACAGGGACTCATACAGCTGCTCTCAGCATGGTCAATGGAAAGGAGACGTTCACCTCTTATTAAGTGTTTATTGTGGACGCCACGCTTTACAGGTATCATCTTTTTAAAGCCCACCAGCTAAAGCCCTCTTGGAAAACACATATAACCAAAGTTAGATTTATTAGCTGGTTGCGGCAAGGGGAAGCACATACCAGATAATCGTGGGAGCTAGGAAAGGTCACTTGTTGAGATGGGGGAGCTGAAGTTGATCACAGAATGACCTTGGCAGGGATTGATCAGAATCTGTAAACTAGGGAGTTGCCGGAACACCCAGGAGTTCTTCAGAACACATGAGTCATGCAGATATGCACCCATGTTCATAGCAGCGTTACTCACAACAGCCAAAAGGTGGAAGTAACCCAGGTGTCCATCAACAGAAGAATGGATAAACAAAATGTTGTATATACATACAATGGGATATTACTCAGCCTTAAACAGGAAAAAATTCTGACACATGCCACAACATGCATGAACCTTGACGAAATTATGCTAAGTGGAATAAGCCAGGGACAAAAAGGCAAATACGGTATGATTCCACTTACATGAGGTACCTAGAGTCATCACATTAATTCAGACAGAAAGTAGAATGGCGGTTGCCAGGGGCTGGAGGGAGGGGAGAATGGGGAGTTATTGTTTAATTGGTTCAGCTTATCTGTTTTGCAAGTTACAGAACAGTTTTGCCAAGATGTGATTTTTGTTTAAATTCTGAGTTCCCCCACTTCAGACTAGCTGTTAGCAGAGCTTTTTTGACTTTATCAGTCTCGTTTGTTTGTTTATTCCTCTTAACAACTGAAAGTAGTGGATTCAGGATTCCAACCCAAAGTAGTCATAATGCTCAGCCTGGGCTTTTCAACCGTAGGGCTCCCCTAAAGGTGAAAGCAGCCCTTTGAAATTCACACAGCCCATTTGTCCCCAACCCATAACAAATGCAATTCGACAACATTGACTATTCCAGGCACCATAAAACACATAGGTAAATGGCATTACCTGGCCTCCAGGACCTCACAGGCTGAAGGGCAAAACAAATACATACGCAGTTAAGTGTAGGGAAGTATGGTACATTCTAGAAAGCAAAAGATCCTGCGCCCTTGTAAAGTATCTGTATAACCGTGATAGTACTTGCTTACATTTGGTTAAAATTCTTTGACAAAGAAACCAGCCTCCTTTTTAATTACTAGAGATGAGATGAGTTTCAAATTTAAAATGGGAACATGTAACACATTTACTTAGGTTTCTCTGACATATAAATGATGGTGTCAAAATCTTTCCTAAGAGTAGAATTTAGATAAAGCAGAGAAAGAAAGCAAAAGAATTCCTCACCTATGCACCATAATTTAAAGCCAGGGTCGGCAAACTTTTTCTGTAAAGGGCCAGGTAGTAAATATTTTAGGCTTTGCAGGCCATATGCAGCCAAAGACTATGTAAACAAATAGCAAAGCTGTAGTCCAAAAGAACTTTATTGGTGAATGTGAAATTTGAATTTAATGTAATTTTCACAGGTCATAAATTATTATTCTTCTTTTTAATTTTTTCCAACCATCTGAAAATGTAAAAACCACTCTTGGCTCTCAGGCTGTAGACACACAGGCAGAGAGGCCGAATTTGGCCTGCAGCTCTAATTTGCAAGGCTTGCTCCTCGGATTGTAGCTGACAGTCAAGCAGCATCACAGCGCCCAGGAGCTTGTTAGAAATGCACAACTTCAAGCCCCACCCCAGAGCCGCTGAAGGACATTTTAAGAACATCACGTGTGTTCGTTTGCACACCCCGGTTTGAAAAGCACTGGTGTAAGTTCTCTGCAGACTCCAAAGCCAGCCTGATGAATCCCAGTGCTGTAATACAACTTCCCAGAGAATTAAGAGGCCATGGGAAAGTTCTGGACTTCTCCCTGCCTCACTTTCCCCACAGGTAAGATGGAGATGATAGCATTGTCTCCCTCATCACAGTTGTGAGAATTACACACACGCGCTCACGCACACACACACAGAACTTAAACAATATATATTTGTAGTTTAATCTCAGTCTCATGTTATGTTATTTTCCCAGCCACACTCTGAGACAGGCATTGTGGAGAAACTGTGGCCCAGAGAACTGGAGACACTTGCTTAGCGTCACAAAACAAGAGTCTTTCTGCCTCCAAATTTATGCTGAGGATAATGAAGGATTTAAGGGTACAGGAGGGGGCATACTCCCCAGGCACTCAGGTCTTCCTGCCCCTGTGTCCCTTCTAAGGATCCCTTCTCAGTAGCCCTTTTCAGCCCGTGCTTCTTAGATATCCCCCCCACTCCCCAAGTGTGCAGGTCCAACTCTACCACACAGGGACCTCCCCGAATATATACCCCAAGTTACCCTTTCGTCCCTTGAAATTTATCTTCCATTAAGTTGCACAGTGTTTTTTACACCTTCTCTTTCTAGTTATAAATTGTAAATTTTCCCTCTGCTGAGTCTTGTAGCTGGCTGACTGTTTTTCATTATATTTGTAGGGCTCAGGGAAAAAAAAAAAAAAGACAATTCCTTTATTTGAGAATCCTGACATTTATTAGCATAATAAAACTCTCAAGATGAGATTGCAGTTTTCCAGACAGTAATTTCATTTGCAGGACAACTTACAAGGAATTTATTTTAAAGCCAGGTAAAACCTAAAATCTATGAGACGTGCAGAAAGTGCAGGCCCCAAATAAAAGGAAATAAATGTATTAGGCATGGAAAACTCAGCTGTTGTCTCTCACATGTTAATTAGAGGTGACAGGAACAACAGCTTGGGGAATCAGGTTCTCAACCCATCTTGGTCTACTTTCAAAGCTGCTTTGGAGTGAGAACTTTCTCCTTGTTAGTTTCTTCTAAAACACCTTGAAAATCCTCACATCGTATCCCCCTGACACGTCCCTGCTAAGCATGAAACTGTTGCTGCTGTTAAAGCGGTTGTCATCAGCGATACCCTCCATTTGACAGAGCTTTCGTATTTATCATTTAACTGACCTGCCAAAAGGCCTAGCGATGGCCATATAGAAAATTCTCTCCTCAGTTATACTGAACTTTAGTGAGGTTAAATAACATGAACAAAGTCACATGGTTGGTTAAGTAGCAGCCAAAACTCTAATTTGATTCCTCTGAGTCTAATGGAAAGAAGGTAATTTTAATAATAATAATCAGATTTTAAAGCACTTTACAGTTCAGAAAGCAGGTTCCCTCCATCACTTTATTGCATTCATTCAGGGGCCCAGTGAGGCAGGTAGATAGGAGGGAGGACATGGAGTCAGCATGCAAATGGGATAGTATTGCGCACGTTTGTATGATGGGTCCTTACCCTGGCTTCCCCAAAAGGCTGAGCCTGCAGCAGATGCTTATGTGCTGCTGCTTCACTCAGGAGCATAGTCCCAGGGGAGCAGGAGAGAGAGAAAGGGGAGTGAAGCAGAGAAGGAGGAAGAACACACAGGAGGGGGTGGTACTCATCTGGCCACTGCTTGGTTTCATCGTGACTAGTTGCTCAGTCTTGCAGGACTGTCTTGATATGTCTTGCATGTGAAGAACTGCCTCTCAGAACAGTCCCTCCAGAAGGGAAGAGGAAGGGAGAAGAATTGATCACCATCCTCTGTCTCCCATTGATCAAAGGTTCCCCTCATGGGGAGTTAACCTCCAGCCTCTCCTTGGCTGCATGATGTCTTAATGCCTCTGAAGTAACAGAAGAGTGGCCCATAGCACCACACGAGGCAAGGCACCATTGGCCGATCAACACGGTGGGGAAGAGCAGAGCCCATGCAGAACTGGTTTCAGCGGTGGCAACTGGAGTGAAACAAGTGGCCAAGGTGATCTGAGGAACAGGTGAGGCAAGGGGTGGAGTAGAACATAAGAGATGCTTGATACAACTATCAAGTAAGGTAACCAGTTCATTGATGGCCACAGAGTCCATTCATCCTTTTACTCCCACCAAATACAATGCTGCCAGCATTATTATACTAGTCAGTTTCAGGGTGAGATTTGAACCCAAGTCTTCTTGATTCTAGAGCTTAAAATAATCCTATGATAACATGCCATATACAAATATATATATATATAATCTGTAAATGTAAAATACGAGTATGCACAAATAGACACCATCGCTGAAAGTTCTTGAGTTACTGGGAGAGTCTTCTTGTTAATATGAAGAACATACTCAGTATAAATGGAGAGTAGAATCAAAATCAAAAGAAGTAGGAAGGCAGAGGTAATCATTTGAGTAACCTGCATAAACAGGACCACATCCTAGAAAGCAAAGGCCTTATCAGATGTCTACAAGCCATTCTTGAATTTATAATTCCCCCTGGGGCTTAGGCATATCTGTAGGAATACATGAAACCACTGCCTCAATATTGCAAAACCAGGGCCAAGATATGATTCCAAGACAGAGGAGGGATGACGGAAGAAGAGGGAAATACGAAGGCAGGGCAGTATCAGTCATCTCTTCTGGAAGCTGGGGCCCAGAAGCCTTAGGTAATTCCAATGATAATATCAATGAGAGTGACAATGAATATCATTTAAAACACAGTATCTATGCCTTCCATATAAATCCTTTACAATATTTCTTCTCTAATCTCCATGACTTTATAAAAGTGACAAATAGAAAATAACTTACTAGAAATCGTTGCTGATGAGTGTTGGAAAACTTTCAGAAGAAGTGCAGTCATTCAACAAACATTTATTGAATGTCTACCATATGTTAAATTCAGAGTTCGGCACTGGAATTATTTGTATAATTAAGACATGATCCTTGTATTCTAGGAATTCAGTTTAGGGCAGCCATGACAAAAAGGCTTCATCTTCTGAGGTTGTATCTAAATTTTTCAGGAAAGAGTTGCATCAGCTATTAGCAATTTCTGTCCTGGGCACTGGGTCAGGAGCCAGCAGCACATACACCATATATTTCATATTCCTTGAAATATACTAATCTACTTGTCCCTCTGGATGGTGGTGGATCTTCCAGAAGGCCATAAGGATTTGAGCTAGGGAGTTCTTGAGTTCAAAAATAGGATGCCCCACAGAGTCCAATTGAGAAGGGGAAAAAAAAATCATTCAAACAACAGATGGTAGTCTGGTGGGCTGTCCCTCTGTCCACAGGGTTCCTGCAGCAACTCTCCCCCTGAAACAGTGATAATTTCCTCCTAAAAGGAAAAAAAAAGGAAAATTCACTTATAATCAAAAAAAGGAAATAAAGGTCCACCAGAGAGAGACCAGTTTGAGATAGAAAGACTAAGAATATGTATCTGCCTCCTCTGCATTCAAATTTATAGAAATGGAAGGGGAAAAAATTGCTTTTAAAAAGAAATAAATCCATAAAAGCATGGGAAAATAAGAAGGAGGACCACCAACAGAGCAAAAATTTTGGAGAATACTTGAAAACCAAAGGCAATACAGGATGAGATTGTCAGAGGAGTGAATGTGGGGCAGGGGCAAGAGCAAGTGTCAGTGGGACAGGCTGGGGAACTCCAGGTGGCAGAGGTCTTTGCCTCAGGCAGGTCAGGAAGTGAGGAGAGGCACGCAGTTCCTTGGGAAACCAAAGAGATCCAACTAGTTCAGACATCTCCACGCCCAAAGATGAACTACTCACCGTCAACTCCATCCCTCACTTCATGAACAGACTGGATTTGGGAAACAGGGACTATATCCACGGATGGATAAACAGGAATTTCAAAGTTCAAAGATCCCCTCAAAGCCCCAAATTTATAAACATTTAAGGAAGATCATAACCATAAAAGAAAGATGCCAAACTCAACAATCGAAATGACTCCCAAGAAAATATCAGGTTTATAAAACAAACAGAAAGAGTCTTTAAGAGATGCGTATTAATCTCCTCACTGGAATAAGAAGATAAATCATCCATGAAACAAGAATGGACTATTATAAAATAAAAGAACCAGTTAAAAAACCTGGAAATTAAAGGGATGCCCATTTAAGTTAAAAAATTTTTTTCAGTAGAAGACCTGGAGAGCAGAATGGACGTAACTAAAGAGCAATTTAGTCACCAGAAGAATTGACACATCAATAAGAAAGAGACATCTAAGTAGAAAAATGGACAAAAGACATTAACAGACAATTCACAGAAGAAATCCAATTGGCCATTAAACATATGAAAAAATCCTCAGCATCAGTGGTAATCAGAGGAATGCAAGCTAAACAACAGTGAGATACACCGTCTGCCCATCTTATGGGAAAAATTTTAAATGACTGATAATCCCCAGTATTGGCAGCAGTGTGGGGAAACAGCCTCATATAGTTTTGGAAGAAGCATGAATTGGCGCTACATTTCTGGAGGGCAATCTGGCAGATCTTTTCAAAATAAAATGTGCTTAGTCTTCTATCCAGCAATTCCAGTTTGAGGGATCCATCCTAGAGAAAGGCTTGCACATGTGCCCAAAGTGACACATGCAAGCAAGTCTCTGCAGCACTGTTTGTGATCATGAAAACCTGGAAGCTACATAAGTGACAAGCAAGAGGAGGATGGAGAACGAAATTGTAAGATACATCCATACCAAGGATGCGGTGCATGCCTGGACATGAAAAGATCCCACAGACGTATTTCAATAACAGCCAGCATGTCCTGATAGCTTACAAATGTCAGGTATATTGTTTTAGTGCTTTACACAGTGATATCTTATTGAAACCTCCCAGTGACCCTGAGAGGTGAGTACTATTCTTAAACCTACCTTACTGAGGAGGAAACTAAGGTCCCAAATTTGAATAGTTGCCCAAAGTCACACACAGTAATGAAGTTGGGATTTAAAACTTGGCAGCCCGATTTCAGGGACCATGCTTTCAAAAAATACATTCTATGATATATTAAGCAAGTTTTAAAAAATCCAATTGCTAAGCTCTTGGTAAAGGATTATCCAATTTGTGTGAAAAATAACAAAACTATGGACATAAATTTTGTTATATACATAACAAAAAAATTCATGTACATAAATTTCTACATTAATGCCCAGGAAATACCTGGATAGGGATACAGCAGACTGGTAATTCAAGATGGAGGATAAAAATGGGGGTTTGAAATGAACAAGACTTTCGCTTTGTATTGTATTTGATTTTTCTTAGAATGTAATCATAAATTAATTGTGTAATTAAAATGTTAATTTATAAAAGCTGACCACCAGATCTCTACAGGGGCATAGACAAGATCTCTCTTTAGTGTTAGAAACTCAGTTGCCAGCCTCAGACCCTACATTTGGGAGAGCGTAAAGACCTCCAAAGACATCTGGTCTAGCCTTCCTATGCAGGAACCTGTCCATAGCATCTCTGAGAGACGGACACTCACCCTTCCAGGGACAAGGAGATCATCACTGCTCAAAGCAGCTTGTATTGGACAGAGAGAGCACACAGCGTGGCTTATAGGAACAAGCATAAGCTTTAGAGGCAGACAGCCTGGCGCTTATCTCGTGGATCTAGCTGGTACCAGCCATGAAAACTTAGACAAGTTACTCAAACTCCCTGACCTTGGTTTCCTGATCTATGAAATGGGACTAATATGCCTCCCTCCCAGAGCCATGGTGAAGCTTAAATGAGAACATGGATGAGAGCTACAGGCACAGCGATCAACACAGAGAAGGTACCAATATCCACACACCCCTCCTTCCTCTTTCCTATAGTTGTTAGAAGGCTCTTCCTGATGCAAGTAGAAATCTGCCTTGATCCTGGTTAGCCTAGTTTTCTGAGCAGTCCTCTCCTCCCAGCATCTAGGTATTTGTAATTGGGTGGTTTTCTATGTGCTTTACTTATAAGTTCAAGTTAAGAGCTGCCCTAGAGCCCTGGGGACATCCATGAAGAAAAAGTAATACAAATCCAAGAGTCTCTATTATAGCAAAAGCCCAGTGAGGCGGTCAAGTAATTCTGGGAACATTTCTACGCCTGCAAAGCTCAGGGAGATGGGGGACCCCTGAGCTGCCACAGCTCTGTCTCCCGGAATCCTGAGCCCCACCCTTCCGGGTCACCGAGCTTCACCTCTGGCTTTCTCCCAGTTACTACTAATGCCAACAGCCACGTTAACACAAAAGTGGTTTCTTTCTATAGACATCGTTTGGAAGAAAACATCTTTCACAATGTGAGGTCCACGACAGGGGAACAAATAACAAAAAGAGTTGTGGGAAACAAGAACATGCATACCACTTCACAGTCACAGGGCGCTGTTAGGTACATCCCCCCGTTTAACACTCACAGGATCTGAGTTAAGTATTATTTACATCCATTTGCCCAGTTAGCAAACTAAAGCTCGGTGAGACTAAGGAAGCTGCCTGAGGTCACACACACTAAGTGGCAAAGCTATAGCTGGAACATGAGGCATTGTAACTGAAAAGCTTCTCTAACCACAGGGTTGCCTGCCCAGCTTCAGCTAACTAACTCGACGAAGCTGTCGGAGGCCTGCCTAGAATGTCCTCAAGAGGGACACCCTGGAAAAAGCTGGGGGTGAGACATGGGCTTGGACAGAAGGCAGGTCAACCAGCCCCTAAGTGTTGACAGTAGGGAGCTCTCAGGTACTCAAGGTGAGAAGCGGCTTGGAGACGAGGGTTGGAGGTGCCCGCATGAGTAGAGGGTCAGCCAGAGAAGAGCAGTGGCCCCAGAGCCTGGTCTAGACAACCTCTTGTCTCTTCTACCAGCACGGTCTAGATCCCTGTGACCCTAAGGACCTTCTGGGGCTGCTTTCTCACTCTCCATCCCCATCTCTTAGAATGCCCACAGCCTGCCTCTACCTGCCCACCCGCATCAGCACCCCTAAGAGGGGTACCTTGTGGAAATCAATGAGATCCGTGAGCGTTGCATGGCGATTGGGGTCCACTCCCAAGAAGCTGTAAAAATCCGCAGAGGCATCCACAAGAAAATGCTTGAACCCTTTCTGCAGGCGGTAGGAGAGGGTGTAACCCCAGATTTTCTCACTGACCCGGACCAGAAATGCGCCCTCAGTCATATTCTCAAGGAGATCTTCGGCATCTTCTCGGCTGATAATTCCTGTTTTAAAAAAAAAAAGTCAGCAAGATTCTGCAACCCCTTCCCCAGCCAGCCACCCTCCCCAGATCATTCCTGCCCCTCAGCCTTGGTCAAAGGTCTAGAGAAGGGAGGGGCCTCAGGAGCTGTCCAGCACTTGACTTATTCTACTGAGGAGACACCTTGGCCCACAGCAACTAGCAGTGAGCCTGGGGGCAGAGTTGCTACTCAGACCCCAATTTAGCACGCTTTCCCCCAAATTAAGCCACACTAATTTGGATTAATTGGGTAAAATTGGGTAAGCAAAGAATTAGTAATGAGCTGGAATTATAGCATCTATCGATTACAAATACAAGTCAACAAGAATTGCCCTGTGGAGAGCCTCAACAGTACTGCTTTAATGACCAGACCAGAATGACTTACGATTACTGCCTCAGTTATCTCTCTGGTACCCATGAGTGAGCACCTGAAAACAGTATTTCCTCTTAAGAAGTAAAAAGACTTCCTCTGTCTACCTGTGGACACCAGGCAAACAGCTTCTTAATAGGCGCACATAATTAAGCTCCACTTCAGCTCAAAGAACAAAACGTTCTCAGGTTCTGCAGTCCTACACAATGCAGTTTCACCACAGTATGAGAGTCAGGTCTGGCCTTGGAGGTGTTTGTACGTCAGTGTCAATCCCCCAAAAGGCTCTTCAGGAGGCACTCTCCTCTAGGGAGTGAACGAGAGGCCATGTGTCTGGTAGGTCAGGCTCTGGAGGGGGCAGCGGTGGGAAGAGGAGGGGGAGTCAGGAGACCTAGATGACCTGCCCACCTCTGCCCTCACCTGTGTATGGGACCTTCAGCCAAGCCCTCAACTTCCCCAGTGTCCTTTGATGTTTAAGTGACAATCTTAACCTACCTACTTCAAGGGTGCATTACGACTTTCAAGTGAGACCAAGAATTGAAAATAATTGCATAAACAGAAGAGCTATAGAAATGTGGGCTCCTGCTCTCATCTGTTATTTGGGGGAAAGGTAAATTGCAGCACAATGTCCTCTTACACACCCACTTGTTTACCATCTACATTCATTCAGCGGTATTATTTATTGCCAGTCACATAGCAGAGGGTAGAAGGTAGATGGGCTGCTCATCACCATGATCCTGAAGGCACTGCACGCTGTGACCTCCCCCCACTGCACCCCTGGTGCCATTGCCGTGCTTCACTGTAGGGACACTCCCTTCCCATGTGTTTCCTACTTAACAGGAGGTGTGGCAGGACTTCCTTGTGCCCAAAGCGGAGGACACAGAAGCAACCACACTGTCACATGTCCCCCTTTTAAGACAGCCAACACAAATGGGGGCCACCTCTTTCCTCCTTGCCCAAGACTTATCAAGAGGCAATCAAGCCAGCCACGCCCTCCCCAACCAGGCTGTATAAGCAGAAAACCAGGGAGAGAGAAGGAGAGAAGAGGGTGGGAAGCACTCCCACCGCAGGGTGCCCGAAGAATCACACATACAAACCATGTGGGAGGGAGAATGCTCCTTGGATGGCCTTGGTGGGTTCAGCCAGAGAAGCAGGGACAGCCAAAGGAGGACCAACCGAAAGGGCACGCCCAGGATTTGTCAGAAGACTCAGCGCTGTCCCTCACCCTCCTCCCAGGCCCAATACCAGAGGACCTAGACCCTAAAGGTGTCCAGGGCAGGGAGGTAAGTAAGGGGAAACAGAGACTGAGCCAAGGGCTGGGAGGACGAAGGACCAGAAGATGTCACCTCTGTCCCAACTCCAAGTACCTCAAGCTGAAGCCCAGCCTAGACTTGGGAGTTGGAGAGGAGGGGAGTGTTACAATGGGTGGGAGACTGAACAAACTTAAATATGACTTGACTTTTTAATATGCAAAAGTGACCAGTAACCCCAAAATGACAACGCTGTGCATCTCTGCCATCTAAAACCCTTGAAGGGCTTCCCACTGACCTCCGTCTGGCAGAGTCTGCTCCGGAACAATGGACACCAGGCTCTGAATGCCCGATCTGTCCCAGCTGACCCTGAATCCTCATTGAAGGATTCCTCTTCTCGCAGGAATCACAGGCTGCTGGTCACCTACACTCTACCTTTGTGTGGGTTAGAAAAAGATGTCCCTCTGGGTGGTTCAACTAGAAAAAGGTGCCTCTCTGGGCCAACATGGCTAAGCTCACTTTTCTGTATTTCAATGCGTTCTCCCCCAAACTAGCCCCCTTGGCTTCCCTTTATTCAGTGTACAACTTGCTTAACTCCATCAGGAAATCATTTTTGTCCCAGGAGGCTGCTAGAACATCCCACCTTTGGACTTTCATAATCATCTGTCCAGACTCTACGGTATATTAGTAAAGTGGCTGGGAATAGCTCAAGGACAGAGCCTGTGATGGCCGTGGGAGTGTCCTGCTCAGCCTCCCTTACAGAGAGACCCTGCTTCAAGGAGCAGCAATGCTGGTGAGCTGACAGCCTCCAGCTGCTGGTCCTTCAGGATCCACTGTGCACAGGGGGTACTCTGTGCCTGACTCGGGCAAGGGGTACGATGACGGAGCCCATGGGGTACCAGAGCTGCCATGCCTACCCAACGTGGAACTCCTCTAGCAAGCAGTCTTTCCTCAGGGGCTCCCCATCAGCCTGACCAAGATGTTCTCTGAGCTGCACTCCCATATCAGGCTCTTCCTCCCAATAATCTGTCCTTCCTTCCCTCTGCTCCTTCACAGGTGTCAGACCTGTACCATGTTCAGAAGACTCTCCCCATCTGTCCGGCTCTGTCTCCCCTTTATCCTTCACAGACATTTCCTCCAGTAAAGCTCTTGGACTTCTGCTTCTGGAAGACCTGAACAGACACAGAAATCTTATCTTTGTATTCCAAGTGCCTGGAATGTTGGGGGCTTGTTTGGAGCAGTGATCATGCACATGGGCTAGAATCACAGCTCAAGGACTTGATCAATAGGTGGCCTTGGGCAGGTCACTTAAGCCCCTCTGAAACCCAGTTCAGTGTCCTCATCTATTAAGTGGTACTGATTATAACACCTACATCATACGATTGTTTGAGAATTCATTACGTTAAGGCATGAATGTGCTTATCACACATGTGAATGTGCCTGAGAACATAATGACTACCCGATACAACGTAACTCATTTGCACTGGATACACTGAGTACACTACACACATGCTAGTGTTGGATGTTACCTTGAGCTGGTAGCAGCAATGGTCATAGTACTGCCAAGCTGTGCTACCCACACCCCGCACACACAGTCCTCTCCAACAGAGGCTGCTGAAGGTGACTTCCTCTGAAGGGGACCACTTGGGTCCCTGGGCCCCAGCCTGGGATATTCCTGGGAGACTCTCCAGGTATCCCACATAGTAAGCATCTGTCAACTCTGCCCCCTCTTCGATACCTACCTGGGAATCAAAATTGTAATTTGGCCCAAGACCAAAGGTGATACAGCCTCATAGTTCAGGATGGCAAAGAATTTCACGGAAAACCTGACTCCTAAGAGAATTGACTGGTGGCTGAGGGCCGTGCAGGATGATTGTGAGGAGAGGCTGTTAGGTTTTCCTGCCCCATTCACTCTGCTCTCCAGCGGTCTCTCTCTCCTGGATCACCTCGAAGCCAAGTGTACTAGGAATTAGCATTAATCATATCCCATCCCATCCCACCTCCTCTCTGAAATACTCTACAACCTCCTGGCCAAGGAAAGAGGGGAGGGCCTCACCTCACCACTTCTGGCTGGGGAGTGAGCTCACCATTGGGATCACGGAAACTTTCTAACTCTGCTAATGACTAGGATCGTCTGCTGAGGGATATGGTCTTACCAGACGATGTTCCAGGGTAAATTGCTCTGGAATGATTACTGGAGTATGCAGCTACACGTTCTTTCTGAGCCAATTCTCACCCCCAGACAATAGGAAATGTAGTTTTTCCTGTAGTTTTTCCAGAAACACTTTCTCTCCTTCCTTCCTTCTTTTCCTTTTTCCTTCCTCCCTTCAATAAATATCAAGAACTCTCGGGCTTCCCTGGTGGCACAGTGGTTGAGAATCTGCCTGCCAATGCAGGGGACACGGGTTCGAGCCCTGGTCTGGGAAGATCCCACATACCGCGGAGCGACAAGGCCCATGAGCCACAATTACTGAGCCTGCGCGTCTGGAGCTTGTGCTCCGCAACAAGAGAGGCCACGATAGTGAGAGGCCCGCGCACCGTGATGAAGAGTGGCCCCCACTTGCTGCAACTAGAGAAAACCCGCGCACAGAAACGAAGACCCAACACAGCCAAAAATAAATTAATTAATTAATTAATTAAATAAAATTAAAAAAAAAAAGAACTCTCTAGGAACCAGGTCCCATGCTGGGCACCTGGGAGTCAGTATTAAATGAGAAAGAATTCCTGCCTTCCAGAATCTCTGATTCTGGACTGAAATCAAGATTAGCAGAATTTTTTTAAGGGCGGGGGGTGTGGGGTTGTGGCGGGGGGTGGGGGGGTGGTGGTGGGAGGGGTGGTGCTCACTGTAACCAGTGGCGATAAAGGCTATAGGGCGTGGGCTCAGGGAGGCGACCCACCCAGCCCTGGAGCCCAGGGATAGAAGCACCAGTTAGACTGAAAACAGAAAGGTTAAAACAGAGGCAAGGAAAGGAGGGCAGTTTGCAAAAAGGATGAGCACACGATTCTTTGTGGCTGGAGGGAGGGCTAAAGTGGGAGCTGGGGGGAATTCCCTGGCAGTCCAGTGGTTAGGTCTCTGCACTTTCACTGCTGAGGGTGCCGGCCGGTTCAATCTCTGGTTGGGGAAATAAAATCCCACAACCTGCGCAGTGCAGCCAAAAATTAATTAATTAATTAAATTTTTTTAAAAGTAGGAGCTGGGCAGCAGCAAGATGTGTAGAGGCTGGCAGGGGTCAGGCCCCAAAGTGCTCTCCATGCCATTAAAAAGGATTATGGACTTAATTCTGAGGGCAATGGGGAGCTACTGATCTTTCCTACACAGAAGAATGTGAGAATGTTCAAGGGTGGAAAATGGATTGAAAGGTACGGATTGGAGTCATACAAGCCAGGGATTTCAACTCACTGAGGGCTTTTTCACCTAAGTGTTGCTTCACAGCTCCATTTCCACAGTTGTAACATTGGTATCCAGCTCCCCAGCCACTAGTCTACCAGAAACAGCTTCCGTCTTGAGGCAGAAAGGCAAAAGGATACACCAAGGGTCACATGAGAAGCCTTCTATCAAAGCCAGCACTGGGCAGTATCTGGGGACTCAGTGGCCCTCATCTCATTTAGCCTTCCTAACAGCCCTACCATCGTCAGTTCCTAGCTGAGGACACTGAAGGTCAGCAAGAGAAGTGACTTACCCAAGGTCACAGAGCTATTAAGTGGTGGAGCCAGAATTTGAACTCAAGTCCCCAGACTCCAAGTCCAGTGCTCTTTGCTCTACACCAAGTTATCTCATGCAGAGGACAGCAAGTGCTGTGAAAGACACAAGGAGGAGGAAATTAATGAGGCCTGTAGAAGTCAGGGCAGGATTTATAGAGGCAATGAAGGAGGATGGGAAGTGCACCTTGAAGGCTGGGTAGATGCTAGGTGAGCAGAAAGGAGTGACGAGGTGAAAGGAGAGAAGAAGGGGTAAGTGAGTGAAGCGTCACAGTGAAGACCAAGAATGACACAACCATGGGACATTTATATAAATGTGACATAAGTTTAATCTACGTCTCAGGAGGTGAAGAGACATGGAGAATGGAATGAAAGGTCTAACACATGTATAAGCTGAATCCCAAAAAAGAGAGAGGAGAATGAAGAGGAGGGAATATTTCAAGAGTGAATGCTGAGAATTAGTCAAAGACACATAACAGTGAAATGGCACAAAGCTACTCAATGTTTCATTTTGTCAACCAGAGAGAAAAGGCAAAGAATAAAAAATTAAACTGATGGTTGACTTCTCCGTTGCAACAATAGAAGCCAGAGGACAATGAGAGAATATTTTCAGAGTGCAGAGGAAAAAATAATGGTGTTTAATGAAACTCTTTCAAGGTGAAGGGAAAAATAAAGACATCTTCAGAAAAAAAAAATTTGAGATTTGACTACTAAGAAAATTCCAGAGGATATACTTCAATTAGAAGAAATATAATCCTAGACAGAGAATCTGAGATGCTAGAAGGAATGATGAGCATGGCTACTGTAGGTCAATTAAAAAATATATATTGACTTACATTAAAATTGTAAGTTCAACATTAGTGTATCTATAATTATAATTGGTAAAGTCAAGATTATACATGGTGTGAACAGAATGCTGTATAGAAACTATATGTACATTATTTGTCAGCATTTCATGCAAGTGTGATTATTTTCTAAGGCCCTTCTAGCTCTGGTTTTATGAAATATGTGAATGTAGTATTTTCATCAATAAAGTTTAATGCACTAAGCATTAGTTTAAAATTTGAATGAGAACAATGTTAGGTAGATATGAAGTTATTTACCACATGTTGTAATGATCATGTTTTGAATTTATTTCAATATGCAGTATTTGAAAAATGTCAATATGTAAAGAAAAGAAAATGAGTACAATTAAGTCAATATATTTTTAAAGTAATTTTTGTAATTTAGCAGACATTGCATCTTAATATAACTATTAAAATCGTGCCCTTGTGAAAAAAAATAAAAATAAAAATATATATTGGCTTACAAAATAATAATAATGGTAATTTGAGGGTTTGAATAAGATAGAACTATAATACTGGACAACATCTTATCAGTTGAGAGAAGGGTGCTTGGAGTTTAAAAAATCTGTTTAGGAAGAGAGTAAAGATATATATTAACTTTATAATATATTAAGTATGCATGTTAAATCACCTGAATTAACCACTAAAAGATAGGCATTGTTGTTCTGTTGTTCTCCAAACAACAGAAGTGGGAAAATGCAATGAGAAAAAAAAATTTTTTTTTCAATGAAGTGTGAAACAAGCTAATAACTGAAAAATAAATACACTATAGTTCCATTTATATTAAATTGAAAAACTCACAAAGCTAAACACTAGTGTTTGGAGATCAATATATAAACAATACATGAAGCAAAGAAATGAAGGACAAAATACTGAGGATAGGGATCGTATCTGGTGGAAGGAAGAGGGCTGCCCGGGTGAGAAGCACACAGGGGCTTCCAAGGATTGGTGATGTTTCCACTCCTTAAGTTTTCATTCTGCCCTGCTTTTCACCAGGGTCAGCGGCAGAAGCAAACAGAGGTGTAACCTGGAAACTGAGGCAGAATCCCAGCATACAGATGCAGGCCCTTGATGGGGACTAAGGGGAACAGGGCACTGGACCTCAGCGGGCCCACAGGTCCCTGATGTGCCCAAGGCTTCTCGGGAGGTCAGAGGCAATCCGACTAACTGCAGCGTCCTCCGTGGGGACACTGCCCAAAAAGACAGGGCCAAGGTCAGGGGACAGAGGCCCTTCAGGGCAGCAGCCCCCTTCCCCACGGTTGCATCAGGTGAGGGTGAAAAGGTGGGGCAGGCAGAAGGGAACGTGTACGCTGGCACAGCAAAGAAGCCCAGGCTCCCATCACCCCCGCATTAACATCGCAGGCGGGAGTCTGCAGCCAGCACACCTGTGAAGTGAAGCCAGCTGCTCCTGACTCCTGTCTGTTACTGCACCTCGAGCACAATTCCCGAGCATTCTTCCTGCCGCCTCGCCTAATCATCTCCCTGGATTCCACGCAGATGCTCTCAAACGCCAACTACTCCACGTTCGCTATCAAAATATTCAATATTTGCTCCATCGGTGCTAACCAGCGGCAGCCCCAGGAAAGGAAAGGCACTTTAAGCATACTTGCAAAAGACCCTCTGCTCTAATGGACCCATAAATCCACATGTTAGCAAATCCTAAAGCAGACCTGGGATTCAGTTCCCAGCCCCTCCGCCACCTCCGTACCTCCGTCCCTGAAATCTTTAGCTTGGAATTGAACCTCAGTAACCAAATGAGCTCCTTTTATTTCTGTTAGAGCTTCTCCCTGAAAAGAAAGGCAGGCAGGCCAGACAGGATGTTTTACTTTTTATGGGTCTCAATTTATCTGACATGCGTATTTCTTAAAGCTTTCACCAAAGCTACACCTCACCGGCCAACAACTCCATTACCTTTCTCATTCAATTTTGTGACTTTCCTTTCTTACTGCCATACTTTCCAGACGGTATCATTAAGGGGGCTGGAATTATTAATCACTTCATTCTCGACAGTTTCTCAGAGCATCCTAAAGCCACAGAGATTGTGATGAATGAGTTCAAATGCCTTCATTTTTTATAACTCCAGATGAAATTTAGCCACAGTTAACTGCTGAGACAAGTGTTTCTCTGGACAAGCATCTTGATTCCAGATATATTATGCACAAGAGGCCCCATTCCACGCCCATGACTGCCTGCTCCAAGCTGACATGCCAGGTTCAAATCACTGGTGCCGCGCTGTTCATGACATGGTTGCAACCACCCAGCAAAACGACTTCTGAAACTGGCTACACAAGGATCCTGTGTAGCACTAACCTCAACTGGAAGCATAAATTCATTATTTGATTCATGCCAGTCTCGCTTACTGTGAGTTCCACTAGGCCAGTTATTTTCCTCGATATGGTGGACATCAATTGGTCTTGCCCACTCAGGACCATTTGCCCTTCTTCTGGCAAGGGAATGGTGAGCTTCCTTTGGGAGGCCACACTATCCCACTCGGTCTATACAGTTGCAATGGGATGGACTCTTCCCTGCTCTGGGGATGGTCGTGTGACTCAAGCCTAGCCAATCAGAGAGCTCATCCCTCTGCCCATGGTGATTGGTTCAGGAGTGGGCATGTGACCGAACCAGAGCCAACAAGGCAGAATATTGGGACTAATACCAGAAATTATTTGAAAGAAAAGTATGCCCTATCCTCTGCCGGATTTGAACCTAGGAGAATGAATGCACACATGCAACCACAGGCTGATACATTGCTTGAGAATAAAAACAACATGGAGAGCAGCAGAGCTGAGAGATGGAGAGAGGCCAGTTGCTAAAAACTTAAGCTCCCTGGATCAAGCAAAGCCTGAAGCTGGCCTGATGTTTGGGTTTTTCCAGTCACATAAGCCAAAAAATTCTCTTTTGAGTATATCAGTACAATTTTTTTTCTGTTAATTCCAAGTGAATGTAAGTGCCATGAGGGGAGGGAAGTTGTCAGTTTTGTTCACCACCACATGCCCTGTACTTAGTACAGTGTCTCATGGACAACAGAAGCTTAATATTAATAATCAACAAATGATTTAACTGCCTTACACAGCGAGCCTGCTCCCTGGTGCCCCTGCCCAGGGAATTCAACAACCCCAAACTCTGACAACTCCCTGTTTTACTCCATTTACTGCATTTACTCCATGAGGACTCCATTTATTGCGTTTATTGTGGAGACTGGGATAGCATCCTTCAGGAATTCTATGGGAGGTGGCCCCAGCTGCAGGAGGAGCAGACACTTGCCCCAGCCAAGAATAAGGCATGGCAGCTGAAACAGCTGGCCCCACGGCCCAGAGATGGCGGCTGGATGTCTCCTAAAGGAACAGCCATCTCTTCATCCTCAAGGAGACATCCTGCGTGCCCCAGGGCAGTTTCTTAACCTTTGGAGCCTCTAGTTCCTTACGTTGAGATGGCAGCAAGGCCACAGTGCGTCACAGGTAGGAGCGTGGACTGTGGAGCCAGACCACCAGGGTTTGAATCCCACCACCCCCACTTACTAACAGTGAACCGCAGGCAAGTGGCCTCAGTTCTCTATGCCTCAGTTTCCTCATCTGTGAAATGGGGCTAATGCTAGTAGCAAGCACACAGTGTTATTATGAGCATCAAAGAAGTTAAAGTATGTGATGTGCTTAGAAGAGGGCCCCACATACTGTAAGCACCATGGACCTAACTGCTGGTATTATTACCTCTTCCAGAAAGTTGTGCAAAGGGTAAATGAGATACTGGATGTTCGATATTTACTGGACACAAAGCTAGCACAAAGGAAATGGTCACTAAATTACCAGGTAAAACATAAAAGCCAGTGTGAGCCCACACATGAGGCCAACCAACCACACCTCGGGGATACAGACCAGTGCACACCTGACGGAGGAGTGGTACCACCTCAGGTACCCCCTGCCCAGGGATGCCATCAGTCCAAGTGGTGCCTCTGGGCACCTCCAGATAGACACAGCCCCATGCAGGGGACAGGGCCTGGAAACAGGGAAGAAGGGGTTGGTGATAACTTCATGAGATCAGAGAAATTATAGAAAAATAAAAGTGCATTTTCTTTGTACACTTAAATAAACTTGAAATGTGGCTACACAAATGTTGGTAATGCCTTACTGTCTGCAGGGGGCTGACAGTGTATTTGTGATGATTACAGGAGAAAACACACGTTAATTGCAAGCCATGTTGATCCCCTGCAGGAAGTGTTTCCAGGAGGTTGAATCCTAAAGCAGGGGACACCCTCCTGCCTCGTGCACTCCTGGGGGCTGATGTGGGGGAGTGTGAATCACAACACCCAAAAGCAGCATCACTATTTTAAACGAAAGCTGTAAGCAAATGACGCTGACATGTGAATGTATAAAGAACTTAATTACTAAACAGAAGGTAATTTGGGTCTAATAAACTTTTAATAATTAAGCATAAGTGTTACATAAGTCATTTCCAGAAAGCTTCTCAACTAGTGTAGTGACTGTACTTTATTCTCTAGCAAATGTCAAAGCCGCCATATTTGTCTCTCAGATAAACAGAGAAAGAAGAGCTCACAGTGGGAAGGTGGGGGGAGAAAAGTCATGTAATCTGATCTAATCCCCATCAGACTGGACAATCCACACTTTCACTGTCTTGACTGAAGAGCCATCTGGCCTCTGTTTACACATCCCAGCAGTGGGTGCTCCTAGCTCCTGGAGGTAGTTTATTCCATCTCAGGACAGCTAACTGCTAAAAAGATGATCAGACTGAACCAAAGTCAGCACCTTGTGATTTTCACCAGGTGCTCCATTTCTTGAGGCCACTGACCTTGAGGACATTAGTGGTTTGAAGACAGCAGCTGTGCCACCCACCCCAAGTCTTCCACCTCAACCCCATGCCTGTCATCACAAAAATGTGAGGCCAAGGGCTCTGGCATGAGCTGGAGCCCTGGGTGCCAGGGCTGGGATGAGCTGGGGGCTGGGGATTGGTGGGAAAGTAGCCTACAGGTCCCAGAGCAAAAAAAACCTAAAGGCAGTTTCCTGGGTCTAACCTATGATAGAAACTTCCCGGAGTTAGCAAGGTAGGAGGAACCTCTTGTAACCACCAGAAATATGATGAGACTGTCAGAAGTATATTAAATCAATTACATCAACAGAAATCAAGTTGACTGTCACTCTGTGCTTCTATTTAATCCTGATAGAAAATAAAAAATCACTTCTATCAAATCCAAGCCATCTAGGTCCCCCAACCCCTGTCCCTTCCCACACAGTTTAGTTACCCACACCTGTGCATCAGAAAACAATCTCAGCAAAACATCCAAACTAAAAGTGTTAGGTAGACAAGACACAAAGGGTCTGAAATCAGAAACATGGAATTATAGAGAGCAGAAAGGAAAGAGTTACAATCTTGGGGACACCATTACAGTCAATGCTTTCCTAAAGCAAAAAATAATTTCGCTCTTCTTTGTAATCTTTTCTTGATACCCTATAGCCAGTGCACAATTCTTTTAAAAAAGAAGGAAAAAGATTCCTTTATTTCTTAGTTGGAACAGCTTAAACAAGAACTTAAGAGAAAAGTAGGTCAACTGACCTACTTTTTTTATTCTTTAGAAATGTTTGCATTTGGGATCAGATTTGGTGGAAATTTTCCATTCCAAATTCTGCTCAGGAAAGGAAAATTAGCAATCTGACTTGACGAGATGGATTGTGACATGCTAACCGTCCTTCCAAATGACCCATGTGTTACCCCTCACAGCTTTTAAAAAAATTTCAAGATGGGTATCATATTTATAATGAAAAAAATTCAGACTTTTACTTTTTTGTGGGGAAGGCTAAATATGTACCATCTTCCTTTTGTGAACAGTCATTTGATGTCATCTTTCTCTTTACTTCCAAGTGATAGCAGTGGCATACCCTAAGGGTATGAAGCCTCATTTACATGCTTCAAATCCCAATATGCATCTCCAAAGGCTACCATGTTTATTTATTCTATATAACAAGTGGAAGCATTTACTGCAAGTTCTAAACACTTTATAAATATTATACATGTAATCCTTATAACACCACCACTACTTTCTCTACCCCTGGTTTCTTCAGCTAGTCCTTGCTTCACATGGATTTGGTGCCTGGGTCCACACCACCCGGGTCCCCCACTCTGGCTGCCACCTCTCAACAGGTTCCAAAGCCTCACGTAGTTTCCTATCCTTCCACTGATCTTGAAAGCTGAGGACAAGAGCCTAGCTGGCTCACTCCCTCCATCTCAGCCCCAGACACTCTAGCTCCTGAGAGTGACCCCAAAGACCAAACAGGGCATTCCCAGATTTTCCCTCAAGCTGGGCCAGGAGACCAGTGGCAGCTCTGCTCTGGAAGGCCCACGGATTGAGGAGGGGTGAGATTTAAAAGAAAGAACTCAGGCCGTGCGTAACAGAAGTTCAAGTGAATATACAGTAAGGGATTGTGAATCCAGAGGAGGCACTTTTTCGCCCCAATCTCCCTGCCTGGCTAGCGGCATATTCAAGGGGCCACCAGAATGCAGGAAGAAAAACTGGGGTCCAGAAGCCCTGCATCTTGTCCCAGCTCCCGTGCTTCCTGCTGGGTGAATAAGGGTGATTTCTCAAGCTTTCTGGTCATCAGCGTCACCATCTGTAAAGGGCTAACCGTGACCAGCTCAAGGAGAGGTTGAGAGTACCTGTGAGCTGGTGCACGTCAAACCGCTCCGCACGTCTACACAGCTAGGCAAACACGCAAGACTTCACATGTGCTGTCCCAGTGCATGCAGTTGTGGGGGACCGGGGGGGGGGGCGCAGCGAGCGAGACCCCATTCCCACTCAGCCCCGGCCTCCCCAGGCTCAATCCTTCCCACCTCGTAGGGGCTGCCGCCCTGCAGGACTCCCGGAAGGGTCATCCAGACGGGGCGCCCACTGCTATGCCTCAGCTCCTGGACCACAAACAACATCACTAACAGAGACACAAATAAGGCGAAGAAGCACAACAGTCACTGGGAGAAGAACACCTTACTCCACAGCCCGCAGACTCCCGCCCGGGTGCCTGCTCTGTGGCCAGCCTCACACCCTGGCCAGCCTTCCCCATTCTCCTGACCGCCTGAGAAAACTTTCGAGGTCCTGGGGCAATGCCAGCAGAATCACACTGCATCCCAGATGCTAGGGAGAGAAAGCTCTCAAGGGCCCTCGGGCCACCCATCTGAGGCGTCCAATAGCCATCCTGCTGCCCAATAGTAGCTGCAACCATCTTTCTTCTATTGAAGTGAAATGTGTCTCTTTAGAACTCCCAGCCCCCAAGCCCCTTTAATTATCTCCCTTTCTCCAGACAGGACTCCAGAGATTGGGGAGTAGTGGCTCTGTTCCCCGCTTCTGCAAGACAAACATTTCCCCAAATAATCACTAAAAATGACTGCTATGACTTCTACATCCTCCCCCCCGCCCCCTTCAAAGACATTCGGATGCGCTGTGGTCACAAGCAAGGTGGACAAGGAGGCCGAAGGGAGGGACCCGTCCTAGAACCCTGCAGCCCTGAGACCTTCAACACTCCTCTCCTCCACGTGTGCCCTGAAGTCGCAGCACGGGAAGGTAGGAAGCAGTGCCCATTCCACTTAGGAGCTCTGCTTTGCACGGAAAGCCACCCCCCAGCTGCTGGACCCCCGCAAGCTGCACCATCTACATGGTGCTTGTCAGAAAAGGCATGATGTGAACACCCCACCTGAATGCAGGACAGGCCATCAGGAGATCCACTCCGGAGCCCCAGCTCCACCATCCACTGTGCCGCCGCAGTCCCCGCCAAGCCCTAAGGGCCAGTCGCAGTCAGCCAGTGGGCTGCTGCCAGGACAATGAACCATGGACCAAGTGTGACTGTTTTCTAGACTGTTGTCTTTTCTCAGGAAAAGAAATGGGTTCTGACTGAGCCAGTGTTCAGACAGAGGGTATTCTTAATAGTTTTAGATACATGTTAAAGTCCAAAAATAGATATTTTTCCCCCGCAAAGCCAAGCTTATATGCACTAGCTTTTCTCAGGAGTATTTTTGTATACCAGAAGTCTCTCTTAGAACCGCTGGAACATAATAATGAACCGCGGAGAAACGAGGAATGACTTTAGCATTTTCTCTCTCTTTTTAACAGTGGGGACTTTATCAAGAACCCCATGGTCCCAGCAGGAAGCCAGTTCCTCCTTCCCTCCCGCTCTGTGCTCTGAGCCCACTTCCCCAAACTGTTTCCCCAGGGAGGTGGGATCTCTAGTGGCCCACCTCAGTGCATCAGCACTCATGCCAACGGCTCGTTATGGTGGACAGAGCACATTTGTTGGCTTGATCTTCATACGTATCCTGTGGAGTCAATGTTATCATCACAGATGGGGAATTTAAAGGACATACCCAAGGTCACAGAGCTGCTAGGTTCTAGAGGGGGCCCCAGATCTTCAGACTTTTTGTCCGCATCGCTCTTTGGATTACACCTTGACACATCCAAATATGTTTGATAGAAGGGAAGAAAATAGAAGTCACAGTAGTCCTTTTTAACCTGCATCTAAAATCCATCTAAATTAACTAGGAATGCTTTCCCCAGGAAAGAAAAGATTTATATTGGGATTGCGATCGATTGCATTATTGGCTCAAATTCTCCTCCCCTCCCTGTCTTCATACCCTTTGACGCATGGCTTTGCAGTTCCTCACACGAAAGGAGAATATTTTTCCCAGCGCCTCAACTCTGTGACATATTGTGGCCAATGGCACGAGGTGAAAGTGACAGCGTGCTGGTTCGGAGGCTAGACTTCTGGAGCCTAGCGTGCTGCCACGTGCTCTCTGGTTCCTGAGAAGAGCACGCCTGGGCTAGCCTGCCAGTCCCAGGAGGAGCCTGAGAGCTACACGGAGCAGAGCCGCCCCAGCGAAGATGCCCCGCCAAGACCAGCTGGGAGCAGAGCCCCAGCCAACTTGCAGCAGACTCCCTGACAATTAGCCTGTGCGGCAGGAGGTTTCTTCTCTTGTACAGATCAACATGGGGGAGTCCCACCAAGGATGCTGTAGGGAATTGCTACGTTGGAAGAGAAGTTGGACCATACCAGGAGTTCCAGACTTTGGGATTTTAGGTATAAGTAGAAAGTGTGGAAACCAACATGGGGCTGCTCCCTTTTTGCTTTTCTGAGCAAAGGCAATATATAAAAAAAAACTACTGCTTACTATCACCATCAATTCATAAGAGATAGGACATTTTAAAACTAAAACTGAGGAGAGGATATCATCTTCGAGTACAACACAGTCCTTTTCAAGCAAAGATAGTTGGCCACCCTCCATACGTGAGCCTTTTCCTTTCATCTTGTCACAGATCAGTGAAAACTTTGACACATAGCTCTGGTCTGCGGATTAGCAACGTTCCTGCACGCTTTATGGTGGAACTGTCAGAAGAACACGAAATCAGTTACATAAATTTCGAGACTTAAATCATGGCTCTGCTTCTTCTGTGACAATATAAAAACTACACGTCTTTTTCATCAGGATAGAAAGTAAAGCTAAAGATAAATGTAAGCACCTCTGCCGTGCCTTTTCCGTTGGTTGCCACAAGTACAGCAGAGCAGCCTGTGGTTCTGACAAACCCCAACCGTGACAGAATTTTTAAGGTGCACTACGCAGGTGCCCAAGATGCTAGTTTTGTGCTTCCATGATTATGATAATATACGAATGAAAAGGAAAGCAGTGGGCTTCCCTGGTGGCGCAGTGGTTGAGAATTTGCCTGCCAATGCAGGGGACACGGGTTCGAGCCCTGGTCTGGGAGGATCCCACATGCCGCGGAGCAGCTGGGCCCGTGAGCCACAATTACTGAGCTTGCGCGTCTGGAGCCTGTGCTCCGAAACAAGAGAGGCCGCGACAGTGAGAGGCCCGCGCACCACGATGAAGAGTGGTCCCCACTTGCCACAACTCGAGAAAGCCCTCGCACAGAAACGAAGACCCAACACAGCCATAAATAAATAAATAAATAAATAAATAAATAAATAAATAAATAAATAAAAAAAGAAAGAAAGAAAGAAAAGGAAAGCAGTGATGCAAATGGAACCTCCCACAGGGGCTACGGGGACACATAACAGGGACAGAGGTCAGAGGCAGGGAATCCCCGGGACACACAGCTAGGCCACACATGAACGTTGACTGTCGACTTTCTGAGCCATAAAGAGCCACCCCATCCTTCTGTTAGATTTGTGGAGGCCCAGGAGAAGGAAGGGGTCTGAAGGTGGATGGTGGTCCTAACAGATTCTATTATCATTCCAAACTGTCCATACCACAGATGCCAGGCTGGCTCTGGCCAGAGAAATGTGAGCAAAAATGGCATACGTCAGTTGCAGGCAGAAGCTCCGGGAGCCCGTGTGTCCCTGGCCATGCCCCTCTTTTTCCCTCTGTCATGAGGTCACTGGCGTTTCCAGTAGAGGCAACTCCTTCTGTCTGTGGCCCAGATTAAAGTTCACGACCAACTCCCACTGGGCATGTTACATGGGTAAGAAATGAGTCTTGGCTGGCAGACGTCACTGAGACTTTGGGATCATTTCTCACTGTAGCATAACTAAGCACAATCTGACTGACACAATGGGGATGTTATTGAGGTGAAGAACTCAACATCAGTGGCAACAGAGAAAGAGGGTACATTTGTCTTGGATGCGTTTCTCTACCTGATCTCTGAGCAGGTAGGAAGCAGAGGTGAGGGTTGAATACAGAGATGCCTAAGACACAGGGCCCTGGCCCCTTTGAGCCCTCGGCTAACCGGAAAGGCTAGTGTCACCTCTCCTGTGGCTGGGTTTTCTCATTGCTCGCAGGTTAACCTCACTCATCAGGCCCTCAGGGGCCTCACACACCTACCAGGCCCCATGCGGAGACAGAAGGTGCCTCTGAGGAGCCCTGGACGGCCAAGGAGGCTGCGCGGTGAGGGCAGTGGGCAAGGGTCATGTTCCTCCCTTCCCAGCAGAGGGCAGTGCACGTCCAGAGCCCTGGGGCCTGCAGTCCCCTGCACTCCCGCTCACAGACGTTGTGCTTGGTCCCTGACCATCTCCACAAAGGTCACTCGGTGTTTCAGCACACGCCCTGGGGAAATCAAAGCTTGTGCCTTGAGCTCAACACACTCAATGAGCAAAGACAGGACAGACATGACACCTCTCTCTACTCCACTCCCAGCAGGTGAGCCAGGAGCGCTGAGCCTTAGCCTTGGGAGACCGGCCAGTCTTTGCGGGGCCGGAGTGGAATTAGCAGAGTCTAAAGTCCTTGACTCCTCTGACTGTGGCGGCCCTTCAGGACCCCGCACCACCCCCAGAGGGAGGCTGAGACGTGGAAATGATCTGCCCCGGGGATCCGGAAAGCCACCCTACCGTGGAACCAGGGGGCGATGGCTTTGGTGCTCCTCTCAAAGCCAGCTCGGCGAGGCAGCTGTTCCTCCTTAAACCAGCGGACGATGACTTCTCTGGAGGCAGGACACAGGGGCCGCTCCCAAGTCCTGCGGAGACTGAGTGTGGGAGAGTTAGGGAGAGAGCAGAGGGTGAGAGAGGGGAAGGAAGGAGCGGGAGGGAGTGGGGAAGACCGCTGTGAGAGTGAACAATCCCGACGCCCACACTCAGGCCTGTGGAGAGGATTAAATGAGTCCAGGTACTTGAAGGCACTTTGCAGATTATAATGTACCAGCTGTTATTGATTTTCCCAAAAGAAAACTGTTGTCACTTAGCTTGAAAAAAAGCCACGCAGGTGCGAGTGCGAAATAGGATAGGAGGGGATGTCTGAGGGAGGGAAAAGGCATATTTGCCCTCTAGAATGGCCAGGGCATAGACATCAGCATCTATGAAGAAGGATCGTAATGTAATAGGAGCAAAATCATGAATATGCGCGTGTCCTCCGCCCTCCCCAAACCCGCACTGAAGAGAACTCTGGTTTTGCCGCTCCCCGTCTCACCCACCCCTGCCGTCTAAGGGGACACCTGGCTTGGCCAGCTAGCCTTCCATGCTTTATGAGGCAGAACCAGGACAGTGAAGAGCCTCAATCTGCTCTGGAAACGGCTGAGCTTCACCACCAAGAAGTAAGAGGGAAGAGGACAGAGGAAAGGGAGAGGGGAGGAAAGAGTCGCTGCACGGGCTGACTTTTGTTGGAGGAGCGGGTGTGGAATTGAAGATCCTGGGAGGGAGATGAACGGGGGCACTTGAAGAAGGTCTGAGTAATAAATTAGATGCTTTTTGACATTTTCTCATAAGTAAGCCCAGATTTTAATTGTTATACTGTGTCTTCTGAACGTATACAGAGACGGGGCCACGTGAGACCCCACTGTACTACAGCCACACTAACATGAAGCCCAGTAAGGGTTTGACAGCACTTGCCCCATAACAACACACACCACTGTGTGTTGAGGTGATATGCAGCAAGATCACACTGCACTGCTGCGTGGGATGAAAATAGAGCTTCAGCAGACTTTGGGCCCAGCTTGAACAACCACAGCTTTTTCACCCTTCCACCTGAGTGACAGCAGCCTGGCAAATTCTCACACTGTCATCGCTGTCTGTCCACCTAATAGCACTGGCATTTAGAATTCACCACCACTGTCATCGTCGCTTATGAAATAAACGTCAGCACGAAGTCACGACGTCTTTGCATTTCCCCTGCACCAACAAACACTTTGATGCTGAGCCCAGCACTTCCTGGCAAACCCCAGAATGAGCTCCTATTTTTACTCACCCTAACATGAATCCACATACACACACACAGTAGTGAACGCTGTAGATTTTAGAAAAGATGCAAGAAGAAAGACAGAGGGTGAGGTTCCATTGAACAGCTTAAAGCCATCATCAGTGGAGCCGGTGCTCCAAACCCCTTGCTTCCCACTGCCACCTCTGCAGGCTTTTTTTAACCCCCCCACCAGCCAGCTTTGCTCCTCTGTATCCGCCCTTGAGGGTTTCCCTCTTCTCAGGAACCTCAGGTGCTCTGCCTCTTTATGAAGCAGCACACTGCAGCCCTGCCCCAGCCTCTTCCTTCACACTTGCATTCCCCGATAAACAACTGTGCTCAGGGGGAAAAAAATATCCTCTGGTTTCTAGGACTCATTCTCCTTAGAAGGCAAGAGGAGGTTATAAATAACAGCAAGGAAAATTCGTTCACTCTTGTCCCTCTGTTTCTAAGCAGAGAATCTGATTCCCCAGAATATCAATGCTAGGACCAAGTGCTCCAAGAGGCCACCTGGCCAGAAGCCTCACGCCTGCACCTGGAACTCTCTCCCATCAACAATGTGTCTGCCCCCAGCATAACCGGGCGAGCGTGGGCCGGCCGCCGGTGCCAGCACCACAGTGCTGAGGGCAGTGAGGCCACGGGGACCTGTTCCATGGGGCAGCCGCAGGAAGGAGGCTGGTGCATGGCTTCTGGCGCCTGGGTCTGCCGCTGCATCTGCATGGTCCCTGGTCCCCCTGCTCCACCCAAGGCGGCACACTGTGGCTGTCACTTCTCCTCTACTGACAGCCACACACGGCGAGCCTGGAGCCAGACTGCAACACAGTTCATGCAGCTCTGTCTTCTGGGCCTGAAGGACAAATTATATGTCTCCTTTAAAAAAAAAAAAAAAGCACAAGAGGAAGAAGGCTTTTCTAACTATGTCTCCAAATCCAGGAAACATAAAAGAAAATCTGACCTCGTAAAAATCAAGAACTCCTGCATGACAGAAAACATCATCATAAAAGTCAAAAGACAAATGACAAATTGAGGGGAAAGAAATGTTTATCACAAAGAAAAGCATCCCTAATATTTTCCCTAATATTTAAGGAGTTCCTGGAAACAGATGGCGAAAGGACCAATAACACAATGAAGAGGCAGGAAGGGAAATGAACAGACAGAGAAATACCAAAGGCCCTTACACATATATAAAATACTTCATCTCACACATAAATAGAAATGCAAATTTAAATTTTCACTGAGATATTATTTCTCACACAAAACAAAAGTCTGACAACATATTGTTGGCAAGGCTAAAGGATGAGAGTATTCATTGGTACCACCCCTGTGGAGGGCAAGTTGATGGTAACTATCAATACTATAAGTGCACGTAGCCCTTAACCCAGTGGTCCCACTTTTGGGAATCTCTCTTGTAGATAATAGTTTGCATGTGTATAAAATTAATGTCTACAAGGTTACTCATTAAGGGCACTGTTGGTAGTAACCAAAGATTTCAGACAACACCAATGTCCATTAATAGAGGTTTTGAAAAATAAATTAGAGCACAGCCATGCAGTGGAATACTATGCACCTGTAAAAAGAAAACTAAATAAAAATCATCAGGTAAGAATCGATATGTAAAGACCTCCAAAATTTATAGTTAAATGGAAAAAAAATCAAGATGCAGAACCATGTGTATGATAGGCAAACTTTTATGCAAAAAAAAAAAAAAAGAGGGAGATACAACTTTTCACCTTGGCAGTTGCGAAAAGGAACTGGGAGGACACACAAACTAAGAACAGTGGTTCCCTGTGCAGGGAAGAGGGAACTGAGTAGACGGACGGCAAGGATGGGAGTCAGCCTTTTCTCCATGTATCTTTTTAAACTTTCTGGTTTGTGAATCATATAAATGACAAGGAAGGAGGAAAGGAAGGGAGGGAAGGAAGGAAGAAACGCAGATGTGGTCAGTTCTCCCTGGGCTGCAGGGAGAGGGAGAGGGGGTTTTATGAATAATCCTAAATCCCAATTAAAGCAAAACCCAGACAACCCTCTATCATCTGGGGCTGAATGGACTCTTCTGCAGGTTTATTGTGGTTCAGGGAGCAGCAGGAACTCACCATCCAGCCTCTGAGCCCTCACTGGGGCAGCAGACAATCAGCAATAATGAGGAGGGGAACCAGCCTTAGGGCTGGCCTGAGGTGGGCACAGGCGGCAGGTGGAGAGGCTCCAGGCAACCTCCTGATCCTCGGTCCCAGCAATCATGGGCAGTCAGTCACCTGAGTGCCCTTGCCAAACCACTCATCAGCCCAGCATGTGAGGACCCTCCTGCACTCAACTGCGTTCATCTGCAACCGGCTATCAGAACCTGGGATGCACCAGCACTGCCTGTGGTTACAAAAAGCAGCAGCCAGTTCTGGTTCCAGGCTGCTGGGCCACATTTAACCCATTTGAGGTCTTATATTACAAGTTCTTAAACTGGGGTCTACGGATCTTTAAGAGCTGGAAATTATATGCAAACATTTTGGGGTATTTACATATGTGCATTTCGCAGAGAAGAGGGTATACACAGCTTTCTTTAGATTCTCAAAGGAATCCTAGACCCCAAAGAGGTGAAGCCTCCCAGAGCTCCAGAGTTGGTAGAAATCTCCAACCCCGACTCCTCTCCCCCGCTCCTGACCCATTACACAGACTAGGGCACTGAGGCCAACAGAGGGGAGATGACTAGCCCCAAATTTCACAGCAAGTCGGAGGCAGAGCCGGACTGGATCCCTGGTGCCCTACGCCCCAGCCGAGGCCCTCCCCCCAGACACACCGCGGATGCGGATGTGGGATGCGAGGTCCGCGACCCACCTGCCAGGCACGGCCAGGGGTGAAGGCGGCCCCGGGCCCAGGAGGTGGTGGCAGAGTCTCGCCTCCTGCTCGTGGCTCTGGCCGAGCTCTCGGAACCTGGAGCTGAGGCCAGCGACCGTGCCCTTCTGGATGGCGCGGAGGGAGTGGCGCCGGTACTCGTCCCGGGCGCGCTGGGCTCGGCGCCTCCTCTCCTCGTCAGCCGCCTTGGACCGACGCACTGGAAAGGAATAGAGAGCGTGTTCACCAAGACCCGCAGCCCAGGCCATGCACTGAGCAAGCCAGTACATGGCCAGGAGCCCTGGGACTCACCCGGAGTCCCAGGATTCATCCGGATGCACCCACGTGCGCTGCGTGGAGGCTTGGCACCCGGCAATGGCAGGCCCGACCAGAGCCAGCAGCCCTGGGTTAGCCTGTCCCTGTGGGGATAAAGACACTCATGACAGTTTGGGGTGGTCCAGCTGTTCCTGTGGCCCTGTTCCAGAATGAGCAAGCAACTTTTGGATGGAAATTTACATCTCCATGTGTAGTTCTTCCTGGAGTGCCCTGCTCAGAGCAGCTTCTCAAACTCCGTGCCCCGCCCCAAGGACACCTGTCGAAGGGGTTAGCATCTCAAATACCACTGCCACCACCCATGCTGATTACAGCTTTCTCTGTGCCAAGCCCTGAGCTCCGGGCCCTCCCTGCAATATCGCATTGTAGACACTTCCTCCAGCCACCAAGGGAGGAGGGCACGTCACTACGTTTGCACAGAAACCCAGCCTCCGGGAGGTTAAGCAACTTGTCCGAAGTTAAATAGCTAATAAGGGGCAGAGCCAGGGTCGGAACCCAGGTGTGTCTGGCTCTGAAACCCACGCAGCTCTCTACACCACTCTACCCCACTTCTCAAGCTTCCTTCCATTTTAAAATCAGGTGTATCTGACACCAGAGCCCCTGCTCTTTCCTACAAAAAGCCACAAGAGCATTTAAGACCATCCCACCCAACCTCCTCATGTTACTCATGTGGAAACTGCTTTCCAAGGAAGGACGCCGACTTGCCCAGCTGGGTCAGTGGCCAAGCCTGGCCAGGAACCACCCTGTCTGCTACCACAGGATGAGTTGTTGGAAACTCTGGAGTCCCAGTTACGGTACCCTTTCTCCTTGGTGTCCTGTCGCCTTGACAGCTGGTGGGTGAGTGCGTTGGAGGGAAGGGAGAGGATCCTTGGACAGCTCTGTCACGCCGCAGGTTCCAGAATGCCACGAGGCCCCTCTCTCTAGCCTCTGTCTTTTCATGTTCCCCAAGGCAGGGTGGGCATCTGCAAGTTGCTGCTTCTAAAACTCAAAAGGGAGTCCTGGGGCTGGGAAAGTGCCAAGAGAGGGAACAAAACCTGTTGCAGGCACGGTCTAGGATTAAAACCAATTATTTTGCAGTCTGATTGCATCGTGTCAGGCCCCTGTCTGCCTCTAAAATCCAGTCCTTTTGTAGAGAACTCGTGGAGCTGGCCGTGTTCTTCTCGTTGTGCAAGACCGGGGATTGCCCTGGCCCAAGCAGGTCACCCTCCCTGCCGGGAGTAAAATCTTACCCATAGTCTAATTCTACTCCAATCTCCATCCAACACCTGTGTAGCAAGCACCTACAACCTACCAGTCAGGGAACTGTGTTCTGTTAGCATTTGGAGGATACAAGGCACATGGCCCTCATGCGGAAAGAAAGCGCTTCTCCTTCTCAAGTTGTCAAAGTCCACTCTCGAGAAACATAACATCCCCCAGATCTGAGGAAGGCAGCAGGAAGTCTGTCCCTCAGAAGGTATTTATGGATGTGGAAGTCACATGCAGAGGATCTAATAAGCCGAGAGCTCCAGGGCAGGAGGGGAATTTTCTTTGGTCTATTCACTGATGCATTCATATGCATATGAATACATATGTATTCAGTCAGCAGGTGATAATATGCTTGGATGACTGTGCCCAATTAAGTACTTAACTCTGCCAGGCCCTGAGCTGGATATAGAGGCAGCAAAGACCAGCCGTCTTCCCTCAAGGCACTCAGAGCCTAGCTGGGAAAAGAAGACAAATAAATATCTCTAGCGCAAGGAGAACAGGGACTGATGAAGTACTGTCAAGAGATTAGGGGCAGCGGCGCTCACATTCTGTGAGGAAGCCAGGGGCCACCACAGGAGATGGAGCGTCCCACTGGGTCTGGAAAGGTCAACAGGAGTTTTTCCAGAAAAAGAAGAGGGAGGAATCCACCCCAGGGGAAAAAAACCCCTATATTTCCACTCCAGGTACTAAGAACACCATAGTGCCTGCTACCACGAGGCTCAAACAAGGCCAGGTTCCCCAGCACGGGCTTTGCGGTCACTACACTACAAACTAAACACAGAAGCTTGTGCCCTATAAGGGCCAGTAACCTTTGAGTGTTGACAGCCCCTGAGAGACGGTCACACTCAGTGACAGAAGGAAGTCACATGCAAACTAGGAAGACAGATTTTTGGAACTTGGCTAGGAGAGTGCACAAGCTGTGGGTCACAGAGGGACTAAGCCCAGCCTCCTAAAACCCAGCTCTAGCTTTGCCATTGTCTTCCTTGGAAGCCTTCAGTGGCTCCCAATGCACACAGGACAAAGGGCAAACCCCTTGGCCCTTAAGGTGCATCCTGCCCGCCCCACTTTCTTTCCCAGCCCAGTGGGCCTCTGAGCTCCTGCCCACGCTCTGCGTTCGGGCGCCACCAAGCTCCCCACCATTCTGCGAACTCTCCTCTGTGCAGCTGTGTCCACCGACTCAGACCAGCTGTGATGCCCAGGCAGCAGCCTGGAGGGCACTCGGAGGTGAGGATGCAGCTGAGGCTGCACCAGGAAGCCAGCCCTGCCGCCCAGCCCCGACTATGGAAAAGGGACTGATGTGGAGTCAGACAGGGTTAACGGCAGCTCCGAGAGGGCTCTCTTGGGTCTTTTTCTTTTCTCGTGTTCTTTTTTTGAGACATAATTGACATATGTAAGCTTAAGGTGTACTATGTGCTGATGTGATACACTTAACATATTACAAAATGATTACCACCATAGCATTAGCTAACACCTCCGTCAGGTCCCATAGTTAATTTTGTGTGGTGAGAACATTTAAGATCTAGTCTTGGCAACTTTGAAGCATGTAACATATTACTGTTGACTGTAATCCCTGGGCTGTGCATTAGATCCCCAGAATTTATTCATCTTCTAACTGCAAGTTTGTACCCTTTGACCAACATCTCCCTAACTCCTCCCCACCTCCCCCTTCAACCACCCCCCCTTCAACCACCCCCCCCCCCGCCCCCTGGCCCCTGGTAACCACCATTCTACTCTGTTTCTGCAAGTTCGGCTTTTTTAGATTTCACATATAAGTGATATCGTGTAGTATTTTTCTCTGTCTGACTTTTTTCAGTTAGCATAATGCCCTGAAGGTCCATGTTTGTTGTTGCAAATGGCAGGATTTCCTTCATTCCCATGGTCTTTGTCCAATCATCCATTGACAGATGTTCATGTTGTTTCTATAGCTTGGCTATTGTGCATAATGTTGCAATAAACATGGGAGTACAGATATCTTTTTTTTTTTTTTTAAAGGATTTTCTTATTTATTTATTTATTTATTTATTTATTTTTGGCTGTGTTGGGTCTTCGGTTCGTGCGAGGGCTTTCTCCAGTTGCGGCAAGCGGGGGCCACTCTTCATCGCGGTGCGGCGACCGCTCTTCATCGCGGTGCGCGGGCCTTTCTCTATCGCGGCCCCTCCCGTCGCGGGGCACAGGCTCCAGACGCGCAGGCTCAGCAATTGTGGCTCACGGGCCCAGCTGCTCCGTGGCATGTGGGATCTTCCCAGACCAGGGCTCGAACCCGTGTCCCCTGCATTAGCAGGCAGATTCTCAACCACTGCGCCACCAGGGAAGCCCCAGATATCTCTTTAATAGCCTGATTTCATTTCCTTTGGAAATATACCCAGAAGGGGGATTGCTGGGTCATATGGTAGCTTTATTTTTAATTTTTTGAGGAACCTCCATACTGTTTGCCATAGTGGCTGCACCATTTGACATGCCCACCAACAGTGCACAGGGTTGCCTTTTCTCCCATCCTCATCAACACTCCATGCCAGCTTTCTTAAGAAAGTCCCTGAATGCCTCTAGGCCTCACTTTACAGCTCTGTCAAAATGAGAATGACATGAATGTCTGCCACACTGAGTTATTATGAAGATTAAATGAAACATAAAATTCTATAAACTATGAAGTACTTTTTTCAAAGCAATGTCTTACTAAATCAGGCCTCTGACCTTGATCCTTTCTTGAGATTTCCCAAAGCCTGATTCTGGAACCTAGCTGCCTGGGTTCAGATCTCAACTTCATTTACCAGCTGTGTGACACTGGACAAGTTACTTAATCACCCTGGGCCTCCGTTTCCTCAAAAGTAAAATGGACGTAATAAGAGTCCCTACCTCATAAAGTTGTTATGAAGTTGTTAAGAGAGCTAATAATATAAACCACTTAGAACTGTGTCAGGTACATTTTAAGCACCATGGTAAGTGTTAGCGAAAACTTTTATTTTCATTAGCCCTGGCATTGCCATGTTCAAAATATAGCCATAAACAATTCTTGGCCAGTCCAGGAGCGGGCACCCTTGATGCTCGGTCACATGGAATCTGGGTCTGTTTACAAGCAGTGCGGGATCTTAGCTCCCCGACCAGGGATTGAACCCGGGGCCACGGCAGTGAAAGTGCCAAGCCCTAACCACTGGACTGCCAGGTACTCCCAGCTTACCCTAAATTAAGCTTTGAAATCTTAAAAGGTTGCTTCTGTTCCTTCTCTGAATCCGGGATAGATTCGAACTGTATCATATGACTCTGCCATGGAAACCCTTGGCCAGAATTCGAAGTTTTTTCTTCTATCCCATTGAAAACAACCATAAGCATCTTGTGCCCTGAAGTGGCAAGTATCGGACAGTCTTTGTCCCCGGAGGATGCACTGCAGAGACGAGGGCCCCAACTGAGTCACCCGCTTCCTCCCACGGCCCAAGTTCCCAAGGCCTGCATTGCACGCAGAACAAAGCGGGGCCAGGGCCATTCCCACTTCTAAGGTAGGTTCCAGGGTCTCCTTTCTCCATCTGTTAAGAGGGAGAATGAACCTCATCTCTCAGAAATACATAAAGACAGCTGAGCAGCGTGAAAACACTGAGGACCAGAAGAAAAGATGAATTTAGAGACTGAAAAAATGGACCAACCAGAATGAGATTCCTCTTCACACCTATTTGGATAGCTATTATTTTTTTAGTTTTTTAAATTAAAAAAAAAAAGGTGAAAATAACAAGTATTGGCAAGGACATGGAGAAATTGGAACCCTTAGGCATCGTTGGTGGGAATGTGAAATGGTGCAGCTGCTGTGGAAAATAGTACAGCAATTCCATAAAAAATTAAACATACAATTACCGTATGATCCAGCAATGCCAATTCTGGATATATACCCAAAAGAACTGAAAGCAGGAATTCAAACAAATATTTGTACAGCCATGTTCATAACAGCATGATTAACAACAGCCAAAAGGTGGAAATAACCCAAATGTCCATCGATGGATAAATAAAGAAAATATAGTATACACATACAAGTAACAGTATCCAGCCTTCAAAATGGGAGGAAATTCTGACACATGCTACAACATGGACGAATCTTAAAGACATTATGCTAAGTGACTAAGCCAGCCACAAAAGGACAAACATTGTATGATTTCACTTATATTCCACTTACTGCACTTAGAGTAGTTAAATTCACGGAGTAGAAAGTGGCGGCTGCCAGGGGCTACCGGAAGGGTGAAATGAGTTACAGTTTAATGGGGACAGAGTTTCAGTGTGGGAAGATAACCAATGTTGGAGGTGGGTGGTGGTAATGGTAGCACAACACTATGAATGTACTCAATGCCACTGAACTACACACCTAAAAATGGTTAAAATGGTCAATTTGAAGTTGTATACTTTACCACAATTTATTTGGTTTTTATAACCTTTTTGAGGGGGGAGGGCCGTGCCATACAGGATGCGGGATCTTAGTTCCCTGACCAGGGATCGAACCTGCGCCCCTGCAGTGGGAGCACGGAATCTTAACCACTGGGCCACCAGGGAAGTCCCCTACCACAATTAAAATGAAAAAAAAAAAAAAGGGCATTCTGGCTTGGGGAGCAGCGAGCTGAGAAGGAAGAGGCCAGAGCACAGCAGGGTGTCACCATTAGCTAGAAATGTCCCCAGCTGTGTCCCTGCTGCCACCCCTCCGTTCTCTCACCTGCAGATCAGGGGGAAAGATCCCTTCCATCTCTGCTCTCCTAGCACGAGGATGCACCCACATCTGCCCAGCGTGGGACCACCTCCCAGAGCTAAGACACCACCCTCCAGGACTGCCTGGCCTGCAGCCCTCCTGCTCAAAAGAAACCAAGTCCCGCAGTCTGGGGAGTCCGGCCACACCCATGCCAGAGCTGGGAGTTTCAGCTGTCCCAGGCTCGGGGGTGGGGAGACAGCTGAGCATTCTGCTTGGCTTTGCTCCTAACGCTATCTAGCCCAGGACAAGTTTTCATCTCTCTGGGTCTTAGTGTTCCCTCCATGGAAAATAGAGACCATCCCCCCCTGCTTCGTCCAAGGGCTGCCAAAACTGCCAGGCTGCTCGGAATCACGACCCTGCCTGTGCCCTAGCCTCCCGCTCAGTTCTCCAATGCTGAAGAGAAACAGCAGGACTTGGGTTTCCTCTTGGCAGCATCTCTGGGAGCAGTTACAGAGCTCCAGAAATATGGCCAGGCCAGACATTGCAAGAGGCAGGGTTCTTAACACTTTAAATAACACATTCGGGCACTAAAAACACATTTATTCAGCACATGTGTATAGTGCCTCCCTGTGCCAGCTCCGTGCTGTGCAGGCCCGAGCTGTGCATTGCACAACTCCAGGGGGCGCAGTCGCCCATGACCATCATTGATATGTACAGATGTTGTAACAATTTCCTGGTAGATGGCAGTGTAGCGTCTTATAGAATCGGTGCCTTTTTCTAATTTTCACAAGGTCACCATGTCAGCTGGCTGCCTGGCTCCTGCTAGGGGATGTGGATAGAGCAACCAGCAAGACACAGTCCACGCCCTTGGAGAGCTTACTGCCTGGGAGAGGAAACACGCCAGCAAATGGTGAATGGAGCTGTGTGGGGTGTGCACAGGGTGCCGCGGGGCCCCGGAGAGGGGGCACCTCATCCAGGCAGAGAAATCCTCTGGAGAAGGACATCTAAGCTGATGCCTGGTGGACACACAGGATTCAACAAAGAGAGGCCCAGGAGAGGCAATTCTAGGCAGAGGAAGCTCAGGGGCAGAGGCCCAGAGGCAAGAGGGAGTTGGAGCATCCCTCTTAGAATGGCTGGGGGGGAAGCTCCTGTGGGGAGGGGACAAGAGGTGAAGATGCGGAAACAGAAAAGGCCATTTAGGAGACCAATAAATACCGGCTAATGAATTTCAGTGCTTTACCAAAGGGTGATGGACGCCCCTGAAAGGCTTTAAGCAGGAGAGCAGGATGCCCGTTTGCACTTTTCAAAGACTGACTTGGCTATGGTGTTGGAAATGAATCTGACAGGAACAAGAATAGAGGCTTGGAAACCAGAAACCTAGGCAAAGAGCAATGGGGGTTAATGTCAGGACAATGGGAAGGAGGGGAGTAAATTCAAAGAATATTGAGGAGGTCAAATCTTTACAACTTGGTGGTTTGGGGATTGGTAGTGAGCAAAAAAGAGAGACCAGAATGACAGCCAAGTTTCTGCCTCTGACAGTCAGGTGATGAAGCAGGTGGGGGAAGAGGAGGATGGAGTGTCGGATGTGTGGAGGGAGAGGTGCCTATGGGATTCAGGGGAGAAGGTCCAGGGGCTACAAGGTTCTGGAAGATCATTAACTGTTGCTCTTCATGAGACCCGTCTCTAGAGCACTTGCCCATGGTTCTCCCTACCTCTGCCCAGATAGAAAAGACTTAGCGCTGAATAGAATTCAGATGAGCCAGTTACAGCCTGCCAAGAAACCAAATGCTTCAAAGCAACATCAATTTGTAGTAACCCCTTGGGTAAACAGCATAATGTCTCTGAAAATTAGTGAATAATCCTATATACAGGAAAAGGCACCAATAAAGATTTAAATTGTGTATGTGTGTAGACGTGTTTAAATTCTGCTCCGTTTTCTGATGCATGGGAACCTTGGACAACTTGAATTACTATACCTACACTTTATTTCCTCACCTGTAAAATGAGGGCCTCGTAGGGTTACTTTGAGGCATCAGTGAGATTGTACATAGATGGGGCTTGGACAGTTCCGGGCAAGTGGAGGAGGCTCATTAAATATTATCTATTGTTGTTATGATCATGTTGACTGTGAGAGAAGGGGACTGGAATACCACCTTTAGGATGGGTCCAGCCCTGTTAAGGCACAAAGGGGTGAAGGTGGGGAAGTGGTGTAAGAATGGGGGCTGGGTGGAGTCAGGAGCTCTTGTCAGGGAAATGGGAAAAATGAAACTTTGTGAGACGGGTACGTTTCCTGACCCCTGGGAGAAGGGAAACAGGTGGTCCGGATGCTGAAGGATATGCATACAGGCCTCTGGTGACTCAACCTGCTGGAGCAGCCGTCACCTGGGGAGAGGACGGGTTTGGTGCCAAGACAGTGAGCTCTGATGAGCCTCAGGGAAACCCAGTGAGGCTCACCAACAGCTAAACAAGGCCAAAGGAAGGGGCTCTCTCTACCTGGACCCCGAGGCTTCTGAGGCCACCTGCCAACCCTCCTTGTTCTGCTTGCAATCCTGATTGCTGCCAACAGTGACCCCCTGTGGCCACCAGGAGGAACTTCAGGGGTTCCTTAAGACCAGAATGCTCCCCATGCCAGCATGAAGCTCAGAAAGACTTCACTTTGGGGACAATATAAAGCGCCCAGGGATTCCTGAGTAATTCAAGAGGGGAGAGAACCCTAAGCAGGACATGAATCAGGCATGTGGGGACTCATGCTGGCATCATTCTGAGCTGTAAAGCCAAAATTATACGGCACCTGGAGTTTGGGGATCAGTTCAAACTTATGTCCAAGGAGCAACTACACAATTTCCCACCCCATCAGCAGAGAGAAAAAAAATCCTTCCGTGCTATCCTTCAGCTTTCCTTCAAGCCCAAAACTCTTCTTTGCCCACCCCGTCGGCAGACCCACACCCCACCTCCACAGGCCCCTTCAAGCTCTGCCTGTGTCAAGCGCACAGCATTTTAAAATCACTGACTTTAAACCCAGACTCCAGAGCACGTGCCCTTTTAGGAGCGAAGAGAACAGAACCAGCATAACTGGACTCCCCACTGGGCCCGAGCACATATTTTCTCAGCTCTGACCGAAACCCCACAAGGCATGCGACACTAGAGTGCTAGTTATGGGGGGGGGGGGCGGGCCACAACCGGGATCACACAGCTCAAAGAGGGAGGGGAGGAGTGAACAGTCACACAGATCCAATTTTTGTAAATGATACCGTTAACCAAGTCAGGCCGGCTCATCTCTAAATCTCCGGGTGACTAAAGGTTACCTAACTCACGCTCTTCCAAATTCACAGTTGAGAAATTATTAAGTGAATTTCTGCCTGATATATTCAGAGCTTCTCAGAAGCCAGAGCCTGCTCTGCTGTTTGAACTGAATAACTAACTCTGTATTCAAGTGATATTAAAGGGAACAATTCCCTTTTTTTCTAACTTGGAGAATTTAATTTAGGTGTTTTATCGAAAACTGCTGCTCCCAGTAGATTAATGGCCCACTATATCTTTCATATTAAGTTAATTGAGTGCAGAATGGCTTTGCTGGATTTGAATGACAGCCTCCAGAGTTTAGCTCATCATTCTTTAAGAAAGCATAAAATGAGGAACCAAAATCATGGGCCTGAATGATCACATCTTTTCTCTGTTCAGGGTAGCTTTTTCCATTTTCGGTTCCCACACAGTACATTAATTAGCAATCAGGCAGCACTGGGGCCAAATGATTTCCATCCTCCATCACCAATGAAACGCCAGCCCAGCCCATAACTTTCCATCTCATTGTGTAGCTACAAAAAAGAGGGACACTTCGTGAGTGACAGCCCTTCACAGCTTAGAGAGCACCTGTGCTTCCTCCCTCTCATTTCACCCTCAGCTCTCCGTGATTACCCTCATCTTACAAATGAAGAAACTGAGAAACGGCGCAGAGAGAGAACTTGCTCGAGGTCACACACTAGGAAGCGGCAGAGCTAGGACAGGGCTCCCAGGCCGGTGCTCCTTCCCCAGACCACGGTAGCCTCGTGTGACTTCACTCTGTGATCCTTCACTATTTTTTTCAGTATAAATTTTGTCCTGCCTTCTTTTTTCACCCATCTCTTCATCCATTCCAAACTTAAACAAATAAATTCTTCGTTAGCTCTTGCCCATCTTACCTTTCTAGCCTCATTTCCATCATTACCCACCGTGAACCCCAGGCTGCGACCGCATCAAAGCACGTGCCGTGTTCTATGCACATAACGACCTTGCTTTTGCTCAGTACTGTTCCCTCGGCTGCGGTGCCCTTGCCCGCCTTATTTACCTCCCCACTTTTCCCAAACCAAATGCCATTTCCTCCATGGGGCCTTTCCGAATGTACAAATAGTTTGTAGCAAAATATTACAGGATTCTTGCAGCTATGTTTATCAAGGGTACTGGCTTGTAATTTTCTTTGCTTGTATTGTCTCCATCTGGCTTTGGTATGAGATGATGCTGGCCTCCTAAAATGAGTTTGGAAGTGTTCCCTCCTCTTCAATTTTTTGGAATATTTCGAGAAAGATTTGTATTAATTCCTTTTTAAATGTTCAGTAGAATTCATCAGTGAAGCCATCTGCTCCTGGACTTTTCTTTGTTGGCAGATTTTTTATGACTGATTCAATATTCTTTTTTTGTTTTTTTCCAAGGCCAGAATGTTTCTTTTATTATTATTATTTTTGTTTGACTTAAGATGGTTGAATGATTTCATTTTCATTTATAAGCATTACAGTAATTCTCATGCAAAAACCAAGACCATATATGCCTAATTTCAATCGGCCAAAATCCAACCCGTGAGACTGGACATTCAAGATCAAAATCAAAATGTTGCTTGACCTTTCCAATAGTAGACATCACGGTCATCCTTTGAGAGATCGGCAGGCCCCTGACCTCCCAAACACTACAGTTTGCCATGAGTTCATACCAAAACAGGGAGCTGATCGATGCCTTGCAGCACCTAAACCTGGCAAGTAATTACATTCATGAAGACAGGACACCTCTACACCAAGGCTGCCACCCACAGTTATCTCCTGGTTCCTGCTCTATAGAAAAACCTGCTTTTGAACAGGCATGGTATCTTCTATTTGGGGACTGATATTAATTTTTCCTTCCAGTTTTCCTCAAAACTCTCAGTAGAAGCAAAGAGACTTTACAAAAAAGCTTACCTCTATAATGTCAAAAGAAATACAGTTGACCCATGAATAATGTGGGGTCAGCAGCACCAACCCCTGTGAGGTTGAATATCCATATATAACTTTATGATTCAATATTCTTATTAGTAACTGGACGGTTCAGATTTTCTATTTCTTCATGATTCGGTCTTGGTAGGTTGTATGTTTCTAGAAAGTTATTCATTTCTTCTAGGTTATCTAATTTGTTGGAATATAATTGTTCATAATAGTTTCTTAGGATCCTCAGTATTTTTGTGGCAGTCGTTAGGTAGATGCAAATCAAAATCACGATGAGGTAGCCCTTCATACCCATTAGGATGGCTATAAAGCAAAACACCACGAAAAACAAGTGCTGACAAGGATATGAAGAAATTGGAGCCCTCACACATTGCTTGTAGAAATGTAAAATGGTACAGTCACTTTGGAAAACAGTATGGCAGTTTCTCAAAATGTTAAACATAGAGTTATCATATGACCCAGAAATTCCACTCCTGGATATATATCCAAGAGAAATGAACATATATATTCACACAAAAACATACACAAATACTCAGAGCAACATCATTTATAATAGCCAAAGAGTGGAAACAACCCAAATGTCCATCAACTGATAAATGGATAAACAGAAATGTGGTATATGCACACATCAGAATTTTACTCAGTCATAAAAAAGAATGAATGACTGATCCATGCTACAATGTGGATGGACCTTGAAAACATGCTAAATGAAAGAAGTCAGACACAAAAGGTCATATAATATATGATTCTATTTATATGAAATGTCCATAACAGGCAAATCCATACGGACAGAAATTAGATCAATGGTTTCCAGGGGTGTGGTGGGGGGAGGAGTAACTGCCAGCGGGCAGAGTTTCTTTCTCTGGTGATGAAAATATTCTAGAATTAGATAGTGGTGATGGCTCCACAACTTTGTGAGTATACTAGAAACCACTGAATTGAGCACTTTAAAAGGATGTATTTTATGGTATGTGAATGATATCTCAATTTTTTTAAGTCTGTCTAATGAATCTGGCAGATGACTAAGAAGTGCTGAGGACCAGAATGCTGGCCGGCAGAAGGCATCTCACATCTCTGCTCTCCCTGCTGTGGCCCTAGTTCTCTAAGGTGAACCATTGCAGCAGCTTCCTCCTCGCTCTCACTCCCAAACCTAGCCTGAATCACGTCACTCACCTTTAGAAGCTTCCAGTGTCCACCCATATTAATCATGCCTTTTTATTTTCTGTATTTTTCGAAGTTTTGACATCTGGGGCCTTGCCGATCCTTCAGAGGCTGCCCCTCCAAGAGCTAGCCAATTCCTAAAGCTAGTAAAGGACTCACCTGCAAGTGTGCCTTTCAAATGCAAACTAACCCATGCAAAGCCCACATTCCAACCACCTCTTTTATCTAGTTCTTACACACCACAATCTATCCATCTGCCGTAATCACCCCAGGGCCAGGTATCAGAGAACCAGAGACAGCCCCTGTACCCCAGAGCCTGCTGAAATGATTCATACTAGCCAATCCTAAGCCTGTTTACCCTGCCCTACCTTACCTTTTCCAAAGAAACCACAGTGAAGGCTCTTGCCCACTTTTTCCCCTTGCTCCCTCTGTCCCCTGACTCACCCTCGTGCTTCCCCATGTGGCCCTGCCTGGCATGCCATGCTCTCCAGGTCTAGGAATCTGTGAGGAAAAACTTCTTCCTGCAAGACAGTCATTTCCATGTCTGAATGTCTAACCATACCTGATTAAAGCAAATCTCAAGAACATACTAAAACACCACCCTTCAAACCTGGTTCCACCCTCTTTTTCCCACCTAACTTCTTACCACCCCTGACACTCTCCAAGTTTAAGAGCCACCCCGTACATCTCTAACTTCCTAAGCACACCACATTCCTTTGTCACATTCTGGGTGCTCCTTCCCAAGGGCCCTCTCCAGCTTCTTTGTCTGTTATCCCTACGCCGCCATCAAGCCTCACTTTATAACTCCTCAACTGGAACGCCACCAGGATATAGCCACCAAGTGCTCCAACAGAACATGTGCATTTTCCCTCACAGCCCTTAGCCTGTGTGTCTATCTCCTGTCTGGCCAGTGAGTTCCCCCAAGATAAGGACCGTGATCCCTCATCTCTGGATCCCCAGGGCTTAGCACAGAGTCAGAAAATTATCGGTAACTCAGTAAATGTAGGGTTTTATTCTTTCGTATGAGAAACCTCCCCAACAGGCAGGTAAGTTCCTTGCGGATGGAGCCCTTACCCCCTGGGTCCTTAGCAGGACCACATACATGGTTGACCCCAGGCAAAGGCTGCTGGGCTGACTGAGTGAACTGGAATGATGACTGAGCAGATAGACAGGTGGGAGGAGAGCGGTTGAAGAAGATAGGCCAGCCTCCCGGTCCCCAGGAAACAAGCTGTACTCACGCTGTTCTTCCCACTCGCGCTCCTCCTTCTCGCTGGGGCGGCTCTGCAGCTGGGCCTGCTTCAGGGTCCAGTAGAGTTCCTTCGCCCTCTGTTCTTCCTGGAGGCGAATCTGCTCTTCTCCTCGCTTCCTCTCCTCCTCCTCTTTCCTCTAAGAGATCACGGGGACAGGATGACGTTAGGTGACGGTAACAGGGCACGGGCAGGGAAGGGCTGAGCTGTCAGGTGAAGAGGCGAGCCAGTGGTGCCCCTCCAGGCTCTGTCTCTACGCACATGAAATGGTGATACTTACACCTAATCAGGCCACGGTAAGGATCAAATGGCCTGAAATATGTGAACGATTTGTAGACTCTAAAGCTTTCTGCAATAGTAAGAGGACTTTGGGCCACCCTTGGTCACACTTCCATTCTGGGGGAAGAGGGAGGGTAGGCATGGGGAGGGGCACCTGGTCTTCCTGGAGGCCAGGTAAGCAGGATATGATTATATCTTAATCTTATTTTCAGAGAAGATATTTCAGAGAGAGAGCAGGTTTGGGGGCCCCAAATCTCCAATTATTGTCCTGCTTTCAAGCTCCAAAAGGGCCGTGTATTTTCCTCTACCTTTGTTTAATCAAAGCAACATGCACACACATGTCAATCGTGCATTATATGCCAAAAGGCTTGTTATAAAAAAAACATCAGTTCTCCAAACCACTTCACCCCAACCTACCCCACCCTCATCTACTGCCCAGAGGTCACCATCCTCAATTATTTTAGCTTTCCTTCATGTGGTTACATCCATGTCTGAATAATGCCGCTAATTCTTGATTTATCAATTGTAGACATTAACTACTACCTTTCTTTTTTGGTACATGAGTATTTAGCACTTATATTTCCCACACAGGTACGTACCCATACTTTTCCTCTCCTTACCCTCACAATAGATTTACATCACAATTTGTGGTTAAATCAAAGATGGGTTATAGTTCACTGTAACGCCAAATAGGGTGCTATTTCCACCAATTCTAAGAATTACATTTTTTAACTTTCTAATATCTCTAAAATATGTATGTCTTACAACTTACTACTTGCCTTTTTCATAGCCAACAGTTTTTTTCTTTCTTCTTAAAATAATCATAGATTTTACAATTAATGGCATCTGAAATTCAGTAAAACATGGCAGTGATGACTTTTTCTTTCGAATAATTTTCTTTCCTGAGTTACTAGTTGCTTTTTCTTGAAGTAGAGTGTTGAATTTTTGCCAAACTTCTCTAAGATCTGCAGTAAATCTTTCTCTGTGTTTAACCAAGTGCTTTTTTTATAACAGACAATACAGCAGTGATCTTTTCCAAGGGACGCCCGCCCCCCAGATGCATCTCTCCTTCCCCATCTCAGCTGGTTGCCATCTAGGTCTCCTGTCCGTCTGTCCTCTCAGGACTCGCCTCTCAGCCTCCCGTGAGTTGAAGCCCCTGTTTCTTTGTTCTATGTTTTCTTTCTAGTCCACGTCCTCATTTTGCAGCAACATAGTTCACAATACCTCTCAGAAAAGGATGCACAGAGAGACACTTGTCTGAAAATATCTATATTTATATATATATATGTATTTATCTATATATATCTATAGATAGATCTATATATAATCTATATATCTATATAGAGTCTTGTCTGAAAATATCTATATGCTACCGTCGCATGTAACTTCTAGCTAAGCACAGAATCTGACTAAAAATAATTTTCCTGAAGAAGTTGGAAGACTTTACTATCTTGTCTTCCAGCATCCAGTACTGCACTCGGATTCTCATTCTTCTGCATAAGGCACTAATTTTTCCCTTTATCACTGAATTCTGAACCTTTTTTTTTTTTGGCTGCGTTGGGTCTTCGTTGCTGTGCGCAGGCTTTCTCTAGTTGTGGCAAGCAGGGGCTACTCTTCATTGCGGTGCGCGGGCTTCTCATTACAGTGGCTTCTCTTGTGGCAGAGCACAGGCTCTAGGTGTGCGGGCTTCAGTAGTTGCAGCGCGTGGGCTCAGTAGTTTTGGCGCACGGGCTCTAGGGCATGCAGGCTTCAGCAGCTGTGGCTTGCGGGCTCTAGAGCACAGGCTCAGTAGTTGTGGTGCATGGGCTTAGTTGCTCCACAGCATGTGGGATCTTCCTGGACCAGAGATCGAACCCATGTCCCCTGCATTGGCAGGCGGATTCTTAATACTGCACCACCAGGGAAGTCCCTGAACCTTTTTAATAGATGTGCCTTGGTGTGCATTTTCTTTCATTGCTTGTGTTAGGCACTCAGGATGCTTCCGATTGGAGATTCAGGTCCTTCTAGTCTAATACATCTCTGCCTAGAATTTTTGTGATAATTTCTTCTCCTCTCATTTTGCTATTTTCTTTCTAGAATTCCTATGTGTCAACTGCTGGACTGCCTGATTTGACCCTATAAGTGCCTTATCATTTCTCTTTTATTTTCCGTCTCTTGTCTTTTTGTTCTACTTCCTGGCTGATTTCACTGACTTTATCCCCCAAACCTTCTACTGAATTTTTTATTTCAGCTAGCACATTTGTAATTCCCAAGCCCTCTTTCTTATTCTTTGGTTGTTTCTTTTTGCTTCGTTGTACCCTGAAATTGTGTCATGAATGCAATAGCTCATCTCTGAGGATTTTAGAGATTTTTCTCCCCCATATTCTGATTTAGATCTATTTCCTCTGTTCTTTGCTTTTTTGTTTTCTTATAAGTTTGTTTGATTTGGCACCTGTCATTTGTTTTGGAGGCTTTCCTCTGATGTCTGATGTTCCCTGACTGCTCACATTCAAGAGAGAAAGTGAGTATGTATCTAAAACAGAGACTCAGAGTGTGTAGTCAGGGTTTCCTTGAGAAGTGGGCTTAACTCCAGGAAGATTGGATGAAGCATCAGCCATTTCATTGAGGACCCTCAAATGTAAGTATCTGGAGGTCCTTCCTCTGAGATTATTCAGTGTCTTCTCTGTCCTACCTGGGTGGTATGAGACCACCAGCATCCCAGGAGTCTGTGTGGGATGCAGGCTGCAGGTAGAACAGCCCTTAGACTCAAGCAAGCAGGACCCCTAGCCTAAGCCCCACACTTCATGGGAAACCGATGCTTTGAGGTGCCTTTTTGCAAATTTCCCTTGCAAGTTCCCCCGAGACTGGCCAGAAATAGTACCCCCAGGAGTGGCAGGGGCAGCAGTGTGGTCCAGGTGAGATGCCCCAAGCCCAGACCAGGTCCCACATGAGTCCTAGTGCCTGCGTCTCCCCTTCAAGGTGCTCTCTGACCCTCTCCTCCATGCAAGGGGTTAACCAAGTGCCCCAAGGAGCTCCAGGATTCATATTTATGGAGTTACCCTGGGGCCCAGTGGCCAGGCCCTGGTTCCAGAAGGGTGGCCCAGCAAGCAGATGAATCCTACTGGCCAACACAATATTTTTATCATAGGATCACTTGAGATTGGGCCAACAGAATAGAGCTAATAGACTGATTTTATGTAGTTCAAATTGTTAATTTGCTATAGACAAAAACACCACCAAAAAAAAAAGTTGCCAGCCCTGTACGCCCTACAGGCAACCCTGGCTGCAGGTCCCACTGTTCAGAGTTCATACCTTTGCTTGCTCCCCCTGTTTCCCACTTGCCCCCCATCTGCTCTCTCCACTCAGCCTGATACGCTGAGCCCCAACCTTGCCCTTGAAACTCCCCATCTCCTCCTGGTTAGAGGAAGGGATGAAGTAGCCTGGAAGAAACAGGTGAAGGCAGGCACCTGAGGGTCCAGCCACTCCACAGAGAAACTTGCCACCAATCCCACATTCTCAGCGCCATCCTTCATGTATCTGCTGCCCCCAAGTCCCAAGCCTGTGGGAACTCTGGACTGAGTCGGCTCAGTGCCACCAGCCCTCTTCCTGCAGGAGCCCCGCTGACCCCCGCACCACTCTCTCTCTGTCTTCCAGAAACCAAACTTCTGTGGACATTTTCTCATCTGTTCTTCCCTCCTCTCATTTTCTCTGTTTTTGTGGCTTATAACTTTTTCAGTCCATTGATATTTTAATGGATCGAAAAAAAAAAGAAGACAGTAACTGTGAGTTTTGAGTCCCTCATTTAAAAAAAAAAGGCAAGGATTTTGTTGCTTCTGAAATGGCACAGATTGAGGACTTTTCTCCAATTCAATGACCATTTTTTAAAATTTTAAAACATAGACAAAATTCCGACTTCCTATTGACCCACTCTCTAGGAGTCAGGAAATAAGGGCTAAAGAAGTTGAGTGGCTTCATCAGATCATTCACCAAATCCTTACTGAGCATCTAGGAGGCTCGGCCTGCTCCAGGCACTGGGGATGTAGCCATGAACAAGGCAGACACAGCCCCACTCTCTCGGAGCTTGCCTTCCAATGACGGAAAAATACGCATCAAGTAAAATAAAAAATATATCAGAAATAATAGAGCGTGCAGAGAATTAAAACAGGGTAAGTGATAGAGTCTGGGAGGCTACTGTAGGCTGTGTGACCAGAAGTCCTCTCAAAAGGGACTGATCTGAGACCTAAATAATAAGAAGGTTGATGAGTGAGTCTCAGGGAGAAGAAATTTCCAGAGCAAGGGAACCACAGGTGCAGTGGCCCCAGCATTGGAAACAGGTTTGGCATGTTTGAGTAGAGAATTATCCACTGTGGCTGGAAGGAAAACAAACAAAATTCTATCTTTAATGAGTTTGAGACACCATCTGATATCCAAGAGGCCTGCCGTGGGCATTGGGACGCCTGATCCCAGGACTTGAGGGTGAGTGCAGGCTGCAGATGCTGACTGAGAGGTCCTCTGCTCGGGGGTGATGTTTCTCAGTCATGGACTTGATGTTATCAATGCAAGAAAGAATGTAGATCAAGAGAAAATAGCCAGGGCGTCTTGGGGCGCTGAGCCATTTAAAAGTTGGGAGAAAGAGCTGGAGCCAGGAAAGGAGACTGAGAAGGCAGACCAAGGGGTAAGATAAAAAACCAGAAGGGGCGACGTCCATGCGGGAAGCCAAGAGAGGAAAGCATTTCAAGTAAAAAGGGAGTCGTAAGCTGAGCTCAGGCTGCTGAGACATCACAAAAGATAAGGACAGAGAAGCAACAAGGGACAGCAGGACGTGGTCTCAGGACGTGATGGGAGATCTTGTCAACAGCAGCCCTAGTGGCGCGATGGGCAGCCATCCAGGCAGCGTGGCGGAGGCAGGGGAGTGACCGCAGACAACCCTTTCAAGACATTTCCTGTAAAATAGGAGCAGAGACAGGAAGTGGCAGCCGGAGGGGAACGTGGGGTTAAGACAGAAATGGGGAGGGAGGGTGTGTTGGTTGGCTGGTTTTAAGATGGGAAATACTAGAACAGAGAGTTAATGACTGATGCAAAAGTGGAACCAAGGTCTGTCTGACTCCAAAGCAGAAGTTGAATCTTACCCCAAGGCTGTATTTCACCTTCATCAGTCACTAGCATCTCAGAAGCACAAAAATGAAGCATCACACTGGCACAGCACTTCACAGTTTACACAGTGGGTTTCTATTCCTCCCCCAGGAATCCCTAATCTGACTGTGGTCACCACATCACGCAAAACACAGGGCACCAACCAAGACAGCTTCCACCCGGGGACTCTAGATCCATCATCTGCCCCCAGGAGTCTTCCAGACAGGAGTGGATCTCAGGGAAAATCCAGGCAGTCAAGGCATGTCAAAGTCAGAGGGGCCTCAACCCCCTAGTCCTACTCCCTTGTAAGGATAAGGGGTGTACTAGCTCACCCGGCTGCCATAACGAAGTACCATAACAAAGCTGCCATAACAAAGTACTTGTAGATGGCCATCTTCTCCCTGTGTCTTCACATGGTCTTTCCTCTGTGTTCATACATGTCTGTGTCCAAATTTCCTCTTCTTATAAGGATACCAATCATAGGGAATTAGGGCCCGCCCTAAAGACCTCATTTTAACTTAATTTCCTCTTTAAAGACCTTAGCTCCAGGGGCTTCCCTGGTGGCGCAGTGGTTGAGAATCTGCCTGCCAATGCAGGAGACACGGGTTCGAGCCCTGGTCTGGGAAGATCCCACATGCCGCGGAGCAACTAGGCCCGTGAGCCACAATTACTGAGCCTGCGCGTCTGGAGCCTGTGCTCCGCAACAAGAGAGAGGCCGCGATAGTGAGAAGCCCGCGCACGCGATAGTGAGAGGCCCGCGCACCGTGATGAAGAGTGGCCCCCACTTACCGCAACTAGAGAAAGCCCTCGCACAGAAACGAAGACCCAACACAGCCAAAAATAAATAAACAAAATAAAAATTTTTTTAAAAAAAAGGACCTTAGCTCCAAATATAGTTACATTCTAAGATACCAGAGGTTGGGACTTCAACATATGTATTTTAAGTGGACACAATTTAGCCCATAACAAGGACACTGAAGGGTTATGACTGGTGTACCATAGATAAGTAGCATTTGACCAACCACCTCAAATTAAATGCAGTGTTCCTACTCCAACCAGCTGTGGTGACATGAAGCAGCAAGGTAAATGGCAGTGCCCACTCCCCCGACCCCAACCCAGCAACCTCCATTCTACTCTCTACAAGTTCGACTTTGTCGAACATTCTACAGGTTCGACTTTGTTAGACTCCACATTTAAGTGAGATCATGCAACATCTGGCTTTCTGTGTCTAGCTTATTTCACTTAGCATAATGTTCCCCAAGTTCATCCGTGTCGTCACAACTGGCAGGATTTCCTTCTTTCTTTTTTTTTTTTAATTATTTATTTATTTATTTAATTTTGGCTGCATTGGATCTTCATCGCTGTGCGCGGGTTTTCTCTAGTTGCGGCGAGTGGGGGCCACTCTTTGCTGTGGTGCGCAGGCTTCTCATTGCGGTGGCTTCTCCTGTTGTGGAGCACGGGCTCTAGGTGCACGGGCTTCAGTAGTTGTGGCATGCAGGCTCAGTAGTTGTGGCTCATGGGCTCTAGAGTGCAGGCTCAGTAGTTGTGGCGCACGGGCCTAGTTGCTCCGCGGCATGTGGGATCTTCCCGGACCAGGGCTCAAACTCGTATCCCCTGCATTGGCAGGCGGACTTCCAACCACTGAGCCACCAGGGAAGCCCGATTTCCTTCTTTTTTAAGACTGGATAATATTCCACTGTACATACATATATACTACTTCTTTTATCTATTCTTCTGTCTATAGATACTTAAGCTGTGTTTGATGAAAAGGCACAAAGTTTCAGTTACGCAGCATGAATAAATTCTGGACATCTAATGTACAGCATAAGGACTATAAATTAACACTGTATTGTATATTTGAAATTTTCTCAGGGTAAATCTTAAGTGTTATCATCACACACACACAAAGTAACTAGGTGAAGTGATGGATATGTTAATTAGCTTGATTGGGCAATCATTTCACAATGTACATGTATATCAAAACCTCACATTGTACATTTTAAACACATACGATTCTGATTTGTCAATTACACCTCAATAAAGATGGGAAAAAATTACTACCAATAAATAAATAAATAGACAGATAGCTAGACGGATGGCAGAGCCACTGTTCACTCAAACCTTTTCTCCTGAGATTGAGACAACACCTAAGAGCCAGAAACCTGCATCAACCTCCATCTCAAAGGAAAACAACTGGTCACTTACTGTGACAAAGGCAAGCTCTTCACAGGGATGAGTCGACAAAAGAAAATGCTTTCAATTACAAATAAAGAGTACTACCTTATTCTCGCCCTGGTTTTGCTAAAATGCTCAACCTTCACAGCTAAAATTGCCTGAAAACTTTCACTGTTGCTACTTTCAGAGTCATCTGGCCCATCTGTGATGACTGAGGAAAAGGCCATCTTTCTTAGGCTTAGCAGCCAAAGGCCAAGGCAGCCAAAAGGCAGATAGGCAAAAACACTCGCCTTCCACCTTAGGAGTCGATTGCTTTTTTCTGGCAAGCCCAAAGCCCTCTGAGCTGTCCAGCTTATTCAATCCCCCTTCTCCTGATAACCCATCAGTCACAGCACACCGCAGGAGCCCACAGAGGCCTGGCCCGTCTCACCCCAATGGAAAATGTCACGGAGACAGATGCTTTTTCTGGAAGGCATAGTTGTTTTTGTTTTTAGCCTGGCCCCAATGATACCATTGTGCCTTGTGGGATGATGTACTCCCAAACGACAGGGCCAGGCCTGTGTCATTTATTCCTCCATCGCCAGTTCCCAGCACAGGGCCTAGCAGATACTGGGTGCTCCGTAACACTGACCGAAAGAGTGAGTGAATGAACGAATTGATGACGAGAGGGTTTGTGATGATCCGTGATGGGGGAAGGGTAAACCACACCACGCTGTCTTGTTGATGCCAGCCTTGTCCAAGAGAAACTCAGATAAAGCCTACAATTTTCGAGAGAAAATGGAAAGTGGAAGGTTTTCCCACCGGTTATAACCTGATTGGGAATAAGGCAGCGATAGTTTCTCTAGTTGTGGAGGATGTCATGAGGTGGCCAAAATGAACTCCAGCCTTAAACGACAAAAAGCAAAGAGAGAGTGACCTTGAATAGAAAACAGAGAAATATGAGGGACTTCCCTGGTGGTGCAGTGGTTAGGACTCCACGCTCCCAATGCAGGGGCCCCGGGTTCAATCCCTGGTCAGGGAACTAGATCCCACATGCATGCCGCAACTAAGAGTTTGCATGCCACAACTAAGGAGCAGGTGAGCCACAATTAAGGAGCCCACATGCGACAACTAAGGAGCCAGCAAGCCACAAGTAAGACCTGACACAACCAAATAAAAATAAATAAATAAATATTAAATAGAAAACAGAGAAAAATGAAAGGACAACTTAGCTGTACGTGTCTTCCGCATCAGGGAAACTGGGAGGAGGCGGGAGGGGGCAGGAGACTTGGAGGTGGGGAAAGGAGGTCACAGGCCCTGAGGGAGAGGGAGAGAGCAGGATCCTTAGCCCATGTTCTGTGGTCGGAAGCAGAGGGAGAAGCATCCAAAAGCAGTCTTATGGGTTAAGGAAGCAGGGGAAAAAATGCAAATTTTATCTGGCCTCATGATCTCCTTTTTTCTAAAAAAAAAAAACTTCTGTGTAAATCTCATTCAAATGGTACCAGCCACAACAGAATGGTTTTTAAAAACATGTTTTTAGCTGTCTGTATCTCCTATTTTGAAGTTTCCTCTTTAACCCTACACAAGGTTCTGGGATTTTTTTCCCCCCATTTTCTAAAAGGAATTTCCTATGACCAGGAGAATTTGCAGAACGCGCCTACATCCTCAACACAGGCTGCCCAAAGTGAGCCCAGCCAACCTCCCTCCACCACCAGGCTTCTCATCCAGGTTCTCTCCTCTCCTCTAGCCCCCACCCCCTCCCCCTTCTGGGTGGTAAAAAACAAAAATAAAACAAACAAACAACAACAACAAAAAACCCCTCAGCACAGCCATTCCAAGCACATTCTCTCTCCTCCAAGTCTGCCCCTCCTTCCCAGGTCCCCACGGTTAGAGGGTGGTGTCCTCTACCCATCCCTCAGCCTGGGGGGCTCAGACGCTCAGCTCTCTGCTCTCCCTCATCCCGACATCTAATTGATGCCAAGCCTTGTTGATTTCACCACCACCGTTTCTCTCTGTCCATCCCCTTCTATCTCTCCATAGTCACAGACTCTGTCCAGACCCTTATTTCCCACTTTGACCACTGCAAAGATCTCCTAACTGGCCTCTCTCTCCCTGCAAACTTTCATCACTTGAATCACACCCTCCCCACCAGTTATCTTCGTAAAACTTGATCCAATCGTGGCCCTCTGTATCCTCACAGGTCTGCTTTGCCCACAGAAAACAGTCCACCTCCTTAGCGTAGCATCCAAGGGCTCCACAGCCTACCTTTCCAGGTTTACATCTGGCTCCACCCATCGTGTGCTTTTTTCTCTGCCCCCAGCAGACCATTCATCATTCCACAGATCTCCTTTCCATTTCCTGTCTTTGCTCGTGCAAGACTCCTGGAGGGACCTTCGCCCTCTATGGTCCCCTGAGCGTGGTTAGGGCTGAGGGCTGCTCATAGAGTTGTCTCTCCCCAGGCACCCTGTAAGCTTTTTGAGAGCGCGGAGTTTATTACTACGACCACCATCCTCCCCCAAACAACCTGCACGTAGGTTCTCAGGGGGAAAAAAAAGTATTAAATTAGATGAATGTTATCGCTGCATTGCTGCATGCAAGACTCACATTATGTTAGAATCTTGGTGTTGAAAGACACATAAAAATTATCTAAACCAATTTCTAGCCCGATGCATGAATCCCTTTGGCAAAGCTGTTGCAGTTATCTATTGCTAAGTAACAACAAGCTATCAGCAAATTTAGTGGCTTAAAACACAACCGTTATATGTGCTTGTGATTCTGTGGACTATTAATTCGTGCGGGGCTTGACTGGGTGGCCCTTCAGCCCCACATTGTGTCAGCCAAGGTCAATCACTTGGTTGAGGTCATTGACTGGAAGAACCACGAAGGCTTCACTCACGTGCCTGGTGCCTCAGTGCTCCTCCACGTAGCCTCTGTTTGGCTCTAGCCTGGGTGTCCTTGCAACCTGGGAGTCTAGGGCAAGGAGGGCTTCTCATGAGGCAGCTTCCAAAAGTGAGCATTGCCAGAGGGGCAAAGGTAGAAGCTACAAATCTCTTACAGCCCATCCTCAGAAGTTACACAGAGTCACTTCCACTGCATCCTACAGACCAAAGCTCGCCACACGGCCGGCGGAGACTCAGAGTACGGGAAGCAGACCCCACTTCTCAAAGGGAGGTGAGGCCAAAAAGTTACTGAGAGGCATATTTAATCCACCACAGAAACCTTTTCAGATACTTTCAGCCTACGCGTAACCATTTCCTGTGATGAAGAGCTCGTCACAATGCAAGGGTAGTTCATTTACGGACAGCTCTGACAGAAAATATCCCAGCTCATAAACATGGACTGTCCAGTGCCAGAGTCTGACCTGACGTTCCTTAATGAGCCCCTCCAGGGCCTCAAAGATGCTACCTGCATTTCTGAGCCTCCTCAAAATACAGACATATCCATCAGGGTTGCTATGTATATTAAACAAATATTAAACACATCCACACTCAGAAATTTAATTTTTAAAACACAAACACGTAATAACGATAACCTTCTTTGGAAATAACACCAAAGCCTGCATTTGGGTCCCTCAGTGAACCTGAGGCCTGGTCACATAGCTTTATGATCCTTCCATGAACCCCGACACAGAGCCAGCCCACAATTTATATCCGTCGATCACTGAGGTCCTCAAGGAGAACATCAACCAGAAAATCTCCGCTGCGAACTGAGCCCCAAGACCCCAGCTCCACTGAGCTACCCTCCCAGCTTCTGGGACTCAGCTCACCTCTAGGGAGGAGGGAGTTCAGAGATTGGAACAGGTGACTTTCGCTGTTGGAGACATATAAAAAGTATTGTTTTTCTTCCCCAGCAGATTTAAATAATCATATGCAAAATCCAACAATACAAACTAAATACCTCTCCACTGTGGATTAGATTTGAGTTACTATTATGGAATCATATTGTTAATTGCAATCAGTGTGATAATGATTGTTGTGGCTATGACAGGAAATGTCCTTTTTCATGGAAGATCTTCGCTGAAGGATTAGGGTTTGATCAGGAGGCAGCAAACTGAGGCTCCCAGGCCAAACCTGGCTGACATGCATTATTAAAAGTCTCACTGGACCACAGCCACACCCTTTTGTTTACATACTGTCTGTGGCTGTTTTTGTGCTACGATGGTCTGGGTGAGTAGTTGTGACAGAGGCAGACTCAAAAAGCCCAAAATATTGATTATCTGGTCCTTTACAGAAAATAGTTTGCTAACCCTTGGGTTAGAGTTACTATGTCTGCCACTTTCTCTCAAATTGTTCAGCAAGATGACAGCAACCAAAAAGTGCATACATGTATCTGTATGTGTGTGTGTGCGCCTGTGCGCACGGAGAGAGAAGGACGGAGAATGAAAGTGTGGCAAAATATTAATAATTGGTAAATTTAAGTGGATAATATGTGAGTATTCATTTTATTATTCTTTCCATTTTTCTTAAAGTTTGAATTTTTTTTAAATAAAGTGTTTTAGAGTAAATATTGCTTCACTTAAAAACTCAAAAGATGGGAATTCCCTGATGGTCCAGTGGTTAGGACTCCGTGCTCTCACTGCTGAGGGCCCGGGTTCAATCCCTGGTCGGGGAACTAAAATCCCACAAGCCGTATGGTGCAGCCAAAAAAAAAAAAAAACAAACACTCAGGCTTCCCTTGTGGCGCAGTGGTTGAGAATCTGCCTGCCGATGCAGGGGACACGGGTTCGAGCCCTGGTCTGGGAGGATCCCACATGCCACGGAGCAACTAAGCCCGTGAGCCACAATTACTGAGCCTGTGAGTCTGGAGCCTGTGCTCCGCAACGAGAGGCCGCGATAGTGAGAGGCCCGCGCACCGCGATGAAGAGTGGCCCCCGCTTGCCGCAACTAGAGAAAGCCCTCGCACAGAAACGAAGACCCAACACAGCCATAAATAAATAAATAAATACTTAAAAAAAAAAAAAAACACTCAAAAGAATCTCCTAGAAAAAAATGCAACTCATAGGAAACTTAACTAAGGAGACCAGTAACAATATAAATACATAACTAGCAATTGCAATAAGTTTAAAAATAATGAGCATAATCACAATAGCAATAAAAATATTAAACCTAAAGTTTAATCAGAAAAGAAATGTAGAGCACCTAAATAAAAGAATAAATTTTACCAAAGTCCAAAAAATAGAAGCCCACAGGTACGTATGTCATTGAGAATGTTTGGGATTGGGTGGCCAGTGCATTTACAGGTGTTTAAAAAAAAGCCTATATCAAAGACAAAAAAGAAGCTTTGAATAAAAGGAAGAAAATACCACATTCCTGAACAAGAAGATTTAATTGTTCATATTATAAAAATGTTCATCCTCCACAAATACAGCAATAGCATCGATGCAATTCCAATAAAAACCACCACGTTTTTTTTTGATGTTGTGGGGAGGAGGATAGTGAGAAAATATTTCAGAAGTATCTCTAATAGGAAAAAATGGATGAGATTAGCCAAGGACATTTTAGAAATGAAGAATAATGATAGACTCTGACTTTAATAGATGGTAAAATTTATGTTAAAGCTGCATATAATTAAACAATTAAATCTGGCTCAGGAATAATCAGTCAAAGAAGAAAAATCCAAGAAAAGATCCAAAAGTAAGTAAGAAGTAAGAATTGAGGCAGCAAATCCAGTGAGAGGAGAGGATGGTTTACATAGTAAATGATGTTAGGATAACGGGCTAGCCATTTGGAAGAAAATAAAGTGAGAGCCATACATCATACCACACTCCAGAGTGAAGGAAAATTAAGTGCAAAGAAATGAAATAAGGAAAGATACATAAAACAATGTAGATTAGTATTTTTAAAAGCTTGTGATGGCACAGATCTTTCTATGCATAAAACAAATAATAAAGAAAATGATATAGATGCTAATAAAAATTTTAACCTTCTGTACATCCCAAACCACTGTAACCAAAATTAAGAAAATAGCAACAACAACACTGAGAAAAAATATTTGCAATAGAAATGATATTAAGGGGTCAATGTCCCCATTATCTAATCATTATGGGGGGAAAAGTTTTTAAAACTTCAAAAATGAGCAAATGCCATTAATATACAATTCACAAAATAATACAATTGTTGAGATTCAGCATGATTATCATTTTTTTCTTTTTGTTTATAGTATTTTCTGAGCTTTCTATCCCCCCAAAATGTATTATTCCTGTAGAAAAAAAAAAATCTCAAAATAAGAACGAGGAAAAAAATTTTTTCCTTTTCAGGAAACCTAAGCTTCTTGCCAGAGGACAGTAAACCTCCTTTAACAGCTCCAAACTCTCTCAGAATGAGTAGATATGCAAGGTTACAAACAACCTCCTATCCTGGGCAAAAAATATATATTTTTCATCTCCTCAAATCCTCCAAAAATCTCAGGTAGGGTGTTGTTAATACCCTAATATTACAGACAAGAAAGTGAAGACTCAGAGAAGTTCAGCAAGCTTCCTAAGGTCACACAGCAGTAAGCAATAGAGTTGGAACTGGATCCCAGGCTGGTCTGACCACAAACTCAGCTCTTTTCAGGCCTCGTTTCAGGACCCTTGGGTTGGGATGCAGAGGGCTGAGTTCTGATCCTGGCTCTGTCCCCAACCACCAGTACACACAGCCTTGGCAAGTCTCTTCCCCTGTCTGACCCTGATTTCCTCATCTGTTCAAGGGGAAGTGGATTGGCCCAAATGGTGTGTCAAGTTCCTTCCTGCTCAGACATGCCAGATTTTTGTTCTCATAAAGCACTCATTAGCCCAAGGACTGGTCCAAACCAGAGATCAACCCCAGGGGCCTGGGGGCTGGAGCAGGTGGCCTCACACAGATGCCCAGGCACTGGCCCACCTTGAATTCCTCATGGATGCGCTCCTCCAGGACTTTGGCAGCCTTGCGGTCCTCCATCTCCACTTTCCACTTCTCCACCAGGATCCGGGCTTTCTCATTGGCCAGAGCATCCCGGAACTTCTTGGTGATCTCTGCCTCCTTCTGTCTCCTTCCAAGAGAACACCAGCAGGTATCAGGAGGTATGGGAAACTGAAGGACCACATGCCAACAGAACTTCAAATAAAAACCATGCGCAATCATTCTTGGTCTATCAGAACGGCAAATATCTGAGGTTCACAAAACTCAATGTTAGCAAAGCTGGGGAGTATAAATCACCAGAATTGCTCTGGAAGCCAGAAAACAAAACCTCAGAAACCCCATTTCTCACTCAAGTTTACAAAGGTGTAGGGAAAAGCTCATCAGAGGGTTTTTATAACATAAAAAGTGGCAAACAACCCAAATGTCCCTCAACAAGACCAATAAATTGGGTTTCTCACGTAATGGGATACTATACAGTAATCTTAAATAACACTGTGGATCTATATTAATCAATTTATGAAGGTGTGAATAAAGTAGTTTACAAAGCATGTATTGCCCAAATGCTCACCATGGTTATCTTAGGTGGTGGGTATTGAGTTGTTATTTAACTGATTCTTTACAATTTTCAATGTTGTTTACATGTTACAATTTTATGATTAAAACACTGTCATTAAAAATTGGGGGGAAAATGTTGGAGTCGACTTCATACAGATTTCCAAGTCTGGCAAAAAATATGTTAAATGTGGTTTATGAAAGAAGTCTGACCCCCCAGTATCAGTAGGGGCTCAACTGTCCATCTTGTGTGAGAAATGGAGGTAACACGACGAGGAACAAGGAGATTTTAAAAGTGAATTCAAATGGCTCTGCTGTCCTCGGGACAACTCAGTGAGGAAAGAGGCAGAAGGATATCATATGCATTATCTCAGTAAATCCAACTACATCCATACAGAAAAGGTGTTGTGATGCCCAAACCACAGATGTGAAAACTGAGGCCCTGGATCAGCTCACCACGAATTAGTGGAGCCAGGATTTGAACCCACAAGGTCTGCCTGATGTAAGACTAGTGCTTTGGTCCCCTAATCTTAGCAGAGCTCCACACAGCCAGCCAGCTGCCTGGCACCTTCTCCCTCCCACCCGTAACCTATTGTCCTTGATTTGAACCCACCCCAAGCCTCCGTGTTCAGGACCCGCCCCAGTACCCACTGGCACCTCTCACCAGAGCTCCTCCGCCTCCCTCTGTGCCTGCAGCCGCGCCCTCTCTGCAATCAGCTCCTCAGAAATCTCTTCATAGGGCTTGTCTCCAGGGCCTTCTCCCATGACCCAGACCCAGACTTCGCCATCTGCCCCCAGGAGCCAGTGGGTGTGCTTGCCACTCGCTGCCTCACGACACAGGAAGAACAAGGAAGGAAGGAAAGTCAGGTCTGCGTTGTACTGAGTCAGGAATGACCTGGGCTGGCCAGGGGTGCACAACCATCACGCCACCCTACAAAACGTGGTCATCTGCAAAGAGGATGCCAGAGAGACATTGACCTGAGTGCAGGTCCATGGCCATCTCCCTCTCCCACTCCCTCTAGGGAGCAATATGTCAGCCAAGTCAGCCTGCTGAGCAGGTGTTCAAAGCTGGAACTGGTATCCGAAGCCCAGAGACCCTGAAATCTTCAGCACAGAAGACATCAGGTGACAGCACTCGCTGAAGGAAGACTTGTGTCACTCCCAAGCCAAGGCAGTTAGGAGCCCGGAGTCTTCTCTCCTCTCTCTCTCTCTCCCTCTCCCTCCTTCCCTCTGTCTATCTATCTCTGTCTCTATCTCTATCTCTATCTCTCCTGTCCATTGGCTGAAAATAAGGAATTGGAGATGGTGGCATTGCAAGATGAAGCAGCTGACCCCTGAGTCTCCCTGACCCACATCAGCCTGTAACCTGAGCAAGAAATAAACCTGTGTTGGATGAAGTCACTGAGATTTTTCAGTTTGCCTGTTCTAACAGATTCCATTGATAACCATGACTAAAATGGAAATCTAAAGTGGGGTACTGGCTGAAACAGGAATATCAACTAAGTGTCACTGCCTTACCAGTGATGTTTAACAGGCTGAATGGCTGGAGATCCACGTGATGCAGGAGCAAAGCATCTGGTAAAGTTATCAGACACTATCACTTAAAAGGCAGACCCTCCCGCCTTCTGAACCCGTCCCCCCTAAGGGAAGATATTGGAAAATAGAACTTTCGTAGTGGGTTGGTTGCTAGGAGCTGTGTTTGGCAAGAAGTTAAGTTCAAGGAAGAATTGAGCACTTTGCAAGTAGAAATGAAAGGGAATAAAGAGAATATAGAAATCTGGGACTTCGTAGGTTTGGAAGAGCCATCTCTTTCTAGGGCCCAAATTGCAAGAGATAGGATTTTTAAAGGTTTTGCATGACTGGCCCAGTAAAACTTTTAAGGTGAGTAAAGGGCCCTAGGACACAGATCTCTGTGATGGTCATGAGGATGTGCTCCACGGACATCCCACAACAGGGAGCGTAACTGACTGCGCATTCCAGCTGCTACGCCCTTGTGTTTGCCCAAGGCCACACTTCCAGAGGAGGCTCCCAGCCTTTGACTGAGCACGGCGGGCTGGTTCCTGGGACACATGGGACTCCTCTGATGGGCAACTTCCCGGAAGCCTTGACAAACCTTCCCTGGACTGCGTGGCTGCCTGGGACACCTCCACCCCACCTGCCCTGCCCCTCTCCTTCACTCAAGGTCACGCCGGCACTGCAGTGTGATGGCTCTCCCAGCCTCCTCCAGCTCCCTGCCCTTCTTATCTCACAGGCGTTTCCTGAACAAAACCCTTGTGTGATTTTCTCCCAACCTTGTGTCTGCTCCTCACAAGCACACTCAGAGTGCAAGCTCTCACACTTAGTTTTCAAAGAGCCTAACGTAGATGACCTTCAGTCGAAAGGTAGAGGCATCAGGGTAAAGAGGCAAAGAAAAACGGGCAATCTGCGAAATATGTCCAGAGAAGAATCTTAGATGTTGCTCCTGGCACATGGAAGCAAACAGATCAGAAGCCTCCTAAGTCTCTGAGTCTGGACTAAAAAAGCCTCTGATTGTTCAAGACTTAAACAACCGTTGGGCACCCAGCCTCGATGACCAGGGGGCAGGTTTCAAAGGCTATACTGGTCCAAGGAGTGTGCGACCCTCAGCACTCACTCTGGATGTGGCCAAGGGGAATCATGAACAAAAGGAGCCTCCAGGACACAGACAGTATCCATTCAAGGCCATCCCTTCACCGCCAGGTCAGGGGGACCTCGCAGAGCCTGACCTGGAGGATTTCAGGATGCTATAGACTAGTGACTGAGTGGGGCTCACACTCCCCCCTTTTCCATAGCGGATATTCTGACCCTGCTCCCCCACTGTATATTGTGTCTTAAAGGTGGGCCGTGTTAGGATGACATGTCTTTTTAGCCATATCAGGACCTTAGAGTGGCTAACGCAGAACATGTGTAGACTGCGAACTTTGGGTTGATGCAGTGACCGGGTGAGACGTGCGGGCATCCCCTTAAGGAGGTGGTGAGTGTATTTATGCAGAGAAGAACAACACAAGTGAGTAACCAGAAGGACACTCTGTGACAGTGACCATGCTATGTCCAGCACCCCAGCTCCACTCCCTGAGCCCACCAGATGACCACTTTTCTCAGGTTCCCTTCAATTCCACGGGGCCACATGACTGAATTCTAGTCTGTGGAACGTCAGGGGAAGTGATTTGTGCCACTTTCAGACTGAGGCTGGTTGCAATCTGAGTGCCTTTTCCACATTCTCTCTCCCATCCCTTCAGTGGGAAATAAACGACTCCAAGATGGTGGAGAAAAAAGCAACCTGATCCATGAGTCAGTGTTCGAAAGCAAGCCAGGCAGACAGCTACCTAATCCACATCAAACCGCGACTTAATCAGAAGTAAATCTTCATTATGTTAACCCACTGAAATTCCAGCGTTTACCTATTGCAGAAGGCAGCATTAATTCCCCCGGCACTGGTAAATTTTTAGTATGTAAAAGCAATATAGTAATAGAGGAATATAAGTTTAATTATGACTGATAGAACCAGGGAAGCAACCACTACTAGAATTGTAGAACTTCCAAATTAATAGTGGGCAAAAGTAAATATAAGAGGCTTACCAATCCTGCAAAAATACTTAAAGGGGAAAGAGAAAACAACAGAAAATGTGCAGTTATTATAGCAGGCACTGCCAGTTACCTCCTCATCGCCCATTCCAGCCACCTTCCTGCCTTACTAAAAACCCCAGTTTGTTCTGGGGAGTAACAGAGATCCCTTGGTTTCAGAAGAGGCAGGTTTCTACCCCAGCCTCAAAGGACAAATAAAATTAGTCTAAACCCATCATGTAAATTTATTCTCATTGGCAAGTAATCGATCTAGGATTGACCAGACATCCCTGTTCTTGACAAAGGAGATGCAGGCGGAAGTCCCAATGACGGGTACTCATTCTCTGAACAAAAGGTGAAGACTTCTTAAGGTTGCAGACAAATACTGTTTGATTCCACTCATACAAGGTACCCCGAGTAGTCAAATTCATTGAGTCAGAAAGTACATTGGTAGATGCCAGGGGCCGGGGGAGGTGGGGGTAGGAGGAGTGGGGAGTTAGTGTTTAATGGGGACAGAGTTTCAGTTTAGGAAGGTGAAAAATTCAGGAGATGGATGATGATGAGAGTTGCATAACAATGTGAATGTACTTAGTGCCACTGAACTGTACAGTTAAACATGGTTAAAATAGTATGTTTTATATTATGTGACTTTTACCACAATAAAAAAACATTAGGGCTTCCCTGGTGGCGCAGTGGTTGAGAATCTGCCTGCTAATGCAGGGGACACAGGTTCGAGCCCTGGTCTGGGAAGATCCCACATGCCGCGGAGCAACTGGGCCCGTGAGCCACAACTACTGAGCCTGCGCGTCTGGAGCCTGTGCTCTGCAACAAGAGAGGCCATGACAGTGAGAGGCCCACGCACTGCGATGAAGAGTGGCCCCCACTTGCCACAACTAGAGAAAGCCCTCACACAGAAAACGAAGACCCAACACAGCCAAAAATAAAAATTAATTAATTAATTAATTAATTAAAAAAAAAAAAAAAGGTGAAGACTTCTTAGGAGAAGCCCGTTCACTCTTTACTCGTTTACCTCACCTCCTTCTTCCTGCCTGGAATGAAGATGTGATTCCAGGAGCTGCTGGAGGACTTTTGCAGCCATGAGGAAGAAAGCCACATGCTAAGGATGAGTAAGTGGAAGGACTGAAGGAGATGGGGCCTTGATGATCTTGCTGAGCAGCTAAACTAATCTATCCATTGCAGTACACCTCCAGAATTCTTATCATTTGAGAAAAATAAGGAACTCCAAGGAATAAAGTTCTGTAATTATTAAATGAAATGTGGTAATATAAATAAATATGAAAGATTTATTTAATTAGGCAACTATTAATCGTGCATTCTGTTACTTACGGCCAAGCACATCCCTAACTGATACAGATAACAAATGAAAAATAACACAGAAGCCCTAAACCCTAAGTATATTCATTAACACAAAAATGGGAACAGAATTAATTTCCCTATTAAAGATCTGAGACTGTCAGATGTAAATAAAAAGTAAAAGACAAACACTGCTTTGGGAAAGACCCTAGGTGTTCTCCTTACTGGCTGCAAATAATAATAAATCCTTCCTTGGGGGTGGTGGGATGAATTGGGAGATTGGGATTGACATATATACACTAATAAGTATAAAACAAATAACTGATAAGAACCTGCTGTATAAAAAAAATAAAATAAAATAAAATTCAAAAAAAAAAAGAAAGGAAAGAAAGAAAAAAACCCACTATTTAATGTCATTAATTAAGTCATCACTTTCTGACCCTACTTCCAACAAGGCATATTTCATTATAGCTTCAGTGTCAATTTTCTCTTCTTTTACTAAATTAAAATTCCACTGGACTGGTCACTAAATTAAATTTCTACTGGTGAACATTCTAATCCTGTAATTCTGGGCATAAGGGTGTTTCACATGAGAGTTGTCCTTAGAAAATGCTGCCAGTTATATTTTTGAATTTAGGTTAGATAAAGTATTCCCAAGTTTTCCCCATCATGGAAAAACAATAATAATAATAATAATAAATCCTTCCTTCTGATGGGGAAAAAAAAGTAAAATCCAATTCTGTACTATTTAAATAAAACACACATGTAAAAAAGAAAAAGTTTAAAAATAAAGAGCTGGTTAACAATAGACCATACAAAGGCAAGCAAAAAGAAAGCAGAAGTGGCAATGTCAGACAAAGTAAATTCAAGGACAAATGTGTTAGACAAGACAAAAAAGAATATTATGTAATTATAAAAGATGCAACCCACAAAGAAGACATAACGGACAAAAAACTTTATACAACAAACAACATAGCAGAAAACTGCATAAAACAAAAACTCCTAACAGCACAATGAGAATTTGAAAATGTATATATACTCATGGTGGAGAGTTTCACTATATTTATTTAAGAAGCTGGTAGGGCTTCCCTGGTGGCGCAGTGGTTGAGAATCTGCCTGCCAGTGCAGAGGACACGGGTTCGAGCCCTGGTCTGGGAAGATCCCACATGCCGCGGAGCAACTAGGCCCGTGAGCCACAATTACTGAGCCTGTGTGTCTGGAGCCTGTGCTCCGCAACAAGAGAGGCCGCGATAGTGAGAGGCCCGCGCACCGCGATGAAGAGTGGCCCCCACTTGCTGCAACTAGAGAAAGCCCTGGCACAGAAGCGAAAACCCAACACAGCCAAAAATAAATAAATAAATAAAATTAAAAAAAAAAAAAAAGAAGAAGCTGGTAGACCAAATAGATTTTAAAAATTAATAATATAGAGGATTTGAATAATATAGTCAACAAATTTTACTTAATAACTACAGAACTTTACTCCTTAAACATTGACAATATACTTTTCTTCTTCTGATCTTGCAATTATGAGAAAATTTTATAGACCGCATCCTCAAATAATAATACAAAACTTAGAAATCAATGGGGTAAAATAGCCATCAAGAAAATATCTCTTAGAGAACCCATGGATCTTAGGGGAAATCAAAACTGAAATTACACATTATCTAGGGGGAAAATTGTAGCAAAAAATATGGGCACAGATAACAGTAAGCTCAAAAGAAAAATTATAAGCTTAAAGGCTTTTCTTTTTGATGTCCCCGTGAAGATAAAATTCTCTTCTCCAAACACAATATAGATGCCTCCATTGACTCTATTCCAAACAGAAGTATGAAACAGTGAGCATGGTGGATGCTCCCATGTGGGTCCTGAAGCAAATAGTGGTCACCAGGAATGAGACTCCTACACGGTAGAGGGGAATCAGAGTTCTCCAGGTGAGACTGGGACCTGAGTAGGATTGAGGTCAGATGCTGGTAATGTGCTTGGCAAGTTCATGAAACAGCAAGGAGACCACTGTGGCTGCAGCAGAGGGAGCAAGAAGGGAAACTGGAAATGCAGTTGGAGAAGCAGCAGCTTTAATGCATTCAGTGCGGGAAACAGCGGACAAGAAAACCTGTAGGCCAGTGAGCATTTGTAATAGTCCAGGGGACAGACAATCATTTCTTGGACGAAGATGGTCCTGGTGGAGGAGGTATAAAGTGGTTAAGATTTAGGATATATTCTGAAGGAAAAAGAAATATTTGCTTAAATTTTGGATATGAGTTGTGAAAGAAAAAGAGCAAGAAAACTCTAACTTTTCAGCTTAAGCAATGGAATGGATGGTCATATTACTGAAAAGAGTAACATGAAAGAAACTGCTTGGATAAATCAACATTTCTGTTTGGGCCAAATTAAGTTTGAGACGTCTATTAGACATCCAATAGGCAGTTGAATAAAACAGAGTTCAGAGGAGAGGCTGGAACTAAAATATCATTTTTTGGAGGCATCAGTGTACAGATATTTAAAGCCACAAAACTGGACGAGAGCAGGTAGAGAGTGAGTGTAGACAGAAAACAGGAGAGGTCGAAGGACTGAAGCCCAGCACACTCCAACACCTAGATAGGAGGAGGACCCCCAAGGAGATGAGGACAAAGAAGGCTGCAAGGCAGGAGAACAACCAAAAGAGAGCAGTATCCCAGAAGCCAAGTGGAGAAAGAATTTCAGGAATTAAAGGGAGGTCAACTGTGTCAAAGGCTACTGATGGGTCATTGGGATGAAGACTCGAGAATTGACCACTGCATTCAACAACATGGAAGTCACCAATGACCTTGACAAAGGTGGTTTTATGAGTCTGTGAAAAGGAACATTTGGATGCTTGGAAACTTTTAAAGGAAAATATAAATGCATATCATTATTACTTTGGGGAAGGGAAGAATTTCTTCTATGAGACATAAAAAGAATAAACTATGAGAGACAATGTTGATATATTTGAATACAGATTAAAGCTTAAAATTTCTACACATAAAAAATACCATAAAGACAATTAAAAATCAAGTCACCAACTGAGAGAAGATACTTGAATACACATAACTGTCAAACGACTGCACCAATTAATAAAAGCAATAGTAACAGCTAACATCTACAGAAGGCTTATCTGCTAATCATGGTTCAACATATTTTACATGTATTAACTTATTAATGTCTAGAACAATCTTTCTCTACTAGGGTCCTGTGAGAGAAATAAGCCCTATAAAACATAATTTGAATGGCCATTTTTTTTCTCAGTTCTCCCAAGAATGGTATATAGATAGTACTAGTCTAGATGCATTGTAGAAAAGCTAACTCATTGCAGACAATGTATCCTTTAAAGCATCTGTTATCAAATAATTTGCTCTCAAGACCCCTTTATAGTCTTTAAAAATATTGAGTATCTCAAAGAATTTTTGTTTATGTGGGTTATATCTATCAATATTTACCATATTCAAAATTAAAACTGAGAAAATTTTTAATATATATTTGTTTAAAATAATAGCAACTTGGGACTTCCCTGGCGGTCCAGTGGTTACGACTCCGCACTTCCACTGCAGGAGACGTGGGTTCAATCCCTGGTCAAGGAACTAAGATCTCACATGCCACAGGGCGTGGCCTAAAAAAAAAGTTACTTCAAAATAAAAAGTTTAAAGATTTTTAAGCAAAATAAAATTAAAACCCATTGGTTTATTTTGCACTTTGAATGGATCTTTTACTCATGTGTGATTTTGCAACATTCCTCATTGGTCCTTGGAAAATATTGGTTCACTGAATCAAGCAGATCTTCTAAATGTGGACCCATTTTATTTTACAAGATCATAAAATTGTTTGTTAATATTACTATGAACCTCAGAGAAAAGCCTTTATGTATTGGGAATCTAATAAGTTCATTGTAGCTGATACAAGTTTTCCAAAAATTCTAATCTTTGCTTGAAACCTGGAATTTTATCACTGGAATAAATTTTATCCGTTGTTTTCCTTGAAGTGACAGATTCACTTTATTCATTTGCAAATACCCAAGTCTGAAAAAAGACATAGTTTGTCAGTCTTCTTTCAAGTAAAAATGGCATTCCATGAATAAAGAGGCTAGTTCAGCACATAACTCAAAAAATCACACAGTGCCTTTCCTCAAGACACCCATCATACTTCAGAAATGCTTTATGCATCCTTCCATTTTGTCATACAATAAAATGAATAAGGTTTACTGTTTCATCAAGGAGTGAAACCATCATTAATTTTACTGTGAGTGTATGATGATGAAAAATACAGTCATTTCACTCTTACAAGACTGGAAAGAATAAAAAAGTGTGATGACAAATTCTGATCATTGAAAAGGATATGGAGCAATAATAATTCTTATAAATTGTTGATGGCTGAAGGCACTGATACAACCACTTTGAAGATATTTGGCAAATATTTAGTAAAGTTGAACATGCTACACATTATTACCAAGGAATAGCACTTCCAAGTACACACGTGCCCAGAGAAACCTGAACAAGAAGGTTCATAGAAACATTGTCCAAAATATTAAAAATCAGGAACAACATAAATGACTAATCAAGGAAAACAGATAAATAAATTATAGTATGTTCTTATAATGCAGTACTCTATAGCAAGAAAAATAAATAGGTTTGAACAACACAGACATATCTCCTTAAAAAATGCAGAACCAACAAATTAAATTAAATTCAGATTGCATACAGTATAATGTCATTCATATAATGATTAAGCAATATACTGCTTACAAAATATATGTTAGGGCTTTCCTCGTGGCGCAGTGGTTGAGAATCTGCCTGCCAATGCAGGGGACACGGGTTCGAGCCCTGGTCTGGGAAGATCCCACATGCCGCGGAGCAACTGGGCCCGTGAGCCACAACTACTGAGCCTGCGCGTCTGGAGCCTGTGCTCTGCAACAAGAGAGGCCGCGATAGTGAGAGGCCCGTGCACCGCGATGAAGAGTGGCCCCCGCTTGCCACAACTAGAGAAAGCCCTCGCACAGAAACGAAGACCCAACACAGCCAAAAATAAATAAATAAATTTATTTAAAAAAATATATATATATATGTTAAAGTATGGAAAAGATATAAGGATGATACATGTTGAATTTATAATAGGCTTGCATATGGGGAGGGAGATGGGGAGTGAAATTTTAGAAAGGCATTAAAGTGGGTCTCAACTGTATATGACGTACTTAAATAAAAACAAAGAAGGCACTAAGTCAACACTTAACAAAAACATTATGGGTCCATAAGTACTTATTATATTATTTTCCATTTTACCTATATGTTTAAATATTTTATAATGAGAAATTTTAAAAGCTTTATTTTAAAAAAAGATGTGGGACTTCCCTGGTAGTCCACTGTTTAAAACCCCGCACTCCCAATGCAGGGGGCCCAGGTTCGATCCCTGGTCAGGGAACTAGATCCTGCACGCATGCTGCAACTAAGACCCAGCACAGCCAAATAAAATAAATAAATAAATAAATATTTTTTAAAATATGAAATAAAATGTTTAAAAAAGATGTAACATGAATAAACTAAGTTCTCAATCTAAGACATAAAAAAAAGAACAATAAAATAAAAGCAGGAGAAAATAATTAATGAAAAAAACTAATATTAGTGAATGCAAAGCATATACATTATAAATACAACCAAACATTTGTTCTTTGAAAAATGTAATAAAGTAGGAAACCACCCAGCATGCTTAAATTAAGTTAAAACATATATATATATGTTATATATATGCCATATATATGTTTATATATATATATATGGAATGTGTATACAGTATATATAATATATATGGCATTAGGAATAAGAAGACAATGTAAAACAAGAACTGATTAAAAGAGAATATCATGTGCTATTCTGTGTTAATAAATTTGAAAATATAGATATAGGTATAAATCTTCATGACCTTAAATTAGACAATGGTTTCTTAGATATGATACCAAAAGCACAAACAACAAAGAAAATATATATCAATACAATTTGGACTTCATCAAAATTTGAAATTTAAAACTTTTGTGTTTCAAAGGATGCCATCAAGAAAGTAAAAGGGCAATCCAAAAAGTGGAGTAAATATTTACAGATCATATATCTGATAAGGAACTTGTGCCTGGAGTGTATAAAAATTCTTACAGCTCAATAATAAAAAGACAACTCAGTCTAAAAATGGGCAAAGGATCTAAACATACATTTCTCCAAAGAAGATATATGGATGTCCAATAAGCACAAGAAAAGATGCTCAAAATCCTTACTCATCAGGGAAATGCAAATCAAAACCACAATGACATAACACTTCACATCTCCCAGGATGGATTTAACCAAAAACATAGATAATAACAAGTACTGGTGAGAATGTGGAGAAATTGGAACTCTCATACGCTGCTGGTGGGAAGGTAAAATGGTGTGACTGCTTTGGAAAACAATCTGCCAATTCTTCAAGTTATTAAACATAAAGTTATCAAATGATCCAGCAATTCCACTCGTAGGTACACACCCAATAGAAATGAAAACATACATTCACACAAAAACTTGTACATGAATGTTTGTAGAAGCATTATTCATAATAGCCAAAAGTGAAAACAACCCAAATGTCCATTAACAGATAAATGGACAAACAAAATGTGGTACATCCATATAATGGAATATTATTCGGCCGTAAAAAAAGAATGATACTGATACATGCTACATTGTGGATGGACCTTGAAAACATTATGCTAAGTGCAAGAAGCCAGTCACAAAAGTCTAATATTATATTATTCCACTCATATGAAAGTCCAGAATAGGGAGACCCATAGAGACATAAAGTAGATTAGCAGTGGACTTCCCTGGTGGCGCAGTGGTTAAGAATCCACCTGCCAACGCAGGGGACATGGGTTCAATCCCTGGTCCAGGAAGATCCCATATGCCATGGAGCAACTAAGCCTGCCTGCCACAGCTACTGAAGCCCACGTGCCACAACTACTGAAGCCCGCACGCCTACAGCCTGTGCTCCACAACAAGAGAAGCCACCATAATGAGAAGCTTGCACATAGCAACAAAGAGCAGCCCCCGCTTGACGCAACTAGAGGAAGCCCACTCGAAGCAATGAAGACCCAGTGTAGAAAAAAGAAAAAAAGTAGATTAGTGGTTGCTAAGGGCTGGAGCAGGAAGAAAGGGGTCTGGCAGTTACTAGTTAAAGTGTATGGGTTTTCTTGAGGTGATGAAAATATTCCAAAATTGATTGTGGTGATGGCTGCACATCTCTGTGAATATATTAAAAACCATTTAGTTGTACACATTAAATGGGTGACTTGTGTACACTTTAAATGGGTGACTTGTATGGTATATGAATTACATCTCAATAAAGCTGTTTGTGACAACAAAAACTCTCCTGGTAATTTATATGATAAGGTAATTTATAGGGAAAAAAATCAGTTAGGGTATAGAGGTCTAAACAACATATTGACCAACTTAACCTAACTGACGTCTATAGAACACTCCACACTACAGCAGAATACTTTCTTTATCAAGTGCACACAGAAACAAGGTTGACTACATTCTCAGCCATTAAATTTCAAATGTTTGAAATCGTTTATGGTACGTACTGAGAACCCAACCGTGGTGGCCAGATAATAAGCACATCTGTGAGATGATAGGATAAAAATAAATGCTCCCTGAGGCCCTGTCATTTTGAAAGGACATGAGGGAAACAGGTGTGGAAATGTACCCAAAGAATTTAAACCCCAAAGTTGAATGCAAAATCTGGTTCCAAATGCAAGAATCCTAGGAAGCTTTGCTAGTTTTTACGTGAGAAAAACCTGGAAAGCAGCGATGCTACTAGCCACTGGGAGAGATAACAGAGGGGCCGGCAGCCGCCTGCAATCTGCTACTTCAGCCCGGCTCCCCTGAGTGGGGCTGACACCTGGCGTCAGGTTACAGGGAGTCAGGAGATAACCAGCTGGTGGCCCTTCTCAGAAACTGCCCCTGCTGACCTGCAGGTGCAAAGGGAAGCAGTGAGGTGGACAGTTAGGGAAGGAGGGAGGGGGCAGGCATGATCACCCCTGAAGCAAGGGGAGGAAATTACACCCGGCCAGCTCAGCCCAGCATCCCCAGCTGGGGCCTTGCAACAGGCAGGAGAAGGGCTTCCCTCCAGCCAGAGCTGAGCAAAACTCCATCTGTTTAAAGAGCCCATGGGCTGTAGAAAACAAACTTATGGTTACCAGGGCGGAAAGGGGGAGAGGAATAAATTGGGAGATTGGGATTGACATATACACACTACTATATATAAAATAGATAACTAATAAGGACCTACTGTAGAGCACAGGGAACTCTACTCAATACTCTGTGATGATCTATATGGGAAAAGAATCTAAAAAAGAGTGGATATAAGTATAACTGATTCACTTTGCTGCACACCTGAAACTAACACAACATAGTAAGCCATCCATACTCCAATAAAAATTTTTAAAAAATAATAATACACAGCCCATGGGCTTTTGGCAGCAGCCGGGAGAAAGTTGCAGGGACAGGAGAACCCCATCCCCGTGGGCCCAAGCTCCTCGGGAACCTGCAGAAAATCTGTCCCTCCACAGCCATGCAGGAGAGAGAGTATCTCTTTCTCTGGATCCCCATCAACATTACTACTAGCAAACTTCTTTAACTTTTGCTAGTATTATTGTTTAAATTTGCAGTGATGTACTGATTGTTCGCTAGTGAGGATGAACACCTTTCCACATGGTCATTGTGACTCCAAGTTGCACTCCTGTGAATGGCTTGTTCATGTCTATTCCCCATTTTTCTACTGTCTGTCTTCTGCTAACTGATTTAGGAAGTTTCTTTATTCTCTGGATACAAGTCCTTTGCCTGTTATAAATGTTGCAGATATTTTTCTCTCATTTATCTCCTGCTTTGTTCTCTTTTTAAACTCCGTTTGGTATCTTTTATCAAGAAGATTTTTAAAATCTAGTCATATTTATCTTTATTTTTCCTTTTATTTTTCTTGTGGTATCTTATTTTAAGAACACCTTCGCTCTCCCCACTATTCTCTCATATTTTCTTTGATTACTTCTATGATTTTGTTTTTGCTTTTTCTGCACTGGTCTTTAATCACCTGGAATATGTCATTTCACCATGGGAGCAGCTGTGAGGAGGAGGAAGACGTGTGCACTGCAGTGGGGGGAACTGGAGCCCCCAGCAGGCCTGGACCCGATTCCAACTCCACCTCGACTCAAACGGAGATAATAACATATTTCATTAATTTGAAGACACACACCTTGACATTTCTGAAATCAGGATGTATCTTACAAACAATGGTGTATCGTGGTTTAATTTACAGCTTTCTTAGTAATATATAAAAACAGTGTGTCTTTCAAGCTATGGCATCTTAGATTTCATGAAATACAAAGGACCCAACCTCAGGTCCCTAAGGGGGTGGGATAAACAGGCACTTAAAGGGCCCAGGACAGGTCAGACACACAGGAGGCAAGGCGTTCCATCTGGGTGAGTTCTCCTTCATTCCAAAGAATGCAGCGGCTCTGAGGCTTCATTCTTCCTGCAGCCCTGGCCCTTCCCCCTTAGCTTCCAGAACCTGAGCCTACTCTCTGGGAACCCCTCCAGGCTCCCCTACCAAAGGCCTTCAGCTGGACAAGGCCACACCTTCAGTTCTCTCCTTCTAGATACAGGATGCTCAGAGCTGACAGTTAAGGCTGATCTCCCTCCACAGCCAAGAAAACGGCACTCTCATGCCTGGGGACACCCACACCTGCTGGGCACCAAGAGCCCCACATGCTCTCATGGCAGCTTCTGCCTAGCTCCTCCCACTGACCGCCTGGTGAGTCTGGGGCTTTGCAGCTTCTGCAAATGCTGGCACTGGAGACGGGGACCCGTGGATGCTGGCAGAGCTGCCTCGGCCAGAACCACAGCGCTGGCTGGGGGAAGGCAGGGAGGAAAGGGAGTGAGCTGGTGGGCTGCAGAGGCCCCCAGCCAGGGCCAGCGTGGGAACTTTGCACAGTGGCCCCTTCAGCCTTACAGCCACCCAGAAAGCCCTTCCCTCTTCACGGAAGAAGGAACTGAGCTGCAGGGAAGCAGAGTGACGCCCCTCAGCGATGCTGAGACTGTACCACGGAGGACCTCGCTCACCAGCACTGCGGCCCCACCTTTCTGTCCACCATATGGAGGCCCAACAGGGCTGAGGAGGCAGAAAGTGGGCTCTCCCCCTCAAGGTCAATTCCACACACCTGGGCAGAGCACCAACTGCATGGAAGGCCCACCCTGGGTCTCAGAGTCCAGGCGGGGGTAGTGGTCTGGCCCCTAGCCCCTCTCTCCACGCCCTAAGGGGTCCCACACCCAGCTGCACAGTCACAACCAGGGTGGTCCCAGGCCATACACTATGCAATTCCCCACGGACTAGTCCTCCCACCCACCATAATGCCACATCTTTGCTTCACCTGTAGGAAAGCTGATCAGCATCCAAGAACCAAGAGTCTCCTTTTACTGGAATAACTGAATTTCTTCCAATTTACCCTAAGAAGTAACCACACAAGGAATAATGATTTGACAGACACAGGAAAAGTCCCATCCCCACCCTCATCCCTGAGACTCCAGAAAAACTGAGGTTGGCCAAGCAGTGGTGGAGCTGGGCCCATAGCCTGGGTCCCATGGGAACATTCAGGAAGAGGCTGAACAAATTCCAAGGGCATCTGCCGCCAGAGGCAGACGGAGGCAGTGAGGAAAGGAAGGAGGTGGACATGGCTTGGCTCTTATGTGCCCCGCATGGTGGCGGGAGCTTTCCCACTTGTTGAAGAAGCTTTTTGAACCCTGCCAACAACTGCTGGGGAAGGGTTATTATTCCCATTGCACAGGTGATGTTCCAAGGTCAACCCAGTAGACCAAAGATGAAAATCCAGGGGACTTGGTTCTATTCCACCACGCTAGAGACATGTTGAAAATAGCATTAACCCAAGCAAAAGGTGGAGAAGTGATCTGTGACACTGTCATTTCCCACCCTTGAGCCCCTCAGGAAATGAGCTAACGGAGCATCCCTTCGGGTGTGGAAGTCTGGAAGAGCAGGCAGCATCTGCCTTCCCCCCACATACACCCTGAGAGCTGCAGTGCCTATCTACAGGTGACAGGCGCTAGGACGCCTCTCTGGGGTCAGCTGGATGGCCTGGTGTCACCACAGATACACTTCTCATGACGTTCCTCTTGCCTGACTCCAGGGCTCTCGCTGGGAAGGTGGCAGCACCCCCATTGCTCGTCTGCTGCCTTCACTGGTCCCTCGGACCCGCACTCAGCCCCAATTTACCAATTATCGTGCCACAGGGGACTTTTTACCTCTTGTCTACCTTGCACAGGACTCTGGACACCCTCCCGCACCACCAGACACCTCTTTTTCTCTCCCCATCACATATACTCTGTGAAAAAGATCATTCTCCCTCCCCACAGAATTGTTCTTTGAATATTTGCATATGGACAGGAAACACCTTCTTAACAGAAGGGATGGGACATGACTGGTGGATAATCCGGCACCGTAAGAAACCAGAGGGGCTAGATTCCCCAGCCCCCTCCCCCCCATGGCACTGTCCTAGAAGCACTGTCCCACTGTGCCCAGGAAAGGGGCCATGAGCAACAGCTCCAAAGAGCTACAGTCCGGAAACCCAGGGCATCCATGCCCCTGATTCCCCAATGTTCCTACACAGTCACCACCCTCTAAGTGGATCTACTGGAAAACTGTTGGAACTAACAGAAAAATTCACAAAGGGAGTTGAAGAAAATCAGCATGCCTACCACCATATGACAGCAAGAACAGGGACGGTGCAGGAGACAGCTTCAAATGTGGATTTCCCTTCATGTTTAATAACTTCTGTGTGACGTGCTGAGAATCCGAACAGCAAGGGGTGTGCTGCTGGGTTGGCCAAAGCATTTGTACAAGGGGGCAAAGGGGGAATGCAATGTTCATCACTTTCCCCTCAGAGGGAAAAATGTGGGGTACGAGTAATACAAAGTGGAGTTAGTGTCCAAATAATTACTGTTATTATGATTTGATTATGAAACCACTGTTGGCATAAAAAAATAAGTCTTGAAAGATAAGTAAACAAAAAAATCTAAAATTCTTGATTATGCCAACAAAATCATGGAAACGGATATTAAAATATCCTTAAGTTTCTCATCTTCAGTAGATAATGTTTCATTCCTGATAAAGAAAATGGGTTCAACTATATCTTTAAAATAAGTTCTAAACTAACATATGTTATTTAATATACATGTTTCAATAGACTCCCTTAAAAAAAATGGTATCAAAAGGCGGGGGTGGGGGGAGAAGAGATACAGGGAAATGTACACTAAGTGGATGCAAAGGAAAAAAGTAGCATTGGTCAAATTAAAATCTAAGTCAAAATCCTAAAACAAGAAATGAAAAAGAAATGAGTTGTAAGTATGAATGACAAGGTGACAGAATTGCCATTACTTATATATTATAGATTGTAGTTCAGCTTCTACAATATATCCCAAAACACAAGTATACTGGGATTTTTAGACTTTTACTGAAGATTTTCAAGGTCTAGGGAAGGGGTCACACTGCACAGCTCACAGTCTTCTACTCAAAAGGGAAATCCTTTGATACCCGTCTCTTCTATCAAGCCCCACTGACACAACACTCATGCAACGGTCTTAGCAGCTCCCTGCCCACAGCTGCCCCCCAACCATATCCCTCAGCCTTGTTCCAGACGCTGGGATGGAGGCAAAGCCGCCGCAGCCATGGTGTCATGGCATGTGCAGACTAACAGAGGAGACAGACCATAAACAAGCAAACAGATACATGAAAAAAGAGGAAGATGACGACAACAAAGGCAAATCCATAGAGACAGAAAGCACATCAGTGGTTGCCAGGGGCTGGCGGAGGAGAGGATGCAGAGTGGCCGCTTAAAGGATACGGGCTTTCCTTTTGGGGTGATGGAAATGATAGAGGTGGTGGTTGCACAACATTCTGAATGTGCTAAATGTCACTGGATCGCACTCTTTAAAATGGTTAAAATGGTAAATTTTATGTTGTGTTTTCTTACCACAAACAAACAACAACAACAAAATGATACTTTCAGATGTGGTAAGTGCTTTGAAGGAAATCAGGCCACATGTTGTAAGAGAGAGAGACTGGGGTGGGGTCCTTGAGAGCGCGTAGTCAGTGAAGAGCTCAACATTTCACTGAGAAATGAATGAGGGGGAGGACCCAGCCTCATGAGGATTTGGGAAAAGAGCATTCCACACAGAGGCACCCAAAAGGGTGGAAATTGGGTTGGAAAGTAGGCAGAGGCCCCCGAAAAGCATTCGTGTTTCTTTGAGTGCAATGGAAGCCACGGAGGCAGGGAGATGCCTGAGCTAATCAGTGTGTTAAAAGGACACTTTGGCTGCTCTGGGGAGAAAAGTCGTAGGGCGTGAGCCTGAGGCAGGGGAACACTGAGAACATGGGTGCACTGGGAATGTCTGTAGGCGAGTACTGCTTCCACGCCCGGAAAGGAAACACTGAGGCTCGGAGGGCCTGGGCCCAGCAGGCAAGGTTGCCATGGTTACTGGATGGTTCCCAGGAAACAGAGAGAAGGCAGATGCCCAGTGAGAAGGACTGTGTCACACAGCTTTCATTAGAGCGTGGACCAGGCCCACCTGGACACCCAGTCCAGGGCAGACGCGCAGCGGGAGTGGCTGAGAGCTGAGACAGGATGCTGGATCGGGTGCCTCCCTCCAGCCCCAGGTCAGGGCTGCTTGTGGGAGCACCACAGGCTGGGCGGGCAGAGAGAGGCGGGCCTAGCAGGTGGGAGGTGCCTCTTGACCCCAGCTGTGGGGAATGGAAGCAGTGAGGGCTGGCCAGCTGGACTTAGAGCCCTCCACAGGCTGGACTGGGGCCGGCACAGGGCTGGCTGTGAGGGTGAGAATAAGGCACCTCCTTGAGGCTGCAGGTTTGGTTTGTGGCGTGGCCAGTGTCAGGCACGTGAGAGAAGAAAGCAGGAAGGAGGGTGGGGAAAGAGGTCTTGTTCCCAGGCAGATGACATCCAGATGGATAAGGAGATGGTCACCGAGGAGCCAATTTAACACTGACAGAAACTGCCAATCACAGCAGAACCAGCGAGACCAGGTAGGGAAGCTTCCTGGGTCACAGCAGCAGTAGGAACACATGTGTCCTGAGTCCTGTGTCCCAGGCGACACCCAGCTCCAGCCCCAAAAAACTGGGATAACTGGGCCAGCCCAGAAGGGGCCAAGGGTTGTAAAGGCTGCAGCTCCTCACACGGGGTGTGGGTTCCTGCGGTGGCAAAAGGGCACGAAAAGGGGAAACGATGTTGAAGGTCATGGTAATGCTGGATGGGCGTGGCTTAAATCTAGCGAGAATGTAACGTGATAACCGCCTTCCCAAAGTCTCAACAAACAACACAAATTCCCTCTGGACCTCAAGTTTTGTCAGAAATGTGACAAACAGCAAACATGACGGCAGATGGGAAAACAATGTAAGCTGAGGGTCTGTATCTTCCATGACAGGGCAGAACACCAGAAGCTTCTCAGCAAAATATAAAGTGAAAACAAAAAGACACAGCTGCGTTTTTTTACTGAGCTCTGACCGCCACAGCAACAGTCAGCTCTACCCACCACCAGAGCCTCCCATCAAGCCTCTTAGATAGCCTCAACCACCAGAGGGCAGACAACAGAAGCAAGAAAAACTACAATCCTGCAGCCTGTGGACCAAAAACCACAGTTACAGAAAGATAGAGAAGATGAAAAGGCAGAGGGCTATGTACCAGATGAAGGAACAAGAAAAAACCCCAGAAAAACAACTAAATGAAGTGGAGATAGGCAACCTTCCAGAAAAAGAATTCAGAATAATGATAGTGAAGATGATCCAGGACCTCGGAATAAGAATGGAGGCAAAGATTGAGAAGATGCAAGAAATGATTAACAAAGACCTAGAAGAATTAAAGAACAAACAAACAGAGATGACCAATACAATAACTGAAATGAAAACTACACTAGAAGGAATCAATAGCAGAATAACTGAGGCAGAAGAACGGATAAGTGACCTGGAAGACAGAATGGTGGAATTCACTGCTGTGGAACAGACTAAAGAAAAAAGAATGAAAAGAAGTGAAGACAGCCTAAGAGACCTCTGGGACAACATTAAACACAACAACATTTGCATTATAGGGGTCCCAGAAGGAGAAGAGAGAGAGAAAGGACCAGAGAAAATATTTGAAGAGATTATAGTCGAAAACTTCCCTAACATGGGAAAGGAAATAGCCACCCAAGTCCAGGAAGCGCAAAGAGTCCCATACAGAATAAACCCAAGGAGAAACACACCGTGACACATAGTAATCAAAGTGGCAAAAATTAAAGACAAAGAAAAATTATTGAAAGCAGCAAGGGGAAAACGACAAATAACATACAAGGGAACTCCCATAAGGTTAACAGCTGATTTCTCAGCAGAAACTCTGCAAGCCAGAAGGGAGTGGCATGATATACTTAAAGTGATGAAAGGGAAGAACCTACAACCAAGATTACTCTACCCGGCAAGGATCTCATTTAGATTTGATGGAGAAATCAAAAGCTTTACAGACAAGCAAAAGCTACGAGAATTCAGCACCTCCAAACCAGCTCTACAACAAATGCTAAAGGAACTTCTCTAAGTGGGAAACACAAGAGAAGAAAAGGACCTACAAAAACAAACCCAAAACAATTAAGAAAATGGTCATAGGAACATACATATCGATAATTACCTTAAACGTGAATGGATTAAATGCCCCAACCAAAAGACATAGACTGGCTGAATGGATACAAAAATAAGACCCATATATATGCTGTCTACAAGAGACCCACTTTAGACCTAGGGACACATACAGACTGAAAGTGAGGGGATGGAAAAAGATATTCCATGCAAACGGAAATCAAAAGAAAGCTGGAGTAGCTATACTCATATCAGATAAAATAGACTTTAAAATAAAGAATGTTACAAGAGACAAGGAAGGACACTACATAATGATCCAGGGATCAATCCAAGAAGAAGATATAACAATTATAAATATATATGCACCCAACATAGGAGCACCTCAATACATAAGGCAACTGCTAACAGCTATAAAAGAGGAAATCGACAGTAACACAATAATAGTGGGGGACTTTAACACCTCACTTACACCAATGGACAGATCATCCAAAATGAAAATAAATAAGGAAACAGAAGCTTTAAATGACACAATAGACCAGATAGATTTAATTGATATATATAGGACATTCCATCCAAAAACAGCAGATTACACGTTCTTCTCAAGTGCGCACGGAACATTCTCCAGGATAGATCACATCTTGGGTCACAAATCAAGCCTCAGTAAATTTAAGAAAATTGAAATCATATCAAGCATCTTTTCTGACCACAATGCTATGAGATTAGAAATGAATGACAGGGAAAAAAATGTAAAAAAGACAAACACATGGAGGCTAAACAATACGTTACTAAATAACCAAGAGATCACTGAAGAAATCAAAGAGGAAATCAAAAAATACCTAGAGAGGGGCTTCCCTGGTGGCGCAGTGGTTGAGAATCTGCCTGCTAATGCAGGGGACACGGGTTCGAGCCCTGGTCTGGGAAGATCCCACATGCCGCAGAGCGGCTGGGCCCGTGAGCCACAATTACTGAGCCTGCGTGTCTGGAGCCTGTGCTCCGCAACAAGAGAGGCCACGATAGTGAGAGGCCCGCGCACCGTGATGAAGAGTGGCCCCCGCTTGCCCCAACTAGAGAAAGCCCTAGCACAGAAACGAAGACCCAACATAGCAATCAATCAATCAATCAATCAATAAAAAAATAAATCTTTAAAAAAAAAAAAATACCTAGAGACAAATGACAATGAAAACACGACGACCCAAAACCTATGGGATGCAGCAAAAGCGGTTCTAAGAGGGAAGTTTATAGCTATACAAGCCTACCTCAAGAAACAAGAAAAATCTCAAGTAAACAATCTAACCTTACACCTAAAGAAACTAGAGAAAGAAGAACAAACAAAACCCAAAGTTAGCAGAAGGAAAGAAATCATAAAGATCAGAGCGGAAATAAATGAAATAGAAACAAAGAAAACAATAGCAAAGATCAATAAAACTAAAAGTTGGTTCTTTGAGAAGATAAACAAAATTGATAAGCCATTAGCCAGACTCATCAAGAAAAAGAGGGAGAGGACTCAAATCAATAAAATCAGAAATGAAAAAGGAGAAGTTACAACAGACACCGCAGAAATACAAAGCATCCTAAGAGACTACTACAAGCAACTCTATGCCAATAAAATGGACAACCTGGAAGAAATGGACAAATTCTTAGAAAGGTATAACCTTCCAAGACTGAATCAGGAAGAAACAGAAAATATGAACAGACCAATCACAAGTAATGAAATTGAAACTGTGATTAAAAATCTTCCAACAAACAAAAGTCCAGGACCAGATGGCTTCACAGGTGAATTCTATCAAACATTTAGAGAAGAGCTAACACCCATCCTTCTCAAACTCTTCCAAAAAATTGCAGAGGAAGGAACACTCCCAAACTCATTCTATGAGGCCACCATCACCCTGATACCAAAACCAGACAAAGACACTACAAAAAAAGAAAATTACAGACCAATATCACTGATGAATATAGATGCAAAAATCCTCAACAAAATACTACCAACAGAATCCAACAACACATTAAAAGGATCATACACCACGATCAAGTGGGATTTATCCCAGGGATGCAAGGATTCTTCAATATACGCAAATCAATCAATGTGATACACCATATTAACAAATTGAAGAAGAAAAACCATATGATCATCTCAATAGATGCAGAAAAAGCTTTTGACAAAATTCAACACCCATTTATGATAAAAACTCTCCAGAAAGTGGGCATAGAGGGAACCTACCTCAACATAATAAAGGCCATATATGACAAACCCACAGCAAACATCATTCTCAATGGTGAAAAACTGAAAGCATTTCCTCTAAGATCAGGAACGAGACAAGGATGTCCACTCTCACCACTATTATTCAGCATAGTTCTGGAAGTCCTAGCCACGGCAATCAGAGAAGAAAAAGAAATAAAAGGAATACAAATTGGAAAAGAAGAAGTAAAACTGTCACTGTTTGTGGATGACATGATACTATACATAGAGAATCCTAAAACTGCCACCAGAAAACTGCTAGAGCTAATTAATGAATATGGTAAAGTTGCAGGATACAAAATTAATGCACAGAAATCTCTTGCATTCCTATACACTAATAATGAAAAATCTGAAAGAGAAATTATGGAAACACTCCCATTTACCACTGCAACAAAAAGAATAAAATACCTAGGAATAAACCTACCTAGGGAGACAAAAGACCTGTATGCAGAAAACTATAAGACACTGATGAAAGAAATTAAAGATGATACCAACAGATGGAGAGATATACCATGTTCTTGGATTGGAAGAATCAACATTGTGAAAATGAGTATACTACCCAAAGCAATCTACAGATTCAATGCAATCCCTATCAAATTACCAATGGCATTTTTTACGGAGCTAGAACAAATCATCTTAAAATTTGTATGGAGACACAAAAGACCCCGAATAGCCAAAGCAGTCTGGAGGCAAAAAAATGGAGCTGGAGGAATCAGACTCCCTGACTTCAGACTATACTACAAAGCTACAGTAATCAAGACAATATGGTACTGGCACCAAAACAGAAACATAGATCAATGGAACAAGATAGAAAGCCCAGAGATTAACCCACGCACCTATGGTCAACTAATCTATGACAAAGGAGGCAAAGATATACAATGGAGAAAAGACAGTCTCTTCAATAAGTGGTGCTGGGAAAACTGGACAGCTACATGTAAAAGAATGAAATTAGAATACTCCCTAACACCATACACAAAAATAAACTCAAAATGGATTAGAGACCTAAATATAAGACTGGACACTATAAAACTCTTAGAGGAAAACATAGGAAGAACACTCTTTGACATAAATCACAGCAAGATCTTTTTCGATCCACCTCCTAGAGTAATGGAAATAAAAACAAAAATAAACAAGTGGGACCTAATGAAACTTCAAAGCTTTTGCACAGCAAAGGAAACCATAAACAAGACGAAAAGACAACCCTCAGAATGGGAGAAAATATTTGCAAATGAATCAACGGACAAAGGATTAATCTCCAAAATATATAAACAGCTCATTCAGCTCAATATCAAAGAAACAAACACCCCAATCCAAAAATGGGCAGAAGACCTAAATAGACATTTCTCCAAAGAAGACATACAGACGGCCACGAAGCACATGAAAAGATGCTCAACATCACTAATTCTTAGAGAAATGCAAATCAAAACTACAATGAGGTATCACCTCACTCCTGTTAGAATGGGCATCATCAGAAAATCTACAAACAACAAATGCTGGAGAGGGTGTGGAGAAAAGGGAACCCTCTTGCACTGTTGGTGGGAATGTAAATTGATACAGCCACTATGGAGAACAATATGGAGGTTCCTTAAAAAACTAAAAATAGGGCTTCCCTGGTGGCGCAGTGGTTGAGAGTCTGCCTGCCAATGCAGGGGACACAGGTTCGAGCCCTGCTCTGGGAGAATCCCACATGCCGCGGAGCAACTGGGCCCGTGAGCCACAACTACTGAGCCTGCGCGTCTGGAGCCTGTGCTCCGCAACGGGAGAGGCCGCGACAGTGAGAGGCCTGCGCACCGCGATGAAGAGTGGCCCCCGCTCTCCGCAACTGGAGAAAGCCCTTGCACAGAAACGAAGACCCAACACAGCCAAAAATAAATAAAATAAAGTTAAAAAAATAAAAAGAAATGGGGAGAAATTTAAAAAAAAAAAAAAAAAAAACTAAAAATAGAATTACCATATGACCCAGCAATCCCACTACTGGGCGTATACCCAGAGAAAACCATAATTCAAAAAGACACATGCACCCCAATGTTCATTGCAGCACTATTTACAATAGCCAGGTCATGGAAGCAACCTAAATGCCCATCAACAGACGAATGGATAAAGAAGTTGTGGTACATATATACAATGGAATATTACTCAGCCATAAAAAGGAACGAAATTGAGTCATTTGTTGAGACGTGGATGGATCTAGAGACTGTCATACAGAGTGAAGTAAGTCAGAAAGAGAAAAACAAATATCGTATATTAATGCATGTATGTGGAACCTAGAAAAATGGTACAGATGAGCCAGTTTGCAGGGCAGAAGTTGAGACACAGATGTAGAGAATGGACATATGGATACCAAGGGGGGAAAACTGCAGTGAGGTGGGGATGGTGGTGTGCTGAATTGGGCGATTGGGATTGACATGTATACACTGATGTGTATAAAATTGATGCCTAATAAGAACCTGCAGTATAAAAAAACAAACAAAACAACTAATACTAAACTGTCATTGGGTTATTTGTATGGAAATATGTTAATATAAATGTTTCAGACATTGCATGAAATTTCTAAAAATCTTGTATTTGTATGGAAATATGTATGGAAATATGTCAATATAAATGTTTCAGACATTACATGAAAAAAAAAAAAAAAAAAAGACACAGCTGCATGGTCGGGGGAGTGACGTGTGCCCAGCCACGACCGTCATCCTTCACCCCAGCTTACTTCTGTGGAACCCAAATGTGTGTCCCAGGACCAATACAAACCCTGAGGTTCTGTAAACTGGAATAATCCCTATCACCCATGTTTACACCTACCCTCTGCAGGAGAAGCAGAGAAGTTCTCAGGGACAGGGTGCACCTTGCCCTGCTGGGCCCTCAGGACAGCAAGGTCAGGCCCGCTAGGGGCTGGGAAGTGTCCTCAGAAGAGAGAGGGTGGGAGGGAGGTCTCGGGGGACAAGCAGGACTGAGGAGATGGATGGGCAGGAGGAGGTGCAGGGTTATTCCAGTCTGACCGGAACTGAGTAAGTTGTGCTCAGGGATCCCAAGGGGCTGGCACACACAACGGGACACAGCAGATGCTTCCTTCAGGACAGGTTGGAGGGAGGGAGGCAAAAGCTGGGAAGGAAGTGCCTGTGAAAGGAAGGAAGAGAAAAGATCCAGCCAATGGAGTCCATCCCCACACACCCTGTCCTGAGCTGCTGTGCGGCTGCTTTGCCCCAGGCCACCCTCCTGGCACTCCCGTTGGCATGTTCCCTGGGATCTGATCTGTCTACCCATGGACTCAGAGGGCCAAAGCTCTGTCCAGTTCACCAAGGTCAGCGCTTAGTAATGTTGGCTAAGGGATTGAATGAATAAATGAATGAATGAACAAATGAACACATGAACAGATCATCCATTGAATGGAAGTCCCAAGTTCAGAAGTGAATGAGTAGAAAAACATCAGCCAGTGGACCAAGGTCAAAGTCACGGGGTGTACATCCCGTCTCCATTCTTAGCAGCTAGGTGACTTTGGATGGATTGTGTCACCTGTGAGCAGTGGCTTGCTTCCTCATCTGAGATGGGGTCACAGGGCTATGGGGGCATTCAGTGAGGACAGGCACATGATAAACAGTAAAGGTCACAGACCAGGTGGAGGGTTGTTCATTGAGATCCTAGGACAGGAAGCAGGCACTGTGCACCCCAGGCCCACAGTAAGAAGCTCTTCAGCCTCTGGGGCCGCGCCTGCCCCTCAGGGCTTCCCCATCTGCCCAGACAGCTCCACACCAGGACTGAAGCAAAGAGCTGAGATCTGAGCGGGATCCTGACCTGGAATACACACATTCCTCCTCTCATCCATGCTTTATAAATCAGAAAATTAATTATCTGGAAAAGAGTCTTCTGCACCTTCAGAAACCCAAATGAGTTTAATGTATAATTTAGACACGACAATGTAGATGTCAATGTGTGACAACTCGCCGTAAAAACATTTTTGCAGTTAAAGCTTTAGGCGTCTGTCCTCCTCGCGGAGGAGCCACCTTACAGACAACATGAGGTCCCAGGGCTCAGGCCGGGTGCGGCAGGAAAGGCAGCTTGTCATCTTCAGTGATGCAGCTGCCAGGGCAGCCCCACCCTCGGCACCAGCCACACGCAGTCAAGTCATAGCTCTCCCTCCTTGGGGTCCTACTGTGTCTTGTTCAAAAGGGGATTTCACGTTCTGAGCCAGCTCTGTGCTAGACCCAAGGATGGAAGACAGAATGGAGGATGTGCTCACTCCTGTGGCTCTGAGTCCCCTGGGAGAGCCAGGCAAGCAGACGATGAAGGACACTGACAGTGTGGCAAGCGCTAGGGCAAAGACGGGTCCTATGTGCCGAGGAGCAGGTACTTCCCTATGCCAGGAGCATTCCCAAGAGACTCCAAGAGGCAGGGGCTAGAACTGAAGGAGTTTGTTTGTCAGGAGGATGAAGGCGGGAGAACGTTCCCAATGGGGAGAATCACATGTGTAAAGACAGAGGCTAGAGCAAGACGTCCAGCTGGGTGCCAGCGTGGCCTATGGCACATGGCAGGGGCTGTCTAGCAGTGCGCCTGGAGTACAGAGAGGGAGCAAGGTCACCAAGGGGCCTGTATGTCCAGTCCAGAAACAGGACTTTGTCCTGGACTGAAAACTTACAAACACATCAAGTCTGCACTTCACTCTGGTCAACAGTATGGAGACCAAGAGGAGGGCTGTTGTGGGGAGTGAACGAGAGAGAAGATGAATGGGCTTTGCAAACTGTGAGGTGCAGCATCCACATAAAGTGCCCTCCCCAGCAGGATCTCGAGTCCTGCAACAACTCAGCAGCCTGCCTGCTTCAGGTGCGCCTTCACTCACAGGCGCCCCAGTGACGGCCTTGACCGGCACGTCACTGCAGAGTAACCACCTGAAACGTGGGTTGAACCCTTGCTTCTTGTCTGCAGTTGCTATTGCCATTGGGCTTGGTCACTCTTAGCGCAGGACATTCCCTGACACCCTCTCTCCAGAGGCCCACTGGGGCTCCAGCACAACCCAAAGCATCCTCTCACACAAGGACAGGGAGGAGGGGCACGGGCACTGTGCTGGAACCACTATTCCACACACGCAAGTGAGGGAGGGGCCATGTGTCTTTGTTGCACCCTGGCCCTCTGTCCAGAACCACTGGTGAGGTTCAAGAACATGGCCTCTCCCCACCAGGCAGTCACCAACAGGGTCTGAGAACAATCTGAGATCCCAGTGGTGTCTTCCCAGAACCTGGGCCCTCCACAACAAGACAAAGAAGTCCCCATGCCCCAGTGCCATCAGGGTCCCCAGGCAGTTCCCTGTGCAGCCTTGGAGCCCTACAGACCTGGTCAAAAGATAGACGCCCAGGCTAATGGGACAGGATGCTCACAGAACAAGGGTTTCAAGCCCCCAGCCCTCATCACACCAGTGCCCATTTTAAAGAAGAACATAGCCTGACATCAACAACTCTTCTACCTCCCGGGAGGCCAGGGGTCTGCCCCTTGGTGACTCCCACCCACATACCTCGCTTGACCTTGGGGGGCCTGAGGCCCTCGACCTGGGCCAGGGCCTCCCAAGCCTCACGCTCCCTCCAGCGTCGCAGCTGCTCCTCTCGCATTTTGTAGAAGAGGATGTGCTTCTGCACATCACTGAGCTCGGCCAGGAGCTCGGGGTCGATGTACATGTCGTGCAGGATCTGCTGCAGCATGGTGTCACCTGGGATGCACACGTCAGGAGGGACACTCCAGGCCACTGCTCGCCCCTGGCTCCTCACACCAGGGTCACTCCCAGAGCCCCTTTTCCATGAAGCACCATCGCTCTGCCTCAGCTCCCAGCCAGCAACGAATTCATCTCCTCTGCCCAGGACAGCCACAGGGATCAGGCAGCAGGAAGCAAAGAGGCAGCCAGGACCTGCAAGGCGGATCCAGCACCAGGAGCTGTCCAGTCCTTCTACTGGGTCACCAAGAGCCACATCCCAGCAAAGCCTGTGTCTTGACCTCCCCTGGGCTCTGGGACAATGGGAGAGTGAAAGCCTCCAGCTCTGCGGGCAAAGCCCAGGCCTGGCCCTTCCTGGCCCTGGCAGGTGTCGAGTGATCTGTTCGTGGAAGGTAACGATGACACCAGCTATATCAATGACACTGCCCCAGCCAACCGGGAACTGATCTCTCCTCCACAGGTAAGAGGAGGAGGAGGAGGCAGCTTTGCCTATTAATTCCATGTCTTTTGAGCCAACGTCAAACAGGCCAGAGGAGCCAGCCAGGAGCTTCTAGGCTGCCCGGCCTCTCGCTCTACCTGCTCCGTCATTGCCAATCTTCCTCTTTTCCAGGATGTTGGGCTACTGAGGTAATGCTTCTAACACTCGGCCTTGGAGGAGAAAAGAGCTGTCCTTCTTTCTGTGTTGCAGCCAAGGAAGAAAGCAAAATAGAATCAGTAGGGACACCCGAGGGGCTTGATCATGGAATTCAAGGACATGAAGGAGGCAAGCATCCTCTGCCTTTTCCCTATAATGAGGTTCTAAGGCTATGCATGTGCTGACAGATTAACCCTCAATTTGGGGTCAATTTTGGTCGTTGCTTATCTTTTTTGTTGTTGTTGCAAGTACGTGGAGATGATCACAAACAAAGAATGCAAGTGTGTCTTCTCTGTCCTCTCCATGCCCTGAATGTGAAGCACCCTGGATAGAGCAGGATGTTGCTTTCTGCTTGGAGGGAACCCACCTGTCTTTGGCCGTGAGGATGGGTAGGTGCTGCTCATGCTGAGACCCAAAGTTCACCCTAACAGCTGCTCAGAGCTACTCCCAGCTGCCCCTGTATTCAAACTGGGGTTCAGAGAAGGTAAGCAACTTGCCTACGGCTACCCACCCTGGGACTCCATCCAGCTTTCAAATATGACAACCACTGGATACTGTGAATCTTTTGATGGTTTGTAGCACTGTGGCCTAGTTGGGGTGGTGACCTTCATGTCCCCTTCCCTCCCCATGAGGACTAAAGGTGGATCAGGCACCCAAAAGTGATGGAACCCAGGTGTGAGTGGGCGGTCTTCTCCTGCAAGATTGACCCACAACAGTAAGGATTAAGCGGGTTCAGGTGAGCTTTAATCCCACGGGGTCACAAGAAGTGTGGAGGGCCAGGCATCCCCTCCCCCAGGTCTGGCTGGCTTGTCCCCGTGTGACCCAGACCTTGGAGGCTCCACGCAGAGGCTCTTGCCATGCAGCGCTGTGGCCCTGGACCCCACCCGCCCTCTTCTCTCTCCTCCCCACCGAAGACATTTCAGGGCTCGGCGTCCCGGCTCGCTCAGTTTCTTAGACTGAGGCCATCCCAGCCTCCGGCACAGCTCTTGTCTCCCTTGTCCTAACTGTGGCTGGGTGGGAGCACGGCGTCCAGAGAGGAAACAAGGTGAGGAAGGGCACGAAGGGAGTCTAGCCTCCCGCTGGCAGCTTCTTACTTTCTGGGTCCACCAGACGCCTACAAGAAGAGGGGAGAGACAGCACAGTACGGGGCCGTGGGGATGGGCTGGCTGCTGTGGGCGTGAGGTCCAGTCCTCTGGCTGAGCGGTGATGGTGTCATCCTTGCGGTGGTGACACCGTTGAGAGAGGGTGGGTGGCGGCCGGATGGGAAGGGCCCCGCTAGCTGCCCGTCTTGTGCCGCAGCCGGCGGAGCGCTCCCCGGCAATCCCAGGTCAGTGGGGCAGGAGGCCGAGCGCGCTGCGCAGCCGCGGGGCGGGCTGGATCCGGTTTCCGGAAAGACGCTCTCGGGCCGGCGCGGGTGGGAGGTGCCTGGCCCTGATTGGCGCCACCTCTGGGCTGGTGTCCGCCCGCCCATCGCCCTCCGCCGGCGGAGGAGGCCGCTCAGCCGGGCCTGTGGCACCCCCTGGCGGCCGATCCGAGCGGGAGCGGCAGCACGTGGGAGAGGCAGGCGCCGGGAGCAGCACAAGGGCGGCTACGCCCGCCGGGATGCGCTGGGATCCGGGTGCGGGAGGACCCGTTCCCGCCATCCCCGCGGTGCGGCGGGTACACGATGGCCGTCCAGGGCCCGGACCCCAGCCCGGGAACCGCGCAGACCAAAGGAGCCCGCGGCGGTTCCGGCCCAGGCAGCTTCCGGCGACTGGAAACGAACGAGATGAGAGGGCCCTGGGGTATTCACACACGGTTTTCTGCCGCCTTCCAACTGGTTTTATTTTGTTTTCATTTTTTATTGGCCGATGTGATGTGTTTAACTTTATATGCTAACGCCGTTCCCTCTGGGGGCGGGGTACACGCACGCAATGTTGTTATGAAAGTGACTGGAAACCACCTGAATGTCCCTCAGTGGGGTGGGGCGGGGAGGGCGCCTGGGGAGGAACAGTAACATTTGTCACAGAGAATGAAGTTCATCTGTCTGCTTTGGCCGGGGGAAATGTCCAGGGCAGAAAAATGAAAAGGCGACACGCAGAATATTGTGCACGGTGTAATCCATTTTTTAAATTCTATGTTTGATTATTTTTGTATGGGCAAAGGAAAAAATATGAAAGAACACACACATGGTTTCTTCCTTCTTGGAAGGGGGAGGAAACCCACTTTAGACAATTCTGTATTGCTTTATGCAGTGACTAAGATACATAATTCATGTGGCTGAAATAAATGTATTTCAGAAGTTCTAAAATGTGACCCAAGAAAATTGGCCTCTGGAGTTCAGTACTCGTGGGGCAGGATGTGCACAGCCTTGTCCACACTGGCACCCACCCCCAGAGAGGGACACGCAGACAAAGCCAGACCTCCCTAGCCTGGGAGGCTAGAAGGTTGGCAGGGATAAACCGTTCATGTTGCCAGAGTTCCTAAGCTGGAGAAGGACTTGGAGACGTTTCTCCGAGACAGAGGAACAGGAGGCGGGGAGAAGAGTCAGCAGAGTTTGGCCAGAGGCTAGGAGGGAGATGATGAGGACTGTAGTGGCATTGCCAGTGGGGACCGAGAGGGCAGAATTGGGGGACATTTCCTTATCCCAGAGCCTCCTATCAGGTGTCTCTGCTTCCATCTAAAATCATTTTAAAACTTAGATCATGGGCTTCCCTGGTGGCGCAGTGGTTGAGAATCTGCCTGCTAATGCAGGGGACACGGGTTCGAGCCCTGGTCTGGGAAGATCCCACATGCCACGGAGCAGCTGGGCCCGTGAGCCACAGCTGCTGAGCCTGCGCGTCTGGAGCCTGTGCCCCGCAACGGGAGGGGCCGCGATAGTGAAAGGCCCGCGCACCGCGATGAAGAGCGGTCCCCACACCGCGATGAAGAGTGGCCCCCACTTGCCGCAACTAGAGAAAGCCCTCGCACGAACCGAAGACCCAGCACAGCCAAAAATAAATAAATAAATAAAATAAATTAAAAAAAAAAAAGAAAAAAAAACCTTTAAAAAATAAATAAATAAATAAAAATTAAAAAAAAAAAAAAAAAAAAAAAAAAACTTAGATCATGTTATTCCTCTGCTCAAAACCCTACAGTGGCTCCCATTTTACTCAGAGAAGCCCAAGGCTCACAGGATCTGCCTTCCACCCTCCCTCCCACCCCCTCAGATAGCCCCTGGCACCACCACTCCCGCTTCCTTGTGCTGGCTGTCCCTCTGCCCAGAACCCAGCTAGCTCATTCACCCCCTTCAAGTCTTTGCTCAAACTTTTAACTCCTCCGTAGTCCTGATCCCCCATTATTCGGCTCTATTTCTTCCCGTATCACTCACTTTGTAAAATACCATTTTACAGTTTGTTTGGTTTTGTCTCTCTCTCTCCCGACTTGTAACAAGCACCACAAGGGCAGGTGCTTCGCTGATGTCTACAAGAGCACTGTTTGGCCTGCAGCAGGTGCTGGATAAATACTGTAGCTACTGGAAACAAGAACGGATGAAGGAACGTTCATACCGGAGTTGACCAGAGCCTGTGCAAATGCTGGGGAGGCGTCCAGAATAGGGCTCTGGAGAGAGGTTGCTGGAGACTCGTACCTGGAAGTCGTGGGCAGATAGGCTAAGTCTGTGGGGCATTAGGTGGACTGGCCCGGCCACAGGCCGCCTCCCCTGGCTGTCCCCCCATGCCCTGACCACAGGGCTCCCTCGAAGGTAGGGTCACGTGTTGGCCAGAGGACCCTGTCACCTCGGCCTCAGGCAGCCCCGAGCACAGACACCACGAAAACATAGGCTGCAGGAAGGCCCTCCTTACATTCCCCCCCGCCTCCCTGGCACACAGTCACTTGAGAAAGCTGGTCCCAAGAGCACATTTAGGATCTTACCTGGTCTCAGTTTTGCGATCCAAGGGCTCAGTGAAAGCCTAGCGGAATTTCTGCTTTGTCACCCGTTAAGCTCCACGGAAGAATCATGGCCATAAAAATCAATAGTGTCCCTGTATGAGTGCAACAACTACTTAGAAAATACAATGTAAAAGAGATCCCATTCACAATAGGAACCAGATATAAAACTCTGGGAATAAATTTGATAAATATTGTGGGGGACCTATATGAAGAAAAGTAAAAATCCTCACTGAGAGCATACCTAAGATTTAAGTTGATATAGAGACACACCACATTCACAATCAGGAAGACCTAGTACCATAACATGTTCAATTCGCCTCTGTGTTACTAGCCTCCAAGACGGTTCCCGATAATCCCCGCCACCTGTTATCTGTGACCTAGCGTGGCCGCTCTCACACATATCCGTGTTGGTCTGTGTCATCAACACGATACGCCAGAAGTGATGATCTGTCACTTCTGAGATTAGGTTATAAAAGACTTTTCTGCTTCCCCCTCGGGTTCTCTCTCTCCCTCTCTCTCTTCCCCTCTCTCTCTATCTTTCTTTCGTCATTCACTCTGGGGAGACCATGTCATGAGACCCACATGTCAAGGAACTGAAGCCTCCTTGCCAACAGTTACATGAGTGCGGTTGGCACAAGACCTGGTCAGGGGAGACTGCGGCCCCAGCCAGCAGTTTCAGTGCAACCTCGTGAGAGACCCTGAGCCAGAATTCTCCAGCCAAGCTGTTCCTAGATTCCTGAGCCTCAGAAAGGGTGTGAGATATATATGTACTGTTTCAAGCTGCTAAACTTTGGGGTAATGTGTCATGCAGCAATGCATAACTAATACAATCTCAAAGAATTCATCCGTTTAATACAATTTCGAGCCAAACCTGAAATTTAATTGGGACGTGGAGGAGAGACTCAATAAAATGATCCACAAGTTAGCTGAAAGAATGAACAGATGAGAACAGCCGAGAAAATATCGTGGAATATTGAACTCTATACTGCCAGTATTCAGACTTCTAAAACAAACATTTTGGTTCTGACAAAAACAGGTAGATTGAAGTGAGAAAGTCCAGACAGTGAGCCAAATACATATGTAATTATTTCGTATGTGATCAAAAGAAAGTTAATAATGGGGTGGGGAAGAATGGATATTTGTTCAATAAACAGAGTTGGGTTAATTAGCTAGATCCTTGCCTATTACTTGTGATTCTACTATACAGCCATTAGAATTAACGTTGAGAGTATCTGTTGGCATAAAAGTGTACTCATGATGTATTACTGGGGGGAAAGCGTGTGTAGGATAGTCCCAGTTTTACGTATCAGGAAAAAGAGTATTTTAACCCTCACTGCCTTCTAAGGAGAGTAAGCAGGTCCTATTGAAAGAAAAGGCCTGTGAACTTCTGCAAACCATGCTAGGTTTGGGTTTGCACATTTGGGAGGCCAAGCTGGGGTGAGCTGCGTTACTACATGTAACACAGGACTGAAAATCAGGGTTCCTGAGCCCAGAGATGGCAGTGGAAGAAGCGAGGGGCACGGCCACACACCCGAGACTGTGGACCACCCTGCCCTAGGTCTTTATCAAAATGATTTAACTTACAAAACACTTGCTGTGAGGTTTCTTATTTAGAAAAGAAAAAAAAGTGAACTTTATCCAATCCTGCCAGGACAGACGAGGGACATAAAAGGGACCATTAAGGGACACAGGAGTGGGAGGCACAGGGGCACGAGTGCCAGGAATTAGCAGAGTTCGTGGGAGAGGGCTTGGGGCTTTCCCCACCATGGAATTGCTGGGATTGGAGTACCTGTGCAGGGTGAGGACACCAATGCTGACATTTGTAAACAAAAAGACAAGAGCACAAACACGTGAGTTTATGAGCTCAGCTTCAGAGCCCAGGGTTGCAGCCAGCCAGGCCTGACCTCCTGGGCAGAGCTTCTCAAGTAATCAGGGCGCTGCACAGGGCTTTTGTCATAGTCATCTGGCCAGGCTCACAGTAGGTGACAGTGGGAGTTGTTTCCTGCTCCTTAATATGGGACCTGCTTCCTCACTAACTTGGTGAATCAATATATTAGGCAGGGGTTGTGGGTGTTGGTAGCTAGTTCTGTGTCCCCAGACTCCTTCTGGTTTAAAGGAAAAAGTCCTGAGTCCCGCACAATCCCTGGGCCAGGGGTTGATACACAAACACTGGCAGAAATCGGCTGATTTTCTACTACAGTTCTAACTTGGGGCTGCTGGTACTTGCGTCTCCCCACAGGGGTGAGGGTCTGTGTGTAGTAGGGGAGATGGGCCTGTGTGTAGTAGGGGAGATGGGCCAACCTGAAGAGAGGCGGAGACACTGATGGAGAGAAAAAAACACTGGGCAGTGTGAAGTCTGTTCCAGCCCCCAAGGCCCCGCTCCCCTCTGTGACTGTCCCACCCTCCCTCCCTATCATAGGAGTCCCCTTCTGCTTAACCTTGTCTGAGTTACGGTCATTGCAACCGGTGTGTCCTAACCACCGCAGTGGCTTGGCTCGCCCTCCATTTGTCTTGCCAAGGATGCTGCGGAAGTGGACAGGACGTGACACTAAGGACCTGGGCCAGACCCTGTCTCAGGGCCCCTCCTGCTGGCCCATTTCCCACAGGAGGTCCTCCTGGGCCCCAATCTCTCTCTGATTGCAGCCACCCCATCTCCTTGCTGTCCAGCACCCCTTCCATCGCCTCCCCCGGGAAGCCAGTGACACAGCAAAGAAAAGGCGGTTTCCAGAGAAGGCCAGTCCTCTGCTCACAGGATGCCGAGTCCTTTGGCCTGCACACAGCTGGTGCAGTAGGCAGCTCCGGGTCCTCAGGCGGAGGGAGTATTGAGCCAGCCGCCCCCCTCTCCATCAGCCGGCCCTCTGACGCAGACAGATGACCTATACTCGCCTGCACTCCTGCCCCCAAAACCTCTCCAGGAGCCCCAGCCCTGCTAATTAGAAAATACTCTACTCCATCCAAATTCCCCTGGAACCAGGCCACTCAGCACAAGTATAACAGATTTACTCAGTCTCAGCCCAGGACAGATTCTTATTAACTCAAAGAGCAGGAGGAAACTCTGAGGCTGCAGATGGCAAACAGGCTTCGATACTGGCAGCCTCCCACACAGCCCTCCCCAGGTCCCCTGGCACCTACTAAAGACCACACAGTCGGCCAGCCCTGCTTGCTGCCCCTCTCAGCTGCAGAGTCACCTCCAGACCACAGGCCCAGCTCCAGCAGGCCCCAAGGCTGTCCTGCCCGGTAGAGAGGAGAAGCAGTGCCCTTGCCCTGTAAGCAGCTGAGAACTCCAGTGAGCCCTGGACCCCCCATCCCCAGGCCCTCCTCAGAAGAGCAACCAGAGATTACTGCTAATATTTCCTACACACCCACCGTGAGGCAGCAGGCACTGCGCCAAGGGCTTTCTTCTCCTAGCTTACTTAATTCTCAGAACAAGATTATGAAGCAGGCAATTTTATTATCCCAAGGTCAATTTTATTGTCAAGGTCAAACAGCTGCTAATGCTCCAGGACTTAAACCCAAGTCTTACTGAGCCCTAACAGGTTCCTGCCCTCCCATCCTCCACTCCCACCCCGTGTACTCTTTTCTGAGCTGGACGGTCCTTCTGGGGCCATGCAGCGGTGCCTTACCTCCCCAGTGGTCACACCTGGAGGGCACAGACAGGAGTTCGTGTGCCGTCTGCCCCCTCATCTGCTCACAGACCACATCTCTAGCCCCGCGGGATCCCACACACCCACCCAGCTTGATGAGGTGCCCTCCGCCTTCAGGCTGCTCTTGGGAGCAGTGAGGAGGCTGAGTGGAGGCTGTGAGACAGGCAAACAGCCCACCACAGGCTGGGCCCTCAGTTCCCTGCAAAGGGGGACTCCAGCCCCAGTCCTCACTTCCCTAAGCTGTGGGTCCCGGGGCACAGACCCCTGGTGTCTTCCGATACCTGGCCTCGCCTCTTCTTCCTGGACACACAGCAAAACCTTTTCCAGCCCTGGTAGTTTGACGTGGCTTCTGAGTTCTGGCCAATAGAACGTGAGCACAAGTGATGTGCAAGCCATCCAGGCCTCTTTCCTAAGATTCTCCCTCCCGGCATCTTCACCCTCTTCCCCAGCCACCAGCTGACTAGACTAGAGACTTCAAAGACCTGTCAGAGGGTGGAGTCACAAAATGGAGGGAGTCTGGGTCCCTGAAAGACTGCGCAGAGTGTTTGCCAACCCAGCCCCTCAGCCTTCCACCGGAGACTGTGACGTAAGCAAAAAAGATTTATTTTTCAAAGCCATCAAAGTTTAGGGGACATTTGCTATAATGGTTAGTCTATCCTGACTCTAATGCAATGGTCCTCTAACTTGAGCTTGCATTCAGATCATCAAAGGGCTGGTTCAAACAGAGATTGCTGAGCTCCCTTCCTGAGTTTTTGATTCCACGGGCCCGGAGTGGGACCCCCGAATCTGCATGTTTAACAAGTTCCCAGGTGACACGGTGGCTGCTGGTCCAGGGAGCCGCACATTGAGAACCACTGCACTCTTAACCAAGCTGCAGTGTAAGAATCACTGTCCCCACTTTACAGAGGAAACAGTCCCAGGTTCCCGGCTCTCTCACTAGCACGGTGCTGCCTTCACACTGTGCCACCTCAGTGCATGTCCACCGCCCCCCCCCAACACCTGCCCGCTTCTGTGCTCACTGATTGTGTCTTTTGAGTGCGTATCCTCAGAGGGAGAGAGAACAGTCCTTGGACTAGACATCCTGGGCTGTAAACCCAGCCCTGCCCCTCACCAGCTGTGTGGTACCAGGCAAGTCCGGTTTCCTCTCGTGTCCAGCAGTGTTGCCCACAGTAGGTTTTTTATGAGGCTGTCTGACTGTCGCACTTCAGTAGCAGATACTTGCAACAGCAGGAACAAATGTGGGTCCTAGATGAGCCCATTCCAGCCTCACCTGTATTGCTGCCTCCAAGGCCAGTGGCTGACATCTATCCTGGTACAGCCTTGGGGTGGAGGAAGTGGTGGGGGTGGTGGTGTAGGAAAAATAAATAAATAAACCACAATTGAAAACTTTAAATGCACCTTTGCCGGGTGTAAGAATTGTGTTGCAGGGAGGAAGGAGGGGAGTTCACCAGCTGGGGGCTGGGCCGCACACCCTAGTTTCTTAGAACGTCATGACAGATTCATTTTTATATGAGAATCCTACAAAGACCCCCCCAGCCCCTGCAGCTTCCAAGAATGGTTTTGAGATCTGCAGAGAGGGGAGGTAAGCTCACTTCAAAATGCAGTTATTCGAATGCACATGAGAGGTTTAACCTTTAGAAGAGGTGACCAGATGTTCTGTTGACTGTGGAGGAGCCGATTTCATCCTCAGAGCCCAGGTGATACCCACACTCCTGGATTTGGCCCCTGGGTGGATGGTGGTCCCCTCAGCTGAGATGGGCGAGACGGGGAGGAGCAGGCCAGGTGTGGTTGGGATTTAGGGTTGGAGGAACAGAAGACAAGTTCAACGTGTCTGCAGGAGCGGACGGGGACATGGGTCTAAAGCGGCTTTGCTGACACTGGGCTCTCTGGGCAGCAGACCACCTGAGCCACCCAGCCCCTACTGAGAGGGCAGCCAGTGCCCCCGGGACACCTCTCACAGTGGCTGACCCTTACAGAGGAGACACCCTAACCCCTGGGATTCACTTTTCACAGTGAGAAGTTGGCTCCTTTAGATTCCCTGCCTGGGTCCTAATTTTAAAAGTGAACTCTGCCAGGCAGAAACTAACACAGTATTGTGAAGCAATTATACTCCAATAAAGATCTCTTAAAAAAAAATAATAAAGTGAACTCTGCCAGATAGACAAGAGGTAGAATGAAATTTGGAATAAGCAAGAAAGCATGGGTGTCTCCAGTGGAAAACTCTGCATGGTTTAGAGCACAGCCTTCCAGTTGCCTTTGAACTGCTTTACAGCTCTCTAAGTTGTGGAATTAATGCAAAATACTTCTTGTCTATGGACGCGCATATTGTGTATTTGAATGAGGCCCCATTGACCCTTTCCCGCTGAAAAAAAAAAGCCAGTCTAGGGCTTCCCGGGTGGCGCAGTGGTTAAGAATCCGCCTGCCAATGCAGGGGACAAGGGTTCGAACCCTGGTCCGGGAAGATCCCACATGCCGCGGAGCAGCTACGCCCGTGAGCCACAATTACTGAAGCCTGTGCTTTCGAGCCCGTGCTCCGCAACACGAGAAGCCACTGCAATGAGAAGCCTGCGCACCACAACGAAGAGTAGCCCCCACTTGCCGCAGCTGGAGAAAGCCCGCGTGCAGCAACGAAGACCCAACGCAGACGAAAATAATAAATAACATAAATAAATTTATAAAAAACAAGCAAACAAACAAAACCTCAACATTCCTTTACTCCATATAGATTTACAGTCCACTGCGATTTCTCCTTTGAACTGGTTGTTAATCTTACCAGTTCCATCACTTAATTAATGAGTTATATAAAATCTTTGACATATGCATATGTAACATTTAGATGAGTGATGCCGGGTTTTGTTGTTGTTGTTTTTTTAAAAATAATCTCTAACCAAGGGCACAGGAAGGACCACTGCCCCTCTCAGGGATGGGAAGATTCGCCATGCAGCACAACTCCCCACCCCAGCCCCATCCATATCACCCCCAACAGGAGGCATCCAGCCTGGGTTTGCACACCTCCAGGGACAGGGTGCTCAGTCCCTTCCAGAGACCAATTCTCCACATATGGGACCACAGCTGTGCTGATTTTTAAAAATAGAACGAAACAAGAACAAATCTAACGCTAAAAAACCCCACAACCTTCTCCCCCACCCCCAGCTGACAGAGAATGACTGCTTGGGCCCAAAGAATCACCTACAAACGGCCTGCAACCCAGGGCACCCTGCAAAGGCACAGCGAGGCTGAAATGGCTGGGTAGTGAGGGCGAGGACAGAGGGGATGACGTGGCCCAGAAGGTGCAGCCACGAGGCGGAGCATGCAGGTGAGACTGCTGGGCTAATGCTGCCTTAGGACAGAGTCGCGACTGAGGCACTATTTACTGGCTGCCTTCCTGACCTTGGGGCTCTGAATAAAACCCACATGGTCTTAGACACAAAGATTTTCTCCTGGGGGCCTGGGCTAGCGCGCGCGTGTGCGCACACACACACACACACACACACACACACACACACACACACACGCTTCCAGTCCTGCTGAGGCTGCCCTGCTTCGGGGATGCGCACCCTCACTTGTCAGAGGTGGGAGATGCACGGACCACCTCCTGGACTCAGCCCCTCACTCTGAGGCCTCGGGTGGGTCCCAGCACTTCCCTGAGCCTCTGTTGTCCTTACCATGAGTGGGACCAGATGGGGTCTCCCCAGCCAAGACCCTCCCCATCCTGTCCAAACATGTCATCTTGCTGGTTTCAGAGCATCTATTCCGGCCCTTTCTTCTTTCCCGTCCAAGCTCCTCTAACCCCTGTTCTCCCCCAGATCATCCCTCCTGGAGCCCTTGAAGGCAGGCTGTGACCCTCTGCTGGCTACCTCGGGCGGCCTCTGCAGATGGCCTGGCCCCCTTGACAGGTGGGGACCACTCTGCTTCCTCTGGGGGCTCCAGGAACGACTTCTCAGGCTGTGTTGATTTCTGGCAGGATCCACACCCCAGGCAAGAAGAAACCCCTTCTCCCCCCTCCCCACCCCCATGACACAGAAAGCAAACAAACAGACCTTGGACTCCAGATGCCTGCTGAGCTCCCCACAGATCTAAGCCTTGTTCCTGAAAGGACAGGGAAGTGGGTCTTTTCATTTCAGTCTGGCTGGGAACTTGAGCTGTATTTCACATAACCCAGGCAGCTAAGCCTGGTGAGGACTGGTAGTTACAGGTAAAATTTCTTTAATAATTGCATTAGCAGTAATTCTGGGGGGCGCCTACTAAGTAATCTAGACCTATGTCAAAACGCTTTACCCACCTCATCTCATTTAATCCTTGAAACAACCCTGTGTTGGGGTGTTTTTAATCCCAATTTTACAAAAAAAAAGACTCAAAGAGGTTAAGTAACTTGCTAAAGGCCACAAGGCTAGTGAGTAGTAGTGGCTGCGGAGTCGATAACACCTGCCAAGTTTACCAAGCTCTCATCTACACGAACTCATCAAATGCTGCCAGAAACTTTGTGAAGTAAAGAAATAAAATGATCTCCACTTGACAGATGAAAAAATTGAGGCACTAAGGTGTTTCGGGTTTGCGTGTGTGTGTGCGCGTGATTTTTGTTTGTTTCCGAGCCCCAGCTCAAACTCAGGCTCAGTGCTCTTCCCACTGCAGCACAGGCCTTAATCCTTAATCCAAAGCAGTATGCTTGGTGCTACAGAAGAACCAGATACACCGCAACCCCACCCAGTCTCCCTGGGAATGCAGCCCCACAGGGCCACGACCCCCTCTTCTCCCTTCCCCACTTACCCTGGGTTCACTGTCTAGTTTTGCCTCTGGCATGTAGCTGCCTGTCTGGGGAAGTGGCCACATGGGCAGGCAGAGCCCACCGGAGTGTGCTGCCCTTCTCCAGCAAGCAGGCAGTGGGCCATCTGGACCCCAAAGCCCCATCGCAGGCTTGTCTGCCAGGCTCTGCAGCTCCCTCCCTGGCAACCTCGGGGTGGCACTGGATCTCCAGGGCATGTCCTCATCCGTACACAGGGATGCCACCCAAACCACTGCTCTCCCACACAACCAGCTATCTCCAAAGGCAAAGGCGGACTGCAGGGCCACCTTGCTGAGCCTCCCTATGGAAGCTGTGCTGTTGCGGGCCACAGGCTACTGGAGGAGACGTCACCGCCTCCCTCCCAACTACCCCTCTTGGCCCAGAAACAGCCCGTACATCCCTGGTGCTCAGGCCACCCTCACACACACCAGCCCCGGGTAGCCGCTCATTATGAAGCCAGCCCACCTCCCTGGAGAACTTGTTTAAAAACATGTTTTTCTTATAAAACCTTCTAGGAAGTAATTCTAATAACAAAATACTGTGGGGTTCTCATAAGCCCTTGTAAGAGCAAAACACCCCGTAACTGAAACGTCCACCCACAGGAGTTAATGGGGGTGGTTGGCAGCCTTCCCCATGTCCATCTCCTCCCATAGGAGCCTGGTTTCCCCACCATGTGGTTTCAGCGGGATGGACAAGCACAGGGGGCTGGGGCGGGGGGGGGGCTTCCCTCAATGGGACCACCATGCCGTCCTCACCAGAGGCTCAAGGTGGTCCATGGTGGGGTCTCGCCTCCCTCTGCCTTGGGTGATGGGAACACTGTGACAGGCAGAGCAGACAGGGGAAAGGAAACCGGATCCTCGGCGCTGGCATCACTGAGTCACTCGGATCAATCCCTTAAAGTCACCCCACCTCTGGACTTTCCAGGTTCAGGAGCCAAAAGCCTCCCTTCATTGTTTAGGCCAGTTTCAATTGGGTTTTCTGTTACCTGTGACTGTAAACATAATCCCCGTTCCAGAGCAAGGTTCATTCACTCATGGCGGTCCTGCAGCGGACTGTGAAAACACACTGTGGATGCGTATGCGGCCACAGAGAAATATTTCTGAGATACACCGAGTAAAACTCATTGTAAAACACGATTCTCATTTGGGCGGAAAATTCTCATTTGAATATGCATGGACGTTTCCTAGGAGGGTACTTAATAGTGGATGCCTCTGGAAAACAGGACACATACTTTTTACACTCTATGCTTGGATTGCTTCTACTTATCCTGAAAAAACCAGATTAGTTTAAAAGCTGTTTGAGGTAATAAAATTACAGTCCAAGGGGATAATTTAGTTTGGTAGTTATTAAGCCATGGTTTTGAAGCCCCTGCTGACGTACAAGATGCAGAGCATGGGAAGAAAGCAGAGTGAAGAAATAACTCTTCCAGACCTTTATAAGGCATACAGACTTCCTCCTTTTACAAACCTGGAGTCTCTAAAATTGGTAAGTACACCAGAACAGTATCCATTTGAATGTAGCCTTAACTTTCTCCCTCCCAGTTATACTGCCATTGCCATTCTATAGTGCCCATGTCAGGTTTTCCTGAGGTGCCCTGGAGACCCCAAAAGTATTTTGAGAATGAATCTACCTTTACTGTAGTCTTTGAGGAGGAAAAGCCAGGTCTTACTGAGTTTACAAGGAGCTAAAAAGGACCTGAAGTTGTATAATTCTCTGGATTTTTGGAGAGAGCACCCTGATGAAGGAGAAAGGAACTGCAGGAGGCCCAGTCTGCCCTGGAAGGCTGGGAGGCATTCTCTTGGATGACAGACAAGCACGTGGAAGCACCTGTACCAAGATTCATCCCTGGGGACAGGTTACCACAGTTTGGGGGCCGATATCCTACAAACCCTGTGGCCAGACACCTCACATGACCCTAGAGCTAGAAAGCGCCCAGCCATGCAGGTCATACAGCCACCACACTCACCGGGGACAGCTGAGGGCATTGGACCGCAAGGTGACAGGGCTGAGCTCCTGACACCTGGGCAGGAGGATGCCCTGGGCGCTGGGACCACAGCAATAGCCCCTCCCCTTTCTCTGTGCCTCTGCAGTCCACACTCTGAGCTTGCCGGCCAGGAAGCGATCAGGTGGTCCCTACTGCCGAGACTGAGTCCCTCCCTCCTCTGCTGGCCTCTCACCCAGCCTCCTCTTCTGGGGAGCTCTCCCCTGGGGTCCCTAAGATTGCAGTGGCCTACACTCACAGGCACGTCCATGACTGCCCCAGTGGCAGCCCCCAAGTAGAATCTCCTGAAGAGAAAGCTATGCTCGATTCCTCACCGCCCAGCAGGCTTGCTGGGTGGACGGCAGCTCTGGCGACGCAAGGAAGTGAGCTTGCTGCTGCTCAGAGCCAGGGCCTCCAGCACAGGGTGGGGCTGAGCTCCTTGGGGATGACATCATGCTCTCCCAAAGGCCCCCCAAACCAAACCAGGCACCCAAGTCCAGGTATAGAGACGGGGATCCGCACTCTTTCTCCAGCTGCTTGTCAACGTGCCTCAGAGCCCAGTAACTGGATCATCCTCAGGACACTGATGCTTCTCAGTCGTGCCCTTGGTGCTGGTTTTGCTCAGCAGGCACCAAGCAGAGGTTCACAATCAGAAGCTGGCAGGCACCAAACCTCCTTTTTAGTTGCAGGTGCAGGTGCAGGGGCAAGGCTCCCAGACTTTCAACCCAGCTCTTCCAAATCCTTGACCAGCAACTTACCTCATGTTTTGAGCATAAAAATGGCTTCCCCGAGCTCTTCTGGTGACAATCAGTTTTTAACTGTTAGGTACTCTGTGTACTTCCTACGTTCCAGGAAGTTCTGGATCCATTAATTTTTATTGTTATTCACGTGGAGAAGACCAGCGCAGTCTCATGCACCGGCACAGATGGCTTTCCTGCCCGGCTCACAGCCCTGCCTTGGGGGCACGGGAGCCCCAGGAGACAGGTGAGCCCTGGCAGGTGCAGCTGAAGGTGGGACAAGGATGGGCGGAAGAGGAGACCTGAGAGCCCTGGCGGCAGCAGAGGACTTTGAGGATGGGGTGGTCCAGAGCGTCAGGTGCTGCAGAGGCCAAGAGAGGCACGGAGGCCGGTGATTGGGGTGTGTGGCTTTTAGTCAAGTGAGGAGAGTACTGGGTGGTGGTGGGAGGGGGACAGAGCCCGGACGAGCAGACGCCTGGGAAGGAAAGCAGTGGTGGGGCATGGGCTGGTAAGAGGGCAAGAGGGCCAAGGCAAGCTTTCTGGGATGGGGATACGTGGGATGGGGCGAGGACAGCAGGTGGGAAAGATAACAGTGCAGGAGCCGCCGGAGGAGGTGGGCAGGAGGGTCACAGGAAGGATAAGCAAAGACCCTGAAACTTCAAAGCGAGAGTGTATGGGGGGGCAGGAGGGGAAGTGCAGAGGCACAGGCTGGCCTCTGTCTCGGTCTGAGAGGACAGGGAGTGGCTGGAGACTCAGGGTAGGCTGGGCAGGGAGTGACTGGGAGGGCTGCACTGTGGTTCCGTGGAGGGAGCCCAGGGCGCTGGAGATGCCACGTGAGCACCCCTTACCCTGCACTTTTCTGTTCTCATCCAGCTCAGAGTCAGATGAGATGGCTGAAAGCGGCCAGCAAGTTTCGTAAACTAATTGGAAAACAAACCCAAACTGTGAAAAAGTCACAGCTAGACTTCACCCTGAACTGGGCTGTGACCTGTGAAGACACTTGCAAGGGCTCCAGCCACCAGGTCCACGTGAATAGATGGGACAGCAGGAGCTGTTGGTGCCTACACACCAGCGGTGAGGGCCTGGGGCCACCGACTTCCCCAGGGCAGCCTGGGTCAGATGTACCTGGCACTGCCACGAACCTCCTCCACAGGTGGGCCAGCAGGTCCAAGACACACAGCTCATGCAGTGGCAGTGCCCAAATTCCAACCCAGTGTCCCTAAGCTCTTTTGCCTGGACCCTGCTGCCTGGGGCTGTACAGTTATAACCTAAAATAACATTTCTTCCGGGCCTATGGAGTCAAAATTCTACCTTGTGCTTCCAGCTGGGCATGACTAAGCCACAAGCCAGCATGTTCCAGGTGTAACCTCCACACAAAGAATCATTGAAAGTGGCACACAGAATCTAAAAAAATCACCCGATGAAATTTATTTCAGATTGTGCCAACCACCTACCTTCCCGTCATGCCTTACCCACACCCGATCCCACTGTTTCCCTCGGCAGCCGAGTTTACCACTGAGATGCTTAATGCCATCTTGATATGACCCAAAACAAAAACAATCAAAACAACAGCATTAATATAAAGATATATTCCATAAAAGAGTTTGGCAGTCAAAGAAAAGCATCACACTTCCTAAAAACACAAGCATTCTCCTTCCCCTAGTCTACAGAGAAAATTGTAAAAAAAACTAAACAAAACCAACATCATCAACAAACACCCACCAGTAAATACCACATTAGCATGTACACTTCGGCAAGTATGTGAAGGTAGCACTCCATCCCTGAACGATGAGGACAGAACTGGTACAAGATCCAGAGAGGCGTTAGAGTGTAGCCCAGCCAAAGATGCACGAACGCCCCAGCTACGCCTGGGGGGTGATTCAGTACATAAGACAGACTTCATTTCCAACAGCAAGCCCCCAGTAGCCCTGACAGGAAGGGTGGACACGGTGACCACAGATATCCCCGTCGTCAGGGGGTGGAAGGTCACCATGAAAGTGAGCAACGAAACGTCTGAGCCTCTACGCAGCTGCAGGCTGGGGTCCGTGGCTCGGCCCAGGGGCCTGGCTACGGGGCTTCTCTTTCCAGGGAGAGGCGAACGCCAGGCCGGCCAGCCGGCCCTTAGCATGTGGCCTGGAGAGGAGCCCTGGCCAAAGGTGTCTAGCTGGCCATCTCTGGCTGGGGCTCCCTGGCCTTGCAGTGGGGGAGGGTCAGGATTCAAGTTCCGGGTAACAGTTTCAGTAGCACCAAGACCAGAAGACAGTGAGGCCAAGTGGGGAGGGGAGTGGGAGTAGGCATGTTGGGGGTGCACAGACGAAGGGGGAGCACGTATGTGCAGCTGGGTTACTAGGGGTGGTACGGAGAAGCTGCTGGAGTTGGTTCGTGAGACACTCAGGGGAACTGAAAAGGATGGCGTCAGTCCCAGACGCCGCATAAGGCTGTTGAGAGGAGAATGCCAGAGGAAATGAAGACGTGGTGTGAGAACATTCTTGCCCTATAAATAAACTATTTACACACTTCAGGAAAAGGAGAGCTGACTCCGGAGGAGAGCCGTGCCCACTGCCCCCTCGTGCCCTCAGGGCATAATGCTGTTGAGGCTGGAGATAGTTGCGCCCTGGACGCCGGGGGACAACGGACGAGGCACTCCCGTGGCACCAGCCCACGCGCTGGCTCAGGCTTACTTCACTTGACATGGCCGAGGGTCCTGCCAACACCCCGACCTGTGCAGACACTGCGGGCCCCCCTGGCACTCAGAGGGCCACAGAAGGTGTGGCTGCCGCCTAGGCCAGCACCAATGACGTGAGCGGTGAGGAGGCCAGGGTGCTGCCACCAGAGCCGTCTGTCCCTCAGAGCCACCTCCCCCACTTAAAGACATGTCCTCTGACTCCAGGCAGACCCCAGCGGGGCTACTGGTCACAAGTCCGTGCAGGTGAGAGGGGGCCCCTTGGCCTCCAGCACCAGCAAGCAGAAACAGAGAGATCATGTCACGCGGATGCTGAAGGCGGGGTGCTGGCTCGGGCTGGGTGCGTCCGTTTCTCTCCCTCTGGACGTGAAGTTGATGGCGGTGAAGGGCTTCGGCCTCCACGGCGTGGCTCAGCTGTGCTTGCCCACCTCTGGCTCCTCAGAAGTGGTGGCCTGCCTTCACTGCCTCAATGTCCGAGATCAGGGTCCTCGCCAGGAAGATGCCAAATATCTGACAACAAAGCCGGCAGAGGCAGCGGCCGTCAGCATCGGGGCCCAGAGGGTGAGGTGGGGCAGGGTACCCCATGCTGCCCATCACCTCCACACCCACCCGCAGAGGCTGAGGACGGAGAGCAGCAACTGGGCACATGGCCAAATGAGACCAACCCACAGTCAAAACAAATGAGCCCGGGGTCTGTTTTGCTGTGTAAAAAACAGTGGGACCTTCCCTAAAGCCTAGAAGGGGCAAACAGCAGGCACCACAGAAGCAAAACGGACGCTCCGCCCTGCCTGCAAAATGACCACGCATATCCCATACCACAGGCCACGACTCGCTTTGTACCCGGGGTGAACCGGAAAATGACAGGGTCACCCTGACTGGTTCTGATTCCCCAAATACCAAATCTCGAATGTTTCCCGTAAACCTGGATTCCACCGTAAAAACAAGACTGTCCCCGATTTGGGCCATGCTGATGTCTGAAGCTACACCCCGACCTCAGTGACCAGGATAATCATGTGGGAAGGCTGATGTCTTCCTACCAGGAACAGACTAATGTGAACTTGGTGACCTGAGGAATTCTGCTCCCCTCACCCCCACTTTAAATCATTCCTGTGGTTGGTATCTCAGATGGGCCAGGCCTTCTGAAGTAAGAGATCCTTGCCTGCTTTGCAAGTAAATTTTTTTCTTTCCTTTTCCAGATGCTTCTGTCTCTCGGCCTTCCTTTGAGATCAGTCAACCACTGAGTAAAGGAGGAAAAAGGTGCGTGGATGGCTGGTGACCCCGAGTCCACCCCAGTCACCCTCTTCAAGGCAAGGTCAGAGCCAAACATTTTCTAAATGGTGGGTTTTCCACAGAGCAGCAGTCTCACCTGCCTCCGAGGCTGCCTGGGGGGCTGCCGGCTTCTCCTCCCAGCCCTGGGCAACACTGGAAAAAACTCCTGGTTTTTCTGATTCACTGAATTCTTGACTTCCTCCCATCAGTTCTTCTCCCGGGAGACACTAACCAGCCTATTCACCCCGGGCCTCACGCACCCTCGGCCACCAGCATCTTTCCCAGAGTGTAAAATCTGGCTCAAGGGAACAGGTGCGGCCACAAGGGGAGAGGAAGCCATGAAGGGCAGTGGGAGCAAACCTGCAGTAGTGAGATGGCAATGAAGACGCCGGCCACGATGTAAATGTTCCGTGGGAGCCACCCCTCCAGCGCCTGGATACAGCCTTTCGTGAAGATGGACTCGTCCCATTTGCTCTTCAGCTGCAGGGAAACAGGACAGCGGCCTGAGCCCAAGACACGCAGGCCGTCCCCACCCTGGATTCCGAGGGCTCCCACCGGGGGCAGAGCAAAACTCAAAGCTCGGGGGGGAATGAGGGATCTGGGAGGCTGGTGCCGAGGACAGACGGACAGACAGAACTCTCCAAGAGAAACACGTCTATTTGCCTCGGTCTCCGCCCCTCCCCGGGCAGTTTGCGTTTTATAACCTGTCTAAGCAAAGGCTCCCTGGCTGTGATCTTTAACCCCTTTCTCTTAGGGCCTCCAAAGATTTCAAGGTCAACTTTTTCAACACACCTCCGCAGCCCATGTCTGGAGAAAGGGGAGGGGGATGAGGGCTTGGGGAAGGAAAATGTGCCTTAAAGAGAGAAGCTGGGGAAAGAGGGTTCAGCGTCTTCTGAGTCAGGAGAAGGAAGGGACAATGGCTTCTCACAGTGTGCCCCCGAGCCCAGGTGAGCCTGGCTCCAAGAAGCAGAGCCAGCAGGAGCAGGCTGAAGCCGACCCTAGTGAAGGCTCAGGCAGCACACGGGGACATGGCCTCGGCAGACACCGTGTCCCCACCCACCCCGAACACAGCAGTCGGCCCCGGCCCTCCTCCCCTATCAGCCTCACCCATGAAATACTGACAGAACATTCATTCGTTAGCAGTGTTAGGGGCTGAATTATGTCCCCCTAAAACTCCTATGTTGAAGTCTTAACCCCCAAGACCTCAGAATGTGACTGTATTTGGAGAGAGGCTGTTTAAAGAGGTAAATAAATTACAATGAGGTCATTGGAGTTGGCCCTAATCCAATATGACTGGTGTCCTCGTGAGAAGAGATTAGGACACAGACAGACACAGAGGGAAGCCCATGTGAGGACACAGGGAGGAGGAGGCACCATCCAAGCCAAGGAGAGGGGCCTCAGAAGGGACCAACACTGCTGACACCTTGACCTCAGACTTCTAACCTCCAGAACTATGAGAAAATTAAATCTCTGTTATTTTAACCACACGGCCTGGGTACTTTGTTACAGCAGCCCTAGCAACTGATACAAGTGGCGAGGAAATCGGTCACTAAAGAAGCTGATGCTGACATAGGCCCATCGCTATGAAGCGGAGCTCACTGCAGAGGGAGTTGAGGTTTCCCAGACTGGAGGGTCACATCCCTAGTGTCCACGGCCAACAGCGGGGTGTCTGCAGTTTCCCCGAGATCCCTCTCCTTCAGAACAGCTGTCATTCACATCAGCAGAGGCCACCAGAGCAAGGACTGGGGTGGGCCCTCGCCTCTTCACATCCAAGCGCACACTCCCTGCGGCCTGAGGAAGCCCTTAGATGACTGAGCCCTGCTCCTGCCCTGAGCCTGCCTCCCTCCCTGTCAGCATGGCCTCCATAATGGCAGCTGGACCAAGCCATGTGCCTCCTGCAACTCCATCCTGAACCCCTACATAACAGACACCTCCTGGGACTCCAAGGGCCTCTTAAACATGTCGTCTTTGTTCCCCCAAACTCTCATCCATCTTCTTTCCACTAATGTGGCAACTGCTAGATTTTGTGACTGTGGTTCACAGAGCTTGAAATCACACCCATTACTGTTCCCGTGAATCTTGTCTTGCCAGCGGCTCAGGGAAGGCGTGTGCGTGGCCGTGTGCTCCCGCTCGCCTGGTTCCCAGCTTACGTGGCACCTCTGAGCTTAGTCTCCCCTGGCTCTCCCACTCCAATTTGCACTTGTGCTAAATCGGGAAGTTGGACCCTAGAGAATAAACGTGAAGAATTCCAAGTCATATGCATGGGGGCTCTCACCTGAGTCCTGACATCATAGCCACACTGTGTGTTCACAACTTTTTGCTGTAAGAAAAGCAGAAAGATTAGTCATTTTTGTGCTCCAGAAGCCGGTGGTAGAAAGCTCTAGAAAAGTCACAACCAAACATCAGCAAACACCTGCACCAATTCCATTACAGCTCATGACCTTCCATCATGCTGCCAACTAACCTTCCATGCTAGGACAGAGGTTGGCAAACTTTTTGTGTGAAGGGCAAGATAGTAAATATTTCAAACCCACCTATGTAGCTAGTATTCAACTCTGCTGTTGTAGCATGAACGCGGCCATTGACAATATGTAAATGAACAGGTACGGCTGTATTTCAATAAAACTTTATTTATGGACACTGAAGTTTGAATTTCATGATTTTCACGTGTCACAAAATATTATCCTTCTTTTGATTTATTTTCAACCACTTAAAAACGGCTGAAACCATTCATGGCTCACAAGTCATCCAAAAACAGACAGCAGGCCAGATCTGGTGCAGGGGTCGTAGTCTGCCAATTCCTGAGCTAGAAGGGAAAAGCTACACTTGCTAAAGATTTCACCGTCACGGTGGAGATGTCAGACACCACTGTGCAGCCTCTGCAGACCTGAGCCCCTCCCAGGCTGGGGAACCTGCCCAGAGCCCCGTGGCCCAGCACCAGGCAGTGTGATAGTACTGACGGCCGTAGGGGCTCCCTTCTACTCAGGCTAGGTTTGGGCAAACATTCAGTGCTCCTTCAAGGGCACCCAAGGGAATTCCCTGACAGTCCACTTGTTAGGACTCGGCGCTTTCACTGCTGTGGCGCTGGGTTCAATCCCTGGTCAGGGAACTAAGATCCCATAAGCCATGCAGCGTGGCCAAAAAAACGGGGGCGGGGCACCCAAGAGCTCAGTTTCTGGAACCCAAGGATGTGGTCTGTGGACTGGGGATGAAGACAGGTGAAGAAGAAAGAACAGTGAAAGAATTCTGCACCACCCCCAGATGGCGATGTACCCCACTGCCCCGGGCTTCTGAGGACTGAGTGTTTGTTTTCTCCAGAGAAAGGAGACCAGGCCTCATTATATTCACAGCATCTTGTCCAGGCGCCCCTGAGTGAGAGCCCCTCACGGGAGGGGGACCACTGTTTTTTGCCTGCTTCACCCAGCACACCAGAGCCAGGGTGGGCCATGCAAAAACACTCATGGAATTTATAGGTATAGGATTTCAGAGCTGCAAGAGCCCTGAGGCAAGTGGAGGAGGAGCCGGGCACTCAATCCATCCACAGAAGAGAAGAAGCCAGAGCCCTCAGGGAGGCAGGATCTGCTCCGCTCCAGAGGGACCGTCCATGCTCGGGCAGACTCACCGCGGGGTCGGGCACACAGCAGGAGAAGGGCACCCCACACTTCTCGCGGCTGTAGCTGGCGCCACTGCAGTTGAAGTAGACGTTGAGGTCCCAGTCTTCAGGGCCATATGCCCCACAGCACTGGTTCTGCAATCATAAAGCCGAGAGCTGTCGGGGCTCTGAGCCAGGGCTGTTGTTGCCCGGCGTAGGGCGTCTGTCTTAGGGACACGGGGTTCAGTGCACCTCTGTGTATCACACAGAGAAATTGAAGCCCGCCCCACGGACCTCCCATCACTGAGACGTGAGCGAGGTGACCCGAGTGGCCCTTTAAGAAGGAAACTGTGTCCAGGTCCCGTCTGGGCCCAACACACCAGGCCGGCTCGGCAGCGCCCTTGGAGTCAGCTCCACTCCCTCCTCACCATGGAACTTTCCCTTCCTCCCCAACTGACCCCCAACCTGGGAGAGCGGGCTTCTCACTCTCCTTCTGATGTGGTCCTCTACTGCCCCCCGAGAGAACACCTCTCTGTGGGCAGTGTGCCTTCCTCCCCAAGAAAGGTCCAAGCTGGCCCCAGTCACCTTTTGTGCCTCTTTACAGGAAACAGCTGCTGAAGTCTACTCCCAAGGAGAGTTACGACTGGGGTGAAAGGTAACGCAATCAAAGCTCTGCCCCTGACCCGGGGTCTCCGCCCTCCCTTCCCAGAACCCCCCACTATCTGGTGAAGCAGCAAAGAAAAACCCCATTTGTGTAAAAAATCGTAAAACCAAACACAGTGAAAGTAGCACTGTGACGTCAGTGGCGTCCCAATCCGAGAGCAGATGTTGTTTTCACATTTGCCCTTACAGCTGTCACGGTTATGGCCGTAATCACAGCCATATGGCCCACAACCAGGATTTTGGCTTCACTTTCATTTCCAAGGTAAAAATCCCGCCTCCCCTGCCCCGCCTCCCCTCCCTCCCGTCCTCCGTGGTTCCAGGTGCTCTAACTACTACCTGATATTTTACCATGCATGAGAAAGCTCCATCATTTCCTATCTCTAAGGAAAGGTATTTTTTAAAAGGAGAGGAAGGCAGTGGAGAAAACTGCAATGTCTTTAAGGCCAGTGCAGAGAGGAACCACCCTGGCATCCTTGACACCAGCAAGCCCAAGGTTATGTGGAAGTGAAGAGAGAATGGCAGCCTTGAACAGAAAAGGAAAAGGCACAGGAGGCAGTGATGTCAGAAGAGGGTGGGATGGGGACTTTCGCAGAGGAACACGGAAGAGATCTAACAACAACAGAGGAAGGATCTAACAACACAGGAAGGATCTCTGATCACAAAAATGGGTTTTGCGGGATCCTACAATACATGAAATAAGGGGTAAACAAGTTCTGGTTAATAAGGAGAACAGATCATAGTTATTTTTAATGCTCTTCTATTTTCTCCTCCGAACAAAAGGGTTCCATATAAAAAGCTCCTGAGGAAGCTAGGTTTTCTGGCAGAGCGCAGATCAAACAACAACCTTGCACAGGCTGGCACGGTGGGGAGTGGGTTTCTCCTGGGGCCAGGGTGGGGGGGGATGGGGGGAGGGGCCGAGGGGGCGGGAGGGGTGGCAGAGATGGGGGACAGCAGTGGTCCCAGCCTCCAGGTACAGCCACACACAAGGGGGGCGAAGGCCTGACAGAGAAAAGGCCACAGCCTGGGACTGCTTAGACAAACCCCCGGGAACAGAGTCCAGGGAGGTCACATTCCTCTCCATCTGAAGAACCTTCCTCCAGGCAGCTCTGCCCTCCCAAACAGGAAGGGGAAAAGGTCCCGAGGAGGAAGGGGACAAGAATAGCCTCAGACGGGGAGTCATGCGCCCAGCTTTACCCCTCAGCACACACAGCACCTAGGAGACTGCAGCCGCCTGCGTGGCCAGGGCTGGAGAGATCCGGTCCTTGCGGGGGGAGAGGGTAGGGTGGCCGTGGGTGCAGCTGGACTGCCTGCCCAAAGCAAATGGGGGAGGGCACCCTGAGAGCAAGCCTGGCCCGCCAGCAACCACAAGCAGACAAAGCTAACCTGACCAGAGTCGGGGGGTAGCACCTCCCCTGGCCTCCTGGCTGTGGGCAGAGCTGAGGGGGGGAAGGCCCAGTGTTCCCCACCAGCCTGGCCCCCGAGCCATGCGCACAGACTGAAGCCAGGAAAGCCAGGCTCTATCAGGGAGAAGGTGGTGCTTACAGCTTTCTGAAGGGAGTCGATGAGGTTCTGCAGGTCAATGTCATCCCGGTAGGATCTGATGTTGCTCTCGAAGAACTCCCGGAACCGGTCCCTCACCCAGTCCTGGAACAGGAAGGCCAGCACGGCCACGGCCAGCTCCAGGAAGAAGATGAGCACGATGGCACTGCAGAACTGCAGGGGGACAAGCACGGGAGCAGGAGTCACCACACCTCTGGCCTCCCAGCCAGACGCGCGTCCTTGTCCGACCCAGAACCTCTGCCTGCTGCGAAGAGCACGGGCTCGGCACCTAAGAGACCCGCGTTGGAGTCTGGGGAATCCCACGTCATTAGCTGGGTACTCCGGGCAACTCACCCCTACTCACACTGCTGCATTGTTGGTAAGAGTCAGATGAGTGAAAGTATGAGAAAGCTCCAAGACAACGTACCAACCGTCTCCTATGAAGTAGCCCCCACTCCAAGGAAACTCCAACACGGGAATGAATGGCTATCCTACCCCACCAGGTATCAGCTCCTTTAGGGCAGAGAATGTGCCCCAGACACACTATCTGACCACTCTCCTCGCACATACAACCATCCCAGTTGCTAGAAATCTGTTACTCCTACTTTAGGGATAAGGACGCTGAGGTTCACTCAGGTTACATACTTTAGATACAGGACATCTGAGTTCCCTGGCAGGGCTCTATTACAACTCCGGAGTTGCTAACGTTATCAGTACCTACTCTGTATGTGTGTATATGAGAGTCAACTGCATAAACACCTCTGCAGAAGCACAGCTGTCCCTGGCCACAATAGTGGTGGAATTCTGTAAAGGCCACTGCAGTCACAGGTCCACACCCCCTCCCATCAAGGCGGGGCTCCAGCCTGTAGAGCTCAAGTTATCACCGCTGTTATCACTGGCCATACAGCACACTAAGCAGCTATGCAACAACCAGCAATATCTCAAAATAAGACACGCACATGTACAAAGATACACACACATAAGGCCCTCCAGAATGTAATCTCCATTCATAGAGGAGCAAGGTAAGCAAACATAATCTTTAAGAGAAAAAAAAAAAATGAGAAAAAGCCCACGTGTTTTGCTTTTTAAATGAAGCCCAGAAAAAAAGGCTTGATCTAATAAATTCAACAAAAAACATAGTGCAAAACACAATTATGTGTTTTCCCCACCAGGTGCTATTTAATTTTAGCTGAATGCATTTCAAAATGAATGTGTACCTAAGTATAAAACTAAACCCTTAGTAACTTGAAGTTCTGCCAGGAAATTAAGGATTCTGCATTGCACATCCAACAGATTCACACACCCTGGAGGAGGGAAAAGACTTCCTAACATCATTGACATCTTTTGATCTTAGCCAGGAAGGGCAAAGGTGAGTAGCAAACAAACAACTGGAACTTCTGAAGGGAGATGAAAGGCAAGGGAAGGGGAGGAGAGCAGGCCAGGGAGCAGCCGACTCTGCCCACCAGGAGCTAAAATCCAGAGGGGCCCAACCTCTCCAGAGATGAGGATCTGGTTCATCCGACTGTTCCCTGAAATCTTACCTTTCGTTGGGCAGCAGGGCACCAAGGGCTGCCTCCTCCCCCCACTGCCTGATCCTGGGGGAGGCTCGTAAGAGCTGCTACCCACCCCCCAGATAAGGGCCAGGCTTGCCCGGCAGAGCCCATACCCCTACCTCCCCCCCTCCTCCCCCCCACGTGTCTGGGGCCACTCACAAAGTTGAGCAGGCAGATGTTCTCCCGCAGGGCCCCCACACAGCCAGCGAAACCCAGCGTGAACATCACCACGCCCACCATCAGCACCAGAACCACAGGGTCAATGCCATGCATCCGGGTCACTTTGGTGAGGTCGGACAGCACCCCCTGAAAGAGGCAGAGAAAGCAGGGTAACATCAGCTTCAAAGAGAGTTGAGGGTGCCCTGGGGGGGCTGTGTCCGGACCGAAATGAGGACAGGAACCTGCCTTCCAAGGCTCAGTCTTGTCATTAAAAGCCACGGCATGGCACGGCCCCTCCCCACCTGCCCCCTTAGAGGCCCCTCTGCCCAGTAGATCTTTGCCTACGTCAGCCCCCAGCCGCTCTCCCGTTCCTGGTCTCCATCTAGGCTGTGACCGCCTCCCAGGCAGACCCCCCACTTCTTTTGTAGCCTGCAGGGTACTGACGCCAGGTCTGGGGCGGAAGAGGCCCTGAGGGGCCCTGTGGTCCGTGGTCAAGGCACCCCAGGGCCCTGGCCTCTGGCCATCTGGTGGCTGACTTTGCATTCAATTCATGGAGCACCCCACTATCCTGAGATGAAAACAGCTTCAACATGAACACGCTTGTGAACAGCACACCCGCCAAGGACAGGCGAAGGCTGCGCTGTCCACTAACTTTTTGTGATGATGCAGATGTTCTACACCTGCACTGTTCACAATGGTAGCCACTGGTCACATGTGCTCTCGAGCACTTGAAATGTGGCCTGGTGGAACTAAAGACCTGAATTTTAATTTGTATTTCATTTTAATTAATTTAGATATAATTAGTCACATCTGGCTAATGGCAACTGAAATGGACAGAGCAGTTCTACAGGATTCAAAGGAGGACGGAGAAAAGAGCAGCCGGACCAGGCACCCAGCTAGAATCAGGGAGCCAGGGTAGCCAGGCCTAGGCTCAGGGATCCGTTGGCTGAGATGCCGCTGTCCCAGAGGCGGTCACACGGTGGCACTACGAGTCATGGTTTGCACCAGTTTCTTGGTCACTAGGGCAAAGTGACATTGCTCTACAAGCTCTTAAAGGGGCCCAAACCCAAAGGCAGACCTTATCCAGTTCCTAAGGCCATGGCAAGAAAGCCCACAGACCTAAGCGCTCCTGTCTCCTCCTCCTGAAAGCAGAAAGAGATTCCACTGAAGGAACAGAGGGCCCTGGGCCTGAGACTCAAGAGGAAGCTTTAGCTCCCACTCTTTCCAGCCTGGTCTCTCGACTTCCCCAGCGCCCACCTACCTGCAGAGCAAAATGTGGCACCAAAGCTCCACCCTGCCCACACCCGGTCTAGTCCCCTCCTTGGAGTTCCATCTGCCCCTTGTCCTTCCGGACAGTAAGAGCCTGGTCTTCTCTCCTCCCCTCTCCTCCACAGGTTGGGCAAGGAGATTCAAAGGTGCCTACAGGGCGCCCAGGGGGCACGTCCCAGAGCCCTGCTCCCTGACTCAGGGGTCCTCCCCGTGGACGAGAACAAGAGCTTCAGGAATCAACACAACTGTGTTCAGGGTCCTGCTGGCTCCCAGAGGCACAGACAGGGTTCATTCCAGAAGGTAGCCCCAGGCCTGCCCTGGACACAGCTGGAGACATGCCCCAGGGTGACTCAGGGCTTCTGGGAACAGGAGAGAGGGCTCCCCACACTCACAGGGCTCAAAATCCCAACGAGCCCAACCTTGACCTCTAGCAGCGACCCTACCACGGGGAAGCAGGGCCAGCAGCAGGACCCCAGGAGTTTTCATCATAAGTTCAGTGACTTCCAAGAGCCAGCTCTGTAAAGATTAATGACTACAAACCATTACCCTGCACAGGAGAGACTCGTCAGGGAGGAGTTTGGAGGAAGGGACAGTTAAAGCTGAACAAACCTGGCGGACTGATGCTCAGGGTCCTAGTGACAGTCACACCTACCTTTTCGCTCCACGCCCATAGTCCGACACCGAGGAAGACAACTCCAGCCAACTGAGCAGGCGCAGGGGGAAGAGAGAGAGAGAGAGAGAAAGTTAGGTCAGAAACCAGCTCCAAGCACATGCTTCTCAGAGGAGGGACCACACTGCTAGTCAGGGGGTGTTCCTGGCTCGTGTCCAGGCTGGGCAGAGCAAGGGCAAGGCGGCCCCCTTGGCCCCTGCAGATGGCAGGGACTCTACACCAGAACAATAGGACGGTGAGGCTCTTCAGATAACCCACACCTATCTTCCCTGACCATTGGGACAAACTCCTTCAACCCCAGCTGGCCCCATGCTCTGGAGAGCAGAGACAAAGATCTCGGAGCAGACTCTGTCCAGGAGAGACTATGGAGTTAGAGAAATCAGGCCACGCCCCATTTCTTCCCCATTCCACAAGCCCCCTACTCATTTCAATGCACTATCTGGTGTGTAAGAAGACATCACCCTTTATGATGGCTGCCCCAGGAGCCTTCACGGGCTCCCAGTGCAGGTGAAGCCCTGCATAGGACAGAGCACCCCCTGTGCCGCCCGCCTCGGGCCTCCAGCCCCGGAGACAGACTCCAAGCACAGACAAGCAGCCGCCCAGGCCATCTGCTGGCCGGGCTCAGGCTCCTCACCGTGGTACCTACACTCTGCACTGCAGGGCATGCCTGTGCTCAGGAAATGCCTGGTTATGTTACCGAATTACAAGAAGCCTGCACCAAGCCAAGTGCTCACCCCAGAAAAGCAGTGCCCCCCAAACCTGACCTCCTACCCACAGGAACCCACCGGGGCTAAGGTGCCTCACGTGCCCCATGACAAAAAGGGACCCCCAAATACACTCCACAGACTCCTACACCAGGGAGGATCGTTCCACAGAAAACAAACACCACGTGGCCTCTACAAATTAAGCAGCCCCCTATTTTTCTGCTTAACTGCTTTATACTCTGCTGGCATTTTGCTGCCATTTATCAGGACCTCACGGTAAACAACAAGGCAAGGTTCTCTGTGACTGCAACTTTCCCAAGTGTATTCTCCAGCTTTAGGATACTCCTGTCTACTTCACTGCAAGCCCTAGGAGGCTGGACTCGGAAGAAGGGCCTTCAGAGAAAGCCCCGGAGTTCCCAACCTCCTCTGGGTCACAGGCCACTTTCAGAAAATGTGCACATGCCCAATATTTTGGAGGGAATTTCAGAGGGTTCTCAGACTCCTTACTGCTGGTTCCCACAGTAGTCTGTGGACCCCAAGTGAAGGAGTCCTGCCAAGACCTGATCCCCCCACCTAACAAAGCAGCACGCGAGCCGAGAGGGCCAGGACCAAAACTCTGAAACCGAGTCCCTCTGAAACAGAGTTCCTCTGAAACAGAGTTCCCTGGCAAGTTGATGATTAATCTCTCTATCCACAACTTTATTCCCTTTCTCGTCCCGCCCCTGTTTCCCTCAAGATTGAGGAATATCAAAGAAAAAGGGGGACTGAAACCGAGCAGGACCCTGCGGGGCCTTCTTGGGTACGAGCCCCTCTGTGCCCGCTGCTTCTTGTTGGTCTCCCCTCCCCCCTCCCCCCATTCCAAAGAGCAGACTCAAGCAGCTACTAATTAGAACAGAGTCACAGGACTCCTGGTTCCTCCAGAAGGGATTTAGATAACGATATGACGCTATCTTTGAGCTGTTCTGCAGAAACTAAGACTACCACCCCCAACCCTGTGGAGGATGATGATTACCCACTGACCTGAAGAGGTACGTGGACCCCAGACTGGCTGGAACCGGAAGGCAGATGATTCAGATTCCCGAACCATCTCCCTGTTACATCACCACTAACCACGCAGAAGAAAGTCCGCAAGTTAATCATATACCCTGCGACTCTCACCCCTAACATTTCCTTTAAAAACCCTTGCCTGAAAGCCATCGGGGAGTTTGGGTCTTTTGAGCACGAGCTGCCCGTTCTCCTTGCTGGGCACTCTGCGATAAACCTTGTACTTCCCTTCACCACAACCTGGTAGCAAAAGGATTGGCTTTGCTGCAAGTCGGGCGAGCGAACCCAAGTTCAGTTCAGTAACAATCCCAAGCAGTAAGTGAGAAGGCCCAGATCCCAAGTCTCTGTTTAGCTCATTCATTTACTCACTCACTCATTCATTCAACAGGCGTTGAGTAAGTGCCAGGCACCATCTCAAGCACTGGAGACAGCACTGCGCCACGTGGGCAAAGATCCCTCTGCTGCCGGAACTTAGGCTCTACGGAGCCGACACACGGTCCTTTCCACCACATTGTGCTGATTTCCCACTTTTCCATCCTCCCATTGGATTAACCAGTTGATGAAGAGGGCTTCGTTTTCCTTGATGGGGTACACGACCACTTCCCTTCCCTTCCCAAGTGTCTGACACTGCACGGTAAGCAAGCCTGAAGGTGATCAGTCACTATCTGCCGAATCCCCGCAGGCCTCTCTCCCCATCATTCCTCAAGGTCTCCAATGACTCACTTCTCTCTTGCCAAGGGGGGGGGGGGCGGGGCGGGGGGATGGGTGGTCAAGTCTTTTGCCTCAGCTTACCTGATCTCACCCAACACAGCTGGTCATTCCCTCTGTCACCGAGGCACTCAGCTTTGGGGACACCAAGTGTACACACACAATTGTCTTCCACCCTCCCTGTCGTTCCTTCTCAGTCTCCTTTGTGGGTTTGTCCTCGTCTTTCAGAGCCCTCTAAATGCTAGAGAACCTCACTGCTCAGTTCTGGACCCCTGCCCTCCCCTGAGCCCTCTAGATGATCTCATAACTAACATGGCTGACTCACAAATCCTAACCTCCAGCCATAGCTGCTCCCGAGTCAAACACCCCAACGTCTACTTGACTTGTCCACTGAATATGACTAGTAACATTTCAATCTTCACGTGCCCCCAAATGGAGCTGTGGCCTCCCAACCCCGGAGCAGCTCCTCCCCACCTCTCCCCTTCTCACTAAATGGTACCACTGACCATCTACTCGTTTAAGACAGAAAACCTAGACCTCAGGCTTGACAGCTCTCTCCCTCCAACTCCACATTCAACCTATCAGGACCCCTCTGTTAGTCCTACCTTCAAAATACATAGCATACCCTCTCTGCTCCCACCTGTCTATGCTTCATCCCTGCAGGGGCCTCCCCACTGTCTCCCCACAGGTCCCCAAGCAACTAGAACAATCCTTTAAAAATATGTCTAGAGGGCTTCCCTGGTGGCGCAGTGGTTGAGAATCTGCCTGCCAATGCAGGGGACACCGGTTCGAGCCCTGGTCTGGGAAGATCCCACATGCCACGGAGCGGCTAGGCCCTTGAGCCACAATTACTGAGCCTGCGCGTCTGGAGCCTGTGCTCCATAACAAGAGAGGCCGCGATAGTGAGAGGCCCGCGCACCACGATGAAGAGTGGCCCCCGCTTGCCACAACTAGAGAAAGCCCTCGCACAGAAACGAAGACCCAACACAGCCATAAATAAATAAATAAACAAACAAACAAACAAACAAAAGAAAAACATGTCTAGATCACTCCCTTCCTCAAAATGCTCCGATGACTTCCTTTCACACTTAGAATAAAATTCAAACTCCTTGCCGCAGACCACAAGAACGTGGGCAGCCACGCTGTGGCGTGCATCGCCAACACCATCTCTGACCTGGCTCCCTGGTCCCAATCCCCTTCTCTGGGCCACCCTGGTATTGCTACTGTTTCTTGAACTCACCAAACTCATCCCTGCCTCAGAGCCTTGACTAGATCCCTCAGCCTAGAATGTTCCTCCTCCATATCCCTTCCTGGCTTCCTCCCTCATTCCATTCAGGTCTCTTCAAATTTCTCCTCCTCAAACACATCTCCCTTTGCCATGCCACTGCTCCCCATCCATCACTCCTGATCTCCTTCCCCGCTAGATCTTCTTCACGGCACATATCCTAGACCACATGAGCTGTCTGTCTGTCTACTGTGCCTCCCCCCCACTTAAGCCCTCTGAGGGCAGAGATGTTTCCTATTTTGTTCAGGGCTGCCTAACCACTTTCCATGACAACCCACCCACCACCCGGTGCCACGAGGGACAGTGAGGAAGGTCTGCCCCTCGGAAACCCTTCGCCGAATACGGTCAGCTTGAGACACAGCTCCCTACCACCGCAACCCAGTTCTCCTTCTCTCACAACAACGGGGCTCTAAGAATGAGAGCTTGTGTTTTTTTCCATTCTGTTTTACAGGAAGAACTAAAGTTAACTTTGCACCAGAAAGACAGGAACCGGGGTGGGGGGGGGGGTGGGGGCAGGGACCCATGTCAGATCATGGGTTCAGTGAACAGTGGTCCGAGGCAGGACCTTCAGGGACCAACAGTTGTTATAGAGACAAGGAGACTGAGGGAGAACCAAACAGGGGAAGTGACCTGCCTGGGAGCTCACACGACAGCCCCCTGAATGAGCCAGGACTCTGGCCAGCTTCGCCTGGCTCCCCGTGGAGCCCCTTCCCTGGACCTCCCTGGGACAGATGGTCTCTGGAGCTGGGCTGTCCTCCTGGCTGCCAACCATCTGGGGGTGACAGTTCAGGTGCCTTCCAGCCTCAGAGTAACCTCCTTTGTCTCTCTTCTATGACCTGATTAAATTCCTTCCCAAAGAATGGAGCCCAACTCCCGCCAAGCCCAAAGGGAGGCCAGCCTTGGACCATCAGGTGCATACCCTGCGGTGGTCACCAGGGCAAGTAGCACCACCCTTTCCTGGGTGCCAGGTGCTGCATTAAACACAATACACCTAAAGAGGCCCTCCACACCCCATAACACTGGTACTATTACCCCCATTTTTCAAATGGGAAAGTTCCGATGTAAAACGATTTGGTTATTTGCCCAAAGGCACACAGCTAGCTGGTGGCGAAGTCAAGAAACAAACCTGCATGTCTCTGTCCTGACATCATGTTATCTCATTGCCCACAGGGCAGCCACCCAAGGCAGAAAGAGCGGGCACCAGCCTGTGCCCTCCACCACAAGGGGTAGTCACAGCGCCCGGTGGCGTGGGAGTCCGCAGAAGGGGCTTCTAAGCTGTGCAACCCTAAAGCCAACGTCCCACATCATCAGGTGGGGAGGATCACTCTGTGTCCAGTCAGGCCCTCTTTGGGGGTCACTGTGAAGATTCAGTGGTGACCTCTCCACCTTAAGCAAAGGCCCCTGTGAAAGAAGGTGAGAGGTCTCCTGGGGGGCATTCTGGGCTGGTCCAGCCCTGCCTTGTTCTGGAAGCCACACAGGGTCCACTCACCAAGTGGGCAAGCCTTTACCCAGCAGGTTCCAGACACAACAGAAGTGTAGACATCTAGCCAGGCCCCGCTGGACTGGAGGAGGATTTCAGCACCGAGCAGGTCAAAAGCAGCCCCTCATCACCCACAATTTAGTGGGCTTGGTCTCCTGTAAGATTTCAGTTCAGTGCGTGTGAAAGCACTCAGGCAATTCTTGCAGGCTCCAGAGGACTTTCCTCCACAAGCTCAAGACAAACCACCAGCAGCCACGAAACGCTTTCAGGCCATGCCCTGATTCTTGCAGACTCCCCTGGCTGAGGAAGGGTGACATGCACAGAGCCCCTGCCCCTGGGCCACCAGAGGGAGCCTCAGAAAAAAAACAAGAAGGAAACCCAAGAGTAAGCACCGAAACCCGAGGGAGTCCAGGGCAGCACTGAAAAAACAGCATGGGTCAGCCGGCCCTGGTTCCGGCTCCACCCTGCAACAAGTGACAGGACTTGTGCGAGTCCAGAAATTTCTCTGAGACTGTTTTTCTTTGCAAAATGGGGATGACCCTTCCTGGGTCATAGGAGGGTTGTAGGAATTCAAAGAAGTATCCGGAGTGATGTGCTTACCCTGGAGCACTGAGCGAGCCCTGCCCTGACATGGAGGCAGAACAGAGACCGCGGGGACCCTCAAGACGCCATCAGCATTTGCTGGATTGAAAGCACTCTGCGCACCATCCCCCAACGAATCGCAGCTCTGTCCTGAGACAAGGTCCTCCTTTCCAGAGGCATCTGTTTTATTGGGCTTCTGGAGACAAGAGTAAAGCAGAGTTTAAGGAAGCAGATGCCTTCTGGAGGTTTCTCAAGTGAGGTGGGGAAAGGATGATGGAGAGAAAACAGGGCAGGGAGTGGAAGAAGATAGAACTGTCTCAGCTCTGTTCCCAACTCACCCTGTGGCTTTGAGCAAGCCATCCCTCTCTTGGACTTCAGTTTGCCAACCTGCAAAACTGAATAGATGGAGACCAATGATCTCCAAGGGCCTCTGCACCTCCCACTGCCTAAGCTCTGCCACCATAAATCATGCCAGGTGGAAACCCAACAGTCCTGGCATTCACTCTCCAGAACTGGAAATCCGGAGTCCAGGCCTGAGGAGTCCAGGGAACACCAGAGATGCTTGTGGTCACTTGAAAGGACACCAGAGGGCACAGACCCTAGACCCAACCTGGCCCTGAGAGCCAGTGCACTGAGGGGGGAGTCCCAGGACATCTGTCGGGATCAGGAGGCCTTGCCCCTCCAGATTGCGATCACTCTGGACCCTAAACAGAGCATAAAAGGAATGCCTCTTTCTAAACAGTCCCACATTAAAAAAAAGCTTAAACCAAGCCAGTTCTTTGTGGGAGTTTGGAAGTTCTGGGAGCTGGAAGGGACGCTAAAGCCCAGCTTCTTATCCCGGAGGGAAATGGGCCCAGGGCAGGATGGTGCCTTGCTCAGGGTCACACAGCTATCACACACCAGCTTTTCCTCCTGCCGGAAGGGTGGTTCTGAAAACCAGAAGCACATGTGCCCTTCCCGCAGAGCCAGTGAACTCCTGAGAGGGGCCCGACTCGGAGGTGGGGAGGACTACCCACAGGGCTCTGGGGCAGCTTCCACAGAATCTCTGTGCTCCCTGATAACAGGGAGCTCACGCCCACCACACCCTGCCCAGGAATCTGACTGTATCAGCCTTTGAAAGAAAGGAAGGCAAGGAGGCAGAGTTCTCCAAGGGAGGTTACAGGCAGCGCCCCAGGCAATGGAGAGGAGGAACCCCCACCCCAGCCTCACCCCACCCCAGCCCCTGCCATCGCTGGCACAGTTCAGTGATTAACAGTGAGTAGAGAACAAGACACTAAGCTAGGGGTCGACAGTTCCGTAAGCCAGATAGTGTTTTCAGCTTTGCCTGCCGGAAGGTCTCTGTTTCAACTACTCCACTCTGCTGTTACAGCAGGAAAGCAGCCACAGATAATACGTAAACGAACGGACAGGAGTGTGTTCCAGTAAAGTTGTACGTGCAAAAACAGGCAGACAGCCAGGTTTGGCCTGCGAGCCGTAGTCTGCCAAGTCCTGCACTAAACTATCACACTGAAACCATCTGGACCTAGACAGGATTTCCTTCAGCTCGCCACAAGAGCCCCAGGACATCCCTATAATTCGGGTCTCCAACCCTGGTAGGTTTTTATATTACTTCAACAGGCCTTAATAGCCTAAAACTGCAAATAACCCAAATGATATATTCCCACAATGGAATATCCCACAACAATGAGAATCAACGATCTACAATTACGTACCACAGCATGAATGAATCTCACATACAAGATTTAACAAAAGATGTCAGACTCAAAAGATGTCCCTCCAAAATTCATATCTTGAAGCCCTAACCCCCAGTGTGATGGTATTTGGAGGCGGGGAGGTAAGTAGGGTTACATGAGGTCATGAGGGTAGAGCCTCCATGATTAGAGGAAGAGGGACCAGAGCTTGGGTTCTCTCTCTCTGCCACATGAGAAAACAGCAGGAAGGCAGCCATGTGCAGGCCAGGAAGAGAGCCCACACCAGAACCTGACCATGCTGGCAAACTGATTTCAAACTTCCAGCCTCCAGAAATGAGAGAAAATAAATTTCTCTTGTTTAAACCAAACAGCCTGTGATATGTTGTTATGGCAGCCCAAGCTGACCAAGATAGGAAGAATACTCGGGCAGAAAAATTAGATCTAGCATCCAATCAAAAGTTACTAGATAGGCAAGAGGGAAAATAAAAACATGACCTATAACAAGGAAAGAAATTCAGTAGCTAGAAGAAGACACAGAAATGAGAGAGAAGATGGAATCAGCAAAGACTTTAAAATAGATATTGTAAATATGCTCAAAGATTTAAAGGAAAATAAACATAATGAAGAGACAAATAGAAAGTATAAAAAAGATCCAAATAGAACTATTAGAAATAGAAAATACAACATTAGAAAGGAAGAATCACTAAATGGGTTTAACCGCCAATTAGGCACTATAGAAGATGAGTGAACTTAAAGAAAAAGCAATAGGAACCTTCTAAACTAAATGGTAGAAGGGGGTTAAAAAAACCCACAACTGAGCAGCACCTCAGTGACCTGTGGGACAACAAGGAGTCCAAGGGAGGGAGGGTGTACGTTTGAAGAAATAATGATGGGAGTAATCACATATTTGGTGAAAAATACAAACCCACAAATCCAAAAAACGCAATGAACTTCAAACAGAACACAAAGAACACACACCAGCACATATCATGATAAAATTGCTGAAATCCAGTGACAAAGAGAAAATCCTGAAGTAAGCCAGAGAGGGAAAGAAAAGACACATTATATAAACAGTATGCATATACAAGACATTTAACTAAATGCAATGAAAACATATCAAAATGTATAGCATGCAGAAAACGCAGAGCATCAAATATAGGCATACCTTGGATGTACTTGGGTTTGGTTCCAGACCACCGCAATAAAGCAAGTCACACTAATTGTTTGGTTTCCCAGTGCATAGGAAGATTATGCTTACACTATACTGTAGTCTATTAAGTGTGCAATAGCATTATGTCTAAGAAAACAATGTACATACCTTAATTTAAAAATACTTTACTGCTAAAAAACGCTAACCATCATCTGAGCCTTCAGTGAGTCATAGATCTTTTTACAACAGTAACATCAAAGGTCACTAATCACAGATCCCATAACAAACACAATAATAATGAAAAAGTTTCAAACAGTCTAAGGATTGCCAAAATGTGACAGAGACACAAAGTCAGCCAATGCTGCTGGAAAAATGGTGCCAATAGACTTGCTCAACGCAGGGTTGCCACAAACCTTCAATTTGTTAAAAATGCAGTGTCTGGGAAGCACAATAAAATGAGGTATGCCTGTACTTATACTATAGGAAGGAAGAAAGATCTAAAATCAATGACCTAATCTTCTGCCTTAAGAAGCCAGACAAAGAACAAAATAATCCCAAAATAAGTAGAAGAGAGAAAATAATAAAAAGAGCAGAAATCAGCGCAATAGACTGGAGATGGATGGTGGTGATGGTTGCACAACAGTGTGAATGCACTTAATGCCACTGAACTGGGCACTTAAAAATAGTTATAATTCTAAGTTTTGTTATGTATGTTTTACCACAATTTTTAAATATAAAAACATGATTTTTGAAAAACTTTTAAAGAAATTAATAAAATAAAAGCAGAAAAACAACAGAGAAACATCACCTAAACTAAAGGAAGTCAGATCCGAGAGTGAAATCTAATTTATAGTGACAGGAGGCAAATCAGTGGTTGCCAGAGGAAGGGTGGGGAGGGAGTGACTACAGAAGGGCGCAAGGACAGTTTCTAGAGGGATGGAAACGTTTCACATCTTCATTGTGGCGATCATGATCAGAGGGGAGGGAGGATACAGCTGCCAGCTCAGCGCACTGAACACTTGAAATGGGTACAGGTTCATCCTTCCTTCCTTCCCCCTTCCTTCCTTCCTTCCCTCCTCCCTCCCTCACTCCCTCCCTTCCTTCCTTCCTTCCTCCCTCCCTCCCTCCCTCACTCCCTCCCTTCCTTCTTTCTATGTATGTATGTATCAATATGTATATTAGAAGTGGATTTATTTATAGAGATACACATTCCATAGTCAGAATGCAGTCCGTCTCAAAAGGTGAGAATGGCCTTGGGAGAAATACACTCCACAGACAGAGTGTGGGCCATCTCAGAAGGCGAGAGCCCTATTCTATTTAATCTACACTTCAATAGAAGTGATTTTTTTAAAAATTTATTTGGCTGGGTCGGGTCTTAGTTGTGTCACATGGGGTCTTTTCGCTGCAGCGCGCGGGCTTCTCCCTAGTTGTGGTGTGCCGGCTCCAGAGCGCGCGGGCTCAGTAGTGGCAGTGCGTGGACTTGGTTGCCCTGCGCCATGTGGGATCTTAGTTCCCTGACCAGGGATTGAACCCATGTTCCCTGCACCGGAAGGCGGATTCTTAACCACTGGACCACCAGGAAAGTCCCCAGAAGTGATTTTTAAAAAAGTATTTCTAGGGGAAAAAAAAAAAAAGGTACAAACAAGATGGGAGTAGGGTACTCCCCCATAGATGACAAATCACCCCAGCAGACTGGGCCACGCTATTTACTGGCCAAGGAAGCAGAATTATACACACCACCAGTTACTTAGACCTGACGCCACCCTGTGAGTGTGTAATAATCATATGTCCTGGGGAATAATCACAGTGCACCATACTGCCCATCCTCGCGAATCCCTCCTGGTGGTCCCAGCCACAGATGCGCCTGAGCCAGTGAGATCAGGAGCCGTGGCCCTACACGGATCAGCAACTCCTAGTTCTAGCGGAGTCTCTAATTAAGCAATCCTCGCCCTCTGTCTTGGCAAGACAAAATGTGGAAAAATATACAAACACACACCCCTATGAGTCAAAAGATAAGGCAGTCTATTTCCTATGAATTGGGGCAGCCCTTCTGGAGAATATGACTATATAAATGTCAGGCCGGTCAAAACGATGGACACACCTTCTGACCCATTTACTCTCACTCCTGGGAATCTATCCCAGCAAATAATTTCTCCCCTTTCCCCAAAGGGAAGAATCTGTGTTACAAAAGCTAATCACTGCTCCTTATCTAGGATAGTAGAAAAATTGGAAACAACCTAAATGTCCAATATAGGAATTTCCAAAAATACAATCAGGAAGACTATGCGGCAACCTGGAATGTTCTACACTAGGTGATGCTGATACGAAAACGCAGACTTCAAGATCACGTGGATACTCTCACCAAGATGTGAAACTATGTGTGACTGCAGACAGGAAAATGGAGCCTGAAGGAGGGAACACAGTCAAGTTGGGATGCCTTGTGTAGTCTTCTAGAATTTCCATGCAGTTACAAAAGTTTAGTAAATAAAACTGGAAGGGAAAAAAGGTACCACCTCTCAGCAGTGAAAGTGAAATAGTCTACACATGTTATTAAAACACTAGACTTTCCCTTTCTGACTGCATTGAATTACCAAGAAATGGAAGCAGAGAAACCATCTGCACTCAGACCTAGGGATCAGGCTTTGGGGTCTGATATCACATGGACAGAGTTCAGCTCAAATAAAGGCAATTCTCTAACGGTTAGAATGATCCAGAGTCAACGGCCCATTGTAGGGCCAGACAAAGAGAGTTAAGACCATCCACCCACAAAAATGCCACAAATGGGAGCAAGGGCAGGGAGCTGCCGTTAGGTCCTTCCGCATCGGACTGGCTTTGCCTCTCTTGGGAAGGGTTAGGGTTAGGGACTGTCTTGGTTTGCCTGGGGCAGTCCTGGGGCACATCTGTTGTTCCGGCAAAATTCTTAATAACCTCTCTTTCATTCTTAAAAGTTTCCCAACTTGGAGCACAAATTACATGCTCACCCTACTCGTGGGAGCATCTGTTACTTCGGAGGAAGGGGCCTCAAGCCACGCTGGTCACAGAGCACAAATGTCCATGTTTCTCACCCAGAAACAGGCTGCACATCAGGGTCAGAAATGAATTCCCGCATTTTACAAGCAGGGAAGCTGTGGCTCAGACCTGCCCTTGTCACTGAGAAGGTCCACAGCAGGGGGGGCTCTCTGTCGTCTGTGCCTACAAGCAGCCTCCGTTTTTCACTTTTATTCCACCTCTGAAATAGATCCAGGCAAGGGTTTTATCAGGATCTTTGCAGATTAAACTCAGTGTCTGTGGTGGGAGTTGCAGGCATCATCGGAATCATCCCTCGAGAGGATTCACTCAGCAAAACCAGGGAAGCTCAAATTCTCTGTGGAATCAGGTGGGGTGAGAATGAACAAAGAGAAAGGCTGTAAGCCCCTCCCAGCTTCCTTACTTCTGCAAGTCAAAGTGAGATTCTTTTAAAGAATTTTAATCATAGTAAAGTACACATAATATAAAACTTACCATCTTAACCATTTTTAAGTGTACGGCTCAGTGGCATTAAGTACATTCACAGTATTGTGAAACCATCACCACCGTCCACAGAACTCTTTCCATCCTGCAGAACTGACGCTCTGTCCCCATTAAACAGTAACTTCCCATTTTCCCCTCCCCCCAGCCCCTAGTACCCACCATTCTACTTTGCGTCTCTGAAGCAGACTACTCTATGTACCTCATATAAGTGGAATCACAGAGTATTTGTCCTTTTGTGTTTGGTTTATTTCACTCAGCATAATGTCCTCAAGATTCACCCATGTTGTAGTATGTGTAGGAACTTCCTCCATTTTTAAGGCTGAATAATATTCCACTTTTTGTTTATCCATTCATCCTTCGGTAGACACAGGGGTTGCTTCTAGCTCTCAGCCATTATGACTAACGCTGCTATGAACAAGGGTGTGCAACTATCTCTTCAAGATCCTGCTTTCAATTCTTCTAGGTATATGCCCAGAGGAGAACTGCTGTATCATATGGTAATTCTATTTTTTACTTTTTGAGGAACCACCATACTTTTTTCATAGCAGCTGCACCATTATACGTTCTCACCAACAGTGCACAAGGATTCCAGTTTCTCCACATCCTCGGCAACATTTGTTATTTTTCTGGTTTTTAATAATACCCATTCTAATGGGTGAGAGTGATATCTCATTGTGGTTTTGATATGCATTTTCCTATGTCAAAGCGAGATTTTGCCCTAGAAACAGGTCTAACACATCCAAGGAATGATTATAATTTTAAAAACCGGGCTTACCTGGTGGCGCAGTGGTTAAGAATCCGCCTGCCAATGCAGGGGACACAGGTTCAAGCCCTGGTCCGGGAAGATCCCACATGCCGCGGAGCAACTAAAGCCCGTGTGCCACAACTACTGAGCCTGCGCTCTAAGAGCCCACGAGCCATAACTACTGAAGCCCGCGTGCCACAACTACTGAAGCCTGCGCACCTAGAGCCCGTGCTCCGCAACAAGAGAAGCCACTGCAATGAGAAGCCCGCGTGCCACAACAAAGAGTAGCCCCCACTTGTGGCAAGTAGAGAAAGTCCAGTGCAGCAATGAAGACCCAACGCAGCCAAAAATAAATAAATAAATAAATAAATTTATAAAAAGAGAGAAGTCACCGCAATGAGAAGCCCGCACACCACAACGAAGAGCAGCCCCTGCTCGCCGCAACTAGAGAAAGCCCACACACAGCAACGAAGACCCAACACAGCCAAAACTAAAATAAATTTTAAAATAATAATAATAATAATAATTTTTAAAAACCAAGAAAGGGTAAAAAGTGCTAGTGTCCTCAAAATGCTGTGGTGGCAGCATTTTCCTGACATCCCTGTGATAAGATCCCCATGAAGCCCAGCTCCATGTTCACCCAGTAAAACATGCAGTTCAGAACAGACACAAACACTGCGGGCATCCACATCTCTCGCCTCAACCAAGTATTATTGGTCCCTTGGAAAAATCTCGGCCTTGAAGTTGGAAGGAGACAGCTTAAAAAACAAAAACCGGTTAGAGTGCTATAGGTGTTTGCTATAAAGAACGTTACCGTGAAAATAATTCTGGACGGGGCAAACTGTTAAATAAAACCTCTGCTTGTTCCAGCACCTGGAATCGGTCAAAGAATCAACAGGATGCTTCTGCGTATTCAGACCTGCCTCCGGAGCCCAAGTCCACCATCAAGGCTGTCATCCTTCCGCTCCACTTGCTCACTGTTCATTCATCGAAACCAAACAAAAACTCTCTGCAAAATGATCCATCTGTGCTTTGCTTCAAAATAATCCAAGGTGGGGGAAGATATAAATTAAACATGATAGGCTGAGTTGGTAACTTTTGAAGCTAGCTGATGGGAACATGGCAGCGGGGAGTGGGGGGTTCATTATATTCCTCTAGTTTCGTATTTTCTCCATTTAAAAAAGAAAAGTTCTCTGAGGAGGTAAGGGCTTGGCACATCATCTTATTCATTTTCAGCAACCTTGTGAGGCAGGCAGCAGGCAGGTGAGAGCAGTATTTCACAAAGAAATCAGCTCAGGTGAGAGTCCAGACTGGCACCCAGGAACCCCCGCTGCACCACGCACTTCCCTAAGGGCTCTGCGCCCCAATTCTCAAGCCTCATTCCACATTCCCAGCTCCTGTGCAGATGAAGACAGCAAATCTCCGCCTAGAACCCAGCAGGGAGGGGCCGGGCAGCCTCCCCCTCCTCTCATTTTCCCAACAGAGCTCTCATGCCTCGTTTTCCTGACTGTTCCTGTTTGTCCTGTCCTGTTCTGCCCCAGTGCACACTAACTGAAAAATGATTAACTCTCGACCACAGGCACTGCCAATTCTGCAAAACTCCGATAACGTTGTAGCCCCCTTCAATCACCAAGCAGACTTGTTACAATTCTGGATTCATGAACTCCGCTATGTGAATCTGGTGCTGCCAATGTATTATATTGGGCAAGTTAGTAAAGCTTCCCAAGAGCAAAGAATCTATCCTGAAGAGGCTCTGAAGAAACAGAGATTACCAGGGCCCTGGGCCACAGCAGCAGCAGGAGAGTTTCACTCCAGATGCAAAAATCAGGATGAGAGTCAGAGGTCGGGATATAAGGCCAAGCAAGCACAGCTGGCCAGCGGGCAAGGGGTACAAGAGCCGGGTGGACAAAGTGTCTAAAGTGTCAAACCACCTGCCTAAGCCAGGTGGCCCTCAACTGTGCACCTGGCTGGGGGCTGGGGACTCCAGGTGAGGCCAGAAGGCTCTCCTCCAGACAGGGAGCAATGCAGGTCTGAGAAGCCACACATCTCAGGGGCGGGGCAACCACAGTCCTCCCATTAGGAGGGGCCCACAGGGACCACCTCAAATGTCCAGCACTGCCCTACCTCAGGGGCAATAATGAGGCTGCTGGTGAAAGGTTGTCTGGGCACCAGAAAAGTCCTGCGGTGAATGGCCAAGCCACTGAATCCCACCCTACTTCTCCAGGACAGAAAACCCCCCAAACTTTGAGATAAATCATCAGGGGGTGATGCTAGAAAAACAAGGGTGAAAGGCTGAGAGACCTTGGTAAGTCGGCCTCGATGTCAAGAGTTCCAGTCCAAATAGGAAATGCCAAAATCCTCAGTAGAGGCAAATGTGGCATCATGACCACTTATCCTGTGCCTCCTTCTCCATCAGGCCCCACCCAGACACTAGCTGCAGACACTTGGATTAAATGAGGTTTTAAAACCCTCTGTGCACGGTCATGTCACCGTGCTCTCCTGCACAGAATCAATGTCTGCCTCCCCCTGGACCAATGCCACTGACATGCTCTGATATCTCCCTTAACCCCTTGACCATCTCCAGCCAGTACCTAATTTCTCTGCTCCTCTTTAAGGCAAGACTCCTTAAAAGAACTGTCATGAGTCACTGGTCTCCACTTCCTCATGGCCCACTGGCTCCTGGACCAACTCCAGGTGGGTTTCCATCCCCAGCAGTTCTGGTCAAGGTCATACCCTCCACCTTGTCAAAGCCAATGTCAATTTTCTGTCTTCATCCTACTCCTCTCTACATGAAGGGCTTCCTCTCAAGGCTTCCACGACACAAAATCTCCTGGTCTTCCTTTTATCTCAGGCCACTCACTCACAGCCAACTTTGGAGAGGACTTTCCTCCTCAACCCCACCTCTAGCATCCCCGCCTCGATATTCAGACCCCTCCTCTCCTCAGTCAATACACTCTCCTTCGATGATCTGGTCACCCCTTCCTCTGATGGTGGCCAAGACTTTCATCTCCAGGATGGCCACTGGTACGGGACACTGACATCTCCATGTGGCTGGCTAAGAGACCATTCAAACCCTTCTGCCCCAAATGCCCATCTCAGAACATGGGACCACCATCCATGCCTTCACTCTGTAGAATCACTCCAAAATCAGATGACACCATCCAACTTATAACCTACCAAGAGTTACTGAAAGAAGTAGAATTCCAGCTACTTACTGGGAACCATACAGTCTTGCATGACATGGCTTCTTCATGCCCGTGTCCTCACCTGTGTCCCCTGTGCCCTGTACTCACTCAGCTTCAGCCACATGGCCTTCCTTTTGCGTCTTGCACATGCCAAGTTCATTCCTGCCTCAGGACCTCTGCACATGCTGCTCTCCCTACCTGGAGCTTTCTTCCCAAGACCCCACATAGCTGTGTCTTCACTAGTACTCAGGTCTCAGCCTACAAGCCACCTCTCCTCAGAATGTGCTTCCCAACCACCCGGCCAAGCGGCTTCACCCGCCCTGCTCTGAGGCTCAGTAGGCTAATACCCCTTCTGATTGAACACCAGCACCACAAGGACAGGGTTTCACTCCCCTTGTCCACCCTTACCTCCCAGAGCCCAGGACAAGGCCTGGCCCACAGTCCAGTGTGCACAAAGGACCCGGCGGCTGATGTCTCATTGGGGCATTCCTGGGGTGTGGGTGGAGGGAAACCGACACGCATCTGGGTCAGAGCCCCATCTTCCTGAACCCCCAAGGCTGGGGTAGGGCCCCTTAATCTGGTCTTCAATCGCCTTGGCCTTCCTCATCACAGCACCTGACGGTCTACTTTATAATTTATTGGGTTGGCCAAAAAGTTTGTTCTGGTTTTTCCGTTTTGAACGGAACTGATTTTCCAGTTTTTTGAACAAACTTTTTGGTCAACCCAATACTTGTCACTGGTTTCATGAGGACAGGACCCTGACCATCAGCCACCTTACCCAGAGCCTCACGGGGGTCTGGCAAATCAAAAGAACATGAAGAAGCATGATTTACTAATTAAGGACTGCGCCAGGGAACATGGCCACTCTCACCCACTCACCCAGAAGACGATATTGTAGCTGAAAAGGAGGTACTTGTACCAGCAGCTGACCTCGGCGTTGGAGTATCTATAATAGTGCATCTTCTGAGAAGCAGGATCTGTGGAGAGAGGAGGAGTGATAAGACAGTAGGTTCAGTTTCGAAACATCTCCCCAAAACCTGCCCCCCAAGGAAAGAGCAAAGGCAAGATACAGACTCAGGCTCCAGAAATCTCCAAATTGTCCCCTGTGCTCTTTTACTGGTCCAGACGTGGGATTACTATCAATGGCAGCTACAGGTTAGACAAAAATCAGGTGAAGTCAACTTTCCATAAACAGCCAAAAGAATAAGAGGAGAATTTTTGAAAGAATGGAGAATGGTGATTTTTAAAAAGTGTGTTCTAAATACCAGGACTTCTGCTGGGAACCTTCCCAAACATTATCTCATCACCTCTCCATTGGGTATTGATTTCCCCACTTCCTGATGGGGAAAATAGGAGTTCAGGAAGGTCATGTGACTTGCCTAACGGCAAGACAAAAACAACAGGGCCCAGGATCTAAACCAAGGCGGAGCGGTTGGGGGTTCCCCACAGTCCACATTCTTTCCACCCACGGCTACCTGGGGCAGAGCAACCAGGAGTCGAGGGAACCAAAGGAAGAAATGAGGGCTTGACCACTGTGAGCCGCGTTTGGGAAGAAGAGATGAAAGGGCAGGTCTGGACGTGACCTAACAGTGACCAGTCAGGAAGAGCCATATTCGTTCATCTAACATTTTCCGAGACAACCCCCCAAGCTCGCCCTCAAAAGGTAAGGAAGGCAGAGCACCCTGGCCCAGGCAGAGAGATCCTGTGAGCCCACAGCAGTCAGCCTTCACCCCATTCCCCCTTCCTCTGCCTAACCTCCCACCTACCAGGACCACTGTTTTGGCCTCCTGGGGCTGCAGTAAAGCTTGGATTATAGAACACTGAACAGCACAGGGTGAAGGAGGGGCCACTCTTTTTTATCTGTGTCCACCCGCCAAAGCCTGCACAAACGAGGGTGCCCTCAAAGGGGAATGAATTCCGAGGGCCTGGCCCACCTTTACTATGTTCCTTTTTGAACCCCAGTGGCAACCTAGGTGAACCCTTAACTCCTCCATTATCCCCTGCTGTCAAACAGTGGCTGAATGGTGGGCGAGGAGGCAGGTGCCTGCCTCAAGCTGACCCCCAGGGTGGGATCTAAGGCTCACGGGGAATGCTCCCCCCCACCCCCTATTCGCCCCACTCCCCAGGGGGAGGAGAAGAACAAGATGTAACCCAGGGCCTAAGGCAAAAACCAACAAGGCTACTCTGACAGTGGGGAGACAAACCACCCACAACTGCCAGCAAGAGACCAGCTTCTGCGCCTCGCTGTGGAGCAACCATGGCAAAATCCCTTCCTGTAAGGTGGCCTCGGTGGCCTGGCCGTTGGTCTGTAGCGTTCTGAGAAAGTGTTGCCAAGCAGGGACATGAAAACCACATCCTTCTGGAAACGGGTGCTCTGACTGTTCCACCATCCTTCCCACAGAGCAGAACCAACAGGCAGAGCCTGGACACCACCATCCGCTGGCTCCCCTCCCTCCAGGAGCGATGGGAGCGTGGTCAAGGCCCAGCAGGGAGTGCCCAGCCTGCCTGGCCTCAAACCCAGCCAGGGAGGGGCAGTGACCCAGCAGCCCCACGCCCACTTCCCCATCCCACCAGCAGAGCAGCAATTCTACAAAACTCCCCTCCAAGAATGCGTGCGAACACAACCCCAGGTAATGAGGGACAATACTGGACACAAGGACACACAGGAGGCCTGAACACAGCCTGGGCCACGCAGGGTGGCTGCAGGGAGAGGAGAAGGAGCTCTCAGGCAGAGATTCCTTCCTTCAGCAACATGACCTGACCTGGGCAAGCGTCTGCCTCTCGGGGCCTCAGCATCCTCAGCTAAAACGGGGCCTTAACAACCGATTCTTAATGTCACTGGTGTTGAGGAGATCAGCCGGCAGCATCAAAATGACTTACTCTAAACACAGATTTCTGGAGATTCTGATAAGCAGGTCTGGGTTGGGGCCAAGAATCTCCAGTTTTGACAGATTCCCCAGGTGATTCCTGCCATGCCTAATGGACGAGGTATCAGCTTGGGCACGGAAGGCTGTAGTCCCTCTGGGGATCTTGCAAAGGTGGAAGGACCTTGTCAGCTGTATTTGCAGCACAGAGACTGGGGAGTGCAGTAGTGATGGCTCCTGGTAAGCAATTAACTAAAAGTAACCAAAATTCACCCACTTGTGTTTCGCAGATTACAAAACCCCAAAGCACTGGTTTGTCTTCCTAGCTGCCAATGTGTGAATTAATCCATACAGGAAAAATTTTTTTAATCTAAAACTCAAGTAAGTTTAAGACAGAGAACAGCCAACTTGGCTGGAAATGACCTATGAGGCAGAAAAATGTTTAAGTGGTAGAAACCCTGTTCTTTTTATGGACAAGACAATCCTGCTCCTTGGAAGGCCAAATGCACCTCCCCACCTGTGCATCCTAAAGAAGCCAGAAAGTGGATGGCCGTGCCCTCCATGGAACTGGGCCCCAGAGACTGGGGAGGGCTGCTCAGGCGTGGCACCCGAATGTTCAGGAATCCAAGAGGGCGCTCCTTGGACATCATTTAACCTAACCATAGTAAAGAACTCTCCCCAGAGCTCTGAAGCAGTAAGCAAAGCCAGGCTCCCTTCTTTCTCCTTGGTCTCGGCTCCACAAAGAAGCCAGCTAATTAGCACTGGCCTGTATGCTTTCCACAGCACTGCAGACCTCATCCCTGCCCGCTTGCCCAGGGCCTCTGAAAAACGATGACCCTGAGGTGACACAGGGACTCCCCATGTGGAGATCCCTGGTCTCCTTCAGCTCCAGCCAGGTAAGCAGCAGGGAGAACATGGAAAGGCCACAGGGAGCTCCTTGGCACGCAGGCTGCAGGGAGCCTGTGCTCTGGAATGTGGATTCTCTGCAGGGGGCTGGTTTTCTCACCATCTGCTCCCCCCTCCTCCACTGGGCTCCCAGGGTCTCACCCCACAAAGACTCACAACCAGGAAATAACTCTGCTTTCACAGATGTCAGGGTATGAACCCACACCCGGAGAATCTCAACAACCATGACGTAAACCCCAAGCCGTCACTCCCTGGTAACTTAAACACTCGGAACTATACTAGCCAGGTCTGTGCCAGGGAATGATCAGAAAGAAACACCCGAATCGTCCATGAGATGATGTGTCACACTCAGATATGTCCCCTTACACGCCTGCCACCGCCCCCGCCCCCAGAGCACTCGCATGAGCACTGTGCCATTTGTGTTGGATCAAAATAACCTTACGAGGTTTGGGGGCAGGGTGTCTCAATGACACTTATTTCCCCATTCCAACCCACAGAAGAGGAAACTGTTGACGGGAAACCATTTAGTTCAGTCTTTCTTCACCCACTTGTTTATTCCTCCTCCCCATGGGAAGAGAAGGCACTCAATGGACCAGGAGGTGAGGAGAGTGACCCCAGCCCACACTTCACCTAAGGAGCAGGGAGGAAAGCCTGCCTCTCACTCCTGACCTGCTCGCTCTGTTCTGGGACCAGGAGGTGGAGAAGCAGGTCCTGAACTTCAGCCCGAAGATCCAGGTCTCCACATAGGCAAGCCCCAGAATTTAAATGGAAGGAGGTAACAGTTAGACCTGTTTGGACCCTAGCCTAAGCCACATCCTCCAACGCAGGGCCTTGGGTTTGGAGGGGAATGAAGCCAATGAGCATCTGAGGTCTGGCTTGGCAGCTTCAGAACCTCAGTGAAGGAGGAAAGACTGTTGAGTGCTCCCCAGCCACCAGCCTGAGGTGTTACCCAAAATTTACCAAGGACCAAAGAACAGAAGGCGATGAGGACAGCGGCGCTGCAACCAGAACCAGATCTGACCCAAAAGTTAGCCAAAGTGACTCCAGAGTGACTGTGGTCCCTGACTTCTCACCTTCTGTGGTAACCCTAGTCACGTCAGAGGAAGGCAGAACTCAGCGCTCTACCAGCTAACCAATTAACACCAAGACCATTTACCCTAAAATACATACACAGACTAAGAACTTTGCCTTCTAACAGAAGATGAATAAACTTTTCACAAACACTAATTACCACCACAATTGAGAAGAATCTCCAAAAGCTATTTTGTGTTTTTTGCATAGAAAACAATTATCAGAAAAATTTAATTCCAAGTCCTCAAACTGTCTCAACTCCAAAAGTTATCAAAAAAGAATAAAGCATTTATGTGGCAAATAGGAGGCATGTGTTTGTCAAAACATCAACTTCTTAAAACAAGGGGGAAAGTCAGAATTATTTAAGTGTTGAGATAGCTCGTTTGCAATCAGAGAGGAACTGAATAATAGGCTAAAACCAATCTAAATATTAAAGGCTACATGTACACACACACACACACACACACACACGCCAATCTCCTTCACTTTTGAGCCAACAGGAAAAAACAATCCAAAGTACAAAAATATCAGTATAAAACAGGTAAGTTTTTAAATTCCCATACAATTAAAAGGAACATTAAAATGAAAAAGGACACACAAATGATAAGCTACCTGCAGCTGCAGCTATTATGACAAAGGGTAAATACTATCTGCAACATATAAAAGTTCATACTTAACAAAAGATCCTAGTTTTAGACAAATAGACAAAGGATACGGGCATTATACTGAAATGGAAGGACAATACAATTCATAAATGGAAAAATATTCATAGTCACTGGAAATGAAACTTAAAGACAACCCGCAGATAGTGTTTTACACTTTAATTTAACAAAATCACCACCACTATTGCTGGCAAACCACAATGAGCCTGGTGCATTCATACCATGCTGGCATGGGAGTAAACTGTTACTAACCCTTTGGTAAGCAATACAGTTACAGACATTCAAATTCAAAAAAAAAAAAGCCAGACCCTTAATCCAGTAAACTCATGACTCAGAATTTGCCTCAAGGAAAGAAACCAAAAGAAGAAAAACAATATGAGTTAAGTATGAAATCTAAACATCCTGGTTTGCAATTATGAAACAATTTGTAAGCATGTGGTCAAAGGTCAAAATGGAAACTAAAAGCGTGAAAATGGTTTCATGGGTTGGTAGACATACAAGTGATTTTCTAAAAAGGTTTTCATCATCGCACTTACCATTACCACCTTTGTATTAAAAATATAAACTGAGGGTCTTCCCTGGTGGCGCAGTGGTTAAGAATCCGCCTGCCAATGCAGGGGACACGGGTTCGAGCCCTGGTCAGGGAAGATCCCACATGCCATGGAGCAACTAAACCCGTGCACCACAACTACTGAGCCTGCGTGCCACAACTACTGAAGCCCACGTGCCTAGAGCCCGTGCTCCGCAACAAGAGAAGCCACCGCAATGAGAAGCCCATGCACCGCAACAAAGAGTAGCCCCCGCTCGCCGCAACTAGAGAAAGCCCGCACACAGCAATGAAGACCCAATGGAGCCAAAAATAAATAAATAAATAAATTTATAAAAAATAAAATAAATAAAATTAAAAAAAAATAAATGGAGGCCACTGCTGGTGGAGGATGCTGGCCCCCCAAGTGTGATGACCTCTGTAGTCAAAGTAAACAGGGCTCATCTACTTTGGGATAATATTAACTTGTAAGATTCCTTCCTCTTCCCTCTCCCTCCCACCGCTTTATTTAGTTTAAAAAGTAGCACATGCTCAACTGTAAAATACTTGGACAATTCAGAAGTGCGCAAAGGGAACTGGCAATGAGAAGCCACTGACAATGGCTTTCAAATTTTTTACGATGGCCCACAGTAAGAAGCACATTTAACAATCAATCCAGGGCACACATACTTACATGCACCCCTGAGTTTTGTGAAACAGGACTTCCCCTTATCACAGGCCATGTGTTCTAGATTTGCTGTTGCTTTAATTTTTTTCAAAATTGTCCCTGCACATAATCTACGAATCAGCGACTGTAAAAGCTATGTTGAGAAAAACAGCAGATCCCAGGTCCCAAGGCCAGGCCTTGCCCTTTCCAGGGACTCCCTCAACTTCTAGCTGGTCTTGATGTTAACTTTCCAAATATCTCTTAGAAATTTCTGTATATGATATGTTTGTCTTACTATTCCCTGGCTTTTCAGTGTTATTTAGGTGTTACCTATCCACTTCCCACCCTGGAAGACAAGGGCATAACTCTCTTCCCTCCTCTACAAACCACCTGTGCCCCAAACCGCCCCCCCCAACTCCTTTCCCATACCTGCACTCCAATTATAGCTAAACTATAGTGATGGCTAGAGTAATTTTCAGTGTTTACATTATTAGGACCACGAGAGCCATCAGAGTGAGCCATGTAAACCATGATTACTTTTCCTAGACAACGTTTTGTTCTCTGGAGTTAATAATTCTTATTTTTCTGTTTGTTTAATTTTCTACAAATTTATTAATATTCAACCCCAAATTCAATGCCAGTTGTCCAAATCTCCTCTCAATAAGCTCACTCACATCAGATGTCCTATTTCTAGTTCTTCTTCCAGAAGAAACCTCTCCTGGAATCCTCTGAGCCGCTTTAATCTGGACTGGGTCCCAGAACTCCCTTTTGCCTCATTTGGGATACAGCCTACAAGAGAGCCAGTCTTTGTTCACCTTGGTGGAGGAAATCTTCAGGGCAAAAGGAAAGTTTTTCAGACCCTGTATGTCTGAAAACATCTTTATTTTACCTTCATTTCTGAATAAAAGTTTGGCTGTGTATAGAGAATTCTAGGTTGGGAGTTAATTCCACTGAGAACAATGAAGGGGTCGCCCTACCTATATTCCAGGGTATTGAGAAGGCTGAAACCACTCAGATTCCTGATCTTTGTATTTAACCTGTTCCTTTCTTTCTGTAAACTTGTAGGATCATCCCTTTCTCCCCAGCACACTGACATTTCAGGGTACTGGTCTATCTTCATCCACTTGGCTCAACATTTGATGAGTCCATACAATATGGAAACCTATATCTTTCTAGGAAATTTTTTTCTGGATGATTTTCCCACTTGCATTTTTCTCTGTTTTCTCTTTCTGCAGCTCCTATATTAATGGATATGGGAACCCACGCTGATTCCTTAAATTTCTTACCTCTTTTGCTCTATTATGCATCTCTTCATCTTTCTTGTCTATTTTCTGGAAGACTCTTTCAACTTTATAATAATTCTAATTATTCTATTAATTCTGATATTTTTGCTCTGTTCTTACTCTTTTAAACTTTTAATACTTTTTTGTTTTCTAAATGTTCCTTTTGTATAGTATCCTATTCATATTTCATAGATATAATATTTCTCTTATCTCTGAGAAAATGTCTAATTTTTTTCAAAATATTCTCTCTAAATAGAATATTTATTTCAAGTTGCCTTTTCCCCCCTACTTGTTTTGCTTCCTTTCATGTTAGGTACTTTCTTCAGATATTAGCAATCCTTGGTAATCCTCATGACTAAGAATAAATGCCTAAGAACTGAATAGTAGCACTGAGTTCTTGGGCAGGTGAGTTTCTGTGCAGGGCGATCTGGCTGGGCCATCTGCTAAAGATGTCGTCAGCATCTTTAGTTCTTTCCTCTTAGGCCAGTCAGGTTCCCCAGTGAGGTGTCTTTTAATCTCCTGCCTGAAAGGTAAGGGGCTGGCTGTCAGTGTTCTAGAAACCAAGTGGGATAAAAGGCTGGGGAATGGAGATAGTCTTCATATGAACCTCCAAGAACACCTGGAGTCTCCCAGGCCCTTGGTTTTTCCTTCAGCACAAGGAATCTCCAATGTCCAGCTAAAGGGAAGAAGCAGTCACCAAGAACCACTGAGAAAGGAAAGGGCTCTAACCACATCAACTGCTTTCAAACAGTTCTTATATTTAGCCACCTCTGATGCTCCTCCCCTGCAAACCCCCCCAAAATAATAATATGGTGACACCAACTCCTACATTTCAAACTGAGCCCCTCACCCATCTAATTACTGGTTTGCAAATTTTTTCTTGCTGTTGTTTCCTTTCCCATTCTCCCTGTCCTCGCAGATTGATTGCTTTTTAAAAATTCCCTTTATCTTAACTTTTGTGGGGTTTTAGGATAAAATAAAATTAGGTGTGTCCACTCAATCCACCATTTTTACACAGATCTCTAGGATGACTTCAAAAATTTTTTAATTGCCATCTTTTTACTGAGCAAAGTCAAAAAACAGGAAGTATAATTTATAACCATATAAAAGAAAGGACAAATGAGATTTTGCAGATGTAATCAAGATGAATGATCAATTTACTTAAAATAGGGAAACTGAGTGGGTCCAGTGTAATTACATGAGCCCTTAAAAGCAGAGCTTTCTCCCAGCTGAGGGCAGAAGTAGTCAGAGAGATTCCAAGCATGAGAAGGATGCAATGCATTGTTGCTGGATCTGAGACAGAGGAGCCTCATGCAAGGACCAGAGAGAGGCTCCAGGAATTAAGGGTAGCCCTGGTTGACAGCAAGGAAACAGGACCTCAGTTCTACAACAAACAGCAAGGAACTAGATTCTGCCCCAGAACCTCTTCTGAATGCAGCCTGCCTACCCCTTGATTTGGGCCATGTAAGACCCCTAAGCAAAGAACCCGGTTGAACTATGCTGACCTGGACAACACCATCCACCCATATCCCGAGCTAGAACCCAAGTTATCCTGCTGGCTCCTCCCTGCCTCATTCTCCAGACTCAGCCATTCACCAAGATTCAACCTTTCCACCTGGCCTTCGAGGCTCTCGGTACTTGTACCTGCCCACAGGCCCATCCCAGGGAAGGGCAGCCATATTCCCAATGGAGCTGGGAACCCTGCTGCACCTCCAAACAGCACACCTTAGGCTCTGGACTGTCCAGGTCCTCAGAGCCCACTGGGTACTGGGGAGCATTCACTGGCCGTAGGAACAGGGAGGCCCAAGGGGAGAAGTCTAGGAGGAGACAGGTGACTTTCAAGGGAAATGGGTTCCAGTAGGAGAGATGGTCACAAAGGCAGGCCAGAGTAGGCTGCCTCACTGCCCATGGGAATCACACACAGGAAGGACGTCATGCCTCAGCCCTGGGGCACCGCCACCCTGAGAGGGGAAGGAGGGGCTCAGCTTCATGGGCTCCCCACTAAGCTCTGACTCACCCTCAGAGTCAGAAGTGTCTAAGTCTTCCTCTAACCCATACCCCTTAGGACCCAACTCCCCATACTCAGAGTCTGCCAGAAACAGTACAAAGTTGGACATGGTGGCAGCAGCCACTTACAGGGGTCTGGAAGTTTGACTCTTCACTACGGGAAGACACTACAAAGCCAGGCAGGCGTTAGGGTGGCCACCGTCCCTTATCACAGGGTCACAAGCACAGGCCCTGCCACACAGGTGTGGGAGAAGGGAGGTTCCCAGAGTTCAGAGACCCTCAGGCCCTAGACTGCTGGACCTGGGATGGCCTCCAGGTGGAGGTCCAGGAAAGCCTAGGCCACCAGCTCTGAGCCCCACCAGGCTCTCCAACGGGCCTAGGATTCTAAGTGCTGTATGAATTGGCTTCCTGTATGAAACTCTGTTCTTAGCAAACACAGCATTATGAGCTTCCACCACCAAAAACCCACAACCCCAAACCTGATGAGTTTGAGGAGCATCAAGGGGCCCCTCACTAATCTGGGGAGGAGACATCTGTCTACCTCAGTGCTGTCACCAGGGAAGAAGCTGAGGGAGGGAGGGATGTGGGTCAGAGGAGGGAAGTGGGGAGGTGAGGGCTCAGCGGGAGAAATGTTGGGCCTGGAATGGAGGTCACCTAATCCAGCAATTTTCAAACTTACTATTTTTATTACTTTTCAAGCTACAAGAGCTTTTGTACAAAGAGACTCTGACCCAGAAACCCAGCATGGAGGTGGGCATAGCAGGTCCCTTCAAGTGGCTGGTGGAAAGGGGAGGCTCCATGAGCTACACACTTGAAAATGACCGGCCTGGTCCAGCTGATCCCAAATTCCACAGAACAGGAGAATCACTCAAGGAGCTTTTTCCAAATTGCACACGGAGACTAGTTTAATAGGACTGTGACAGACCTGGAAATTCACATTTTTAAGAGCTGTCCTTCACAGCCGTCAGTTTGAAGGGACCCCCACTGGCCCAATCTGGAACAATGTGAGCATCAAAATAAACAATAATACTAATGCATTTTAATTCATTGAATAAAGTAAGAATCCATGAGTCCATTCTAATATATATAAATGGATAAATAAACAAGTGGAGGAGAAGGGAAAGTTCTTTACAGCAGAAGGATAAATGTAAAATTAATGTAATTAAATCATTGTCACTCAGCAACCACAACAGAAATAACTGATAATGGGTTTTCAGTCTGTTCAGGCTGTTGTAACAAAACACCAGACTGGACAAAATACCACAGACCAGGCAGCTTCTAAAGAACAGAAGTTTATTCCTGACAGTTCTGGAGGCTGGGACGCCCAAGATTAAGGCGCCAGCATGGTCAGGCAAGGGCCTCATCCTGGTTCAAAGGTGGCACCTTTTCACCGTGTCCTCACAAGATGGAGCAGCAAGGGAGCCCTGTGGGGTCTCTTGTAAGGGCACTAATCCTATTCTTGAGGGCTCCAGCCTCATGACCTAAGCACCTCCCAAAGGCCCCACCTCCTAACATCATCAAACCAGGCACTAGAATTTCAATATGTGAACTGGGGCAGGGGATGGCACAAAAACATTCAGACGGTAAACAGGTTCTAAAATCAGTTGATCAAAGTTTGATGAGAAAGCAGCATGTTTACATAGTCTCAAAGTATCTCCCCATAGGACACTTACTAATTACAAAGAACATAATAATAGCTCAGCAGTGGAGAAACCCAGCAGATACCGCCTTAACCAAGTGACCACCACTGTCATCACTAGTAATGAGGCCCTCAAGCCAACATCCATCCCTCCTGAGGGGATACAATGAGGACACACCACAAAATGCATAACCCAAGTCTTATCTTGACAAAAGATCAAAAAACAAACAAAACAAATGAAGGCAGAATCTACAAAATAACTCACCTCCAGTAAAATGTAGAATTTGTGGCCATTTTCCTCTAAACAAACAAACAAAAAAGCATTTGGGCAACAAACAAGCCTGGGGCCCAAACACAGATCTTGAAGATGATTCATCAGGCAGCTTACTCAACTGCTCAGGCAGCACCAGGGTGGCGCCTGCCCACCCAGATGAGGCAGGGCCAGGTCACCCACAGCTGCTGCCCCCTAACCTCTCAAAAGGCTGTGGGGAAGGAGGCCTGGCACCGTCCTGGCCTCCCAGCTGCCTTCCCTCTGCTGCTGCAGGGGAAGCCGCCTTCTCACGTGAGGATGGGGAGCCCTGCCGTCATGGTGCACGGCACCTTGTGCCCAGATAATCACAGCAGGCCTGTTTCTGAAAACCTAAGTGCACACAAAATGTCTACCCCCAGAAGCCAGGTGCACACGAGACGCGGTAATCTGGGCCCAGTTTACAGCGACATCCCCAGCATGGACAAGAACCCATGAGGCCTACGTGCTGTGACCTCCAGACCTCAGGACCCAGAGGCCTGGACCCTCTGTCCACCCTGAGGTTCCCCACGAAGAGCCTAAGGCAAGGCCAGTTGGCGACTGAAGCCAAGTGCACAGCAATCCACCAGTGCCCTAACTCACTCTGTGAGCCCCTGGGGGAAAGGCTTTTGTTGTGGGAGATGAACATCTCAGGACCTGTTTCTACATGTCCCGGCACCTGCTGCGTGCCAGGCACCTAGAATGGGGCTGTGGACACCAAGAACTCGAGTGAGACCCGTGCCTGATGCAGGGGGCTCAGGACACGCTTCCCTCTGCTAAGTGCAGTCAGGCAGGAGCAGGAGGGCAGGATAGGGCCCAGGAAGGAAGGAAGGAAGGAGGAGGCGGGAAGCTGGTCAGGAAATGTTCCCCACAGCAGTGGGTTTAACCGCTACAACCCAGCATGGTGGCAGCCAACAGTCTCAACAGAGCCCCAGTGTGGCCCCAGCTCTGAGCCGGGCCCTGAGGATGTCACCAAGACCCCACCAGTGTGGCTGCCCTGGCAGGGCTGACACAGTTGTGGTAGGGGCCACTCCTAACAGCCGCAGACATACTGAGTGACAAGTGGGCCTGCTCTCGGAGAGAAATTCTGCTCCAATAGCTGAGTCCTGGGCAGCTCTTAGGGGAGCTGCTCCGGTGCGAGAATGTGACCTGCCCGTCTAATGTAGGTGGGAAATGTTCTTTTTGCAGGGGTTGCCCTACCCCCACCCTCCTCTGCCCCAACACAAAGAAACTATATAGGAGAACTTAGAATTACACACATTTACTCCTTTTCCTCCATTTCTCCATGCCTGAAAGGCATAAAATACTGTGGCTCTAAGATATTCAAAATCTTTGTATCCAAAGTCGCACAGTTCACTACAATATACTGTGTTTTAAGACAACCAACCAGGGCTTCCCTGGTGGCGCAGTGGTTGAGAATCTGCCTGCCAATGCAGGGGACACAGGTTTGAGCCCTGGTCTGGGAAGATCCCACATGCCACGGAGCAACTAGGCCCGTGAGCCACAACTACTGAGCCTGCGCGTCTGGAGCCTGTGCTCCGCAACAAGAGAGGCCGCGATAATGAGAGGCCCGCGCACCGCGATGAAGAGTGGTCCCCACTTGCCACAACTAGAGAAAGCCCTTGCACAGAAACGAAGACCCAACCCAGCCATAAATAAAATAAATAAATAAATAATTAAAAAAAAAAAAAAAAAAGACAACCAACCAACCCACTTCACTCCGAGGTCAGCATTGGGAGCACTCCCTAATCCTGCCCTGGGCAGACAGGGGCGCTCACCAGGCCAGGGCAGAGCCTGGCTCCTGGCCTCCGAGCAAGGCAAACAGCCTGGGGTCAGGCTCACAGAGGGACAAAGCAAAAGGTGAAGCCCGCTGGAGAAAAATAAATAAATATAACAAAGTGCGTTGAAAATGTAAAAGAGAAGAGGAATAAGAGCGGTGGCGGAGGGAGAAGCAGATTTTTTTTTAATGCAAATCAATGGTGGAACTCTACTGAAAAAAGCTGAGAAGGATCCGCAAAGAGATAGAAGATTAGCAGCTTAGTCCCTGAAACAGTCCCGGAAAGCCAGGGGCATCCCCAGGCCTGGGGGCCCAAGCTCACACCCACAAGCCCTCCACCCACCTCAACCAGAATGCAGGGGGAGGGCAGGCAATCCTAGCGAAATCCGGAGAGTCATCTCAAACATTTTTCCGCTAAAAGAAATAAATTTACAATCCCTTTTCTGGCCTATTTATTTGAACTTCAACATCTACCAAAACATCTTTATATATAGAATGCTTTGTGTTTCTACAAAAAGCAAACAACATTTACAACCTGATTTTGATCTCCTGTCGCCCAGCTGGACGGATGGGGCGGGGCAAGTGGCACCAGATGGCTGAGGGAGGCTCTGCGCCCCCTTTCACAAAAGAGGGCTCCAATTACCTCCTCGGCTCAGTGCCCCGAAGTTGACCTCGCCAGCAGGCTTCAGGGAGCCAGCTGCCAGCCAAGGCGGCTTCCACGGTCCCCAGACCCACCTCCCAGACACCGCCAGTGCCCAGGGCTACCTGCTGCGAACTGCGCGCCCGAGGGGGTGGGAGCCACGGAGCCGGAGCTGGCAGAGCCCTTTAAAGTCGGCAGCTTTAAGGAGGGCAAGAGGGTGAAGACAGCAAAACCACAAAAGAGACAGAAGAAGGTGCGAGAGTCTCAGGGTGGGGCAGGGCGGGACGGAGGTGTCTGAGCCAGTGCTTCTCAAACTTGAAAGCGCATGAAATCACCTGGGAATCTTGTTAAAAGCAGATTCTGCATCAGCTGCTGTGGGGCAAGTCTGCAGCGCTACAGGCTCCCAGGTGTTGCCGGTGCTGCCCAGTTGACAGGCCTGTGGGCGGTTCTCTGAACAGTGAGGGTGTAAGAGGCCCAAAAGAAAAACAGTAACACTGATGGAGGGAAAGGACCTTTAAGGCAAGTCGTGGGGGAAAGCCCACCCACCTAATCGTGCGTCCACCGACAGGGATGCAATCAGCTTTCTCGGAGGAATGCTTTAACTGTAGAATTTGCTCAGTATTTTAGTGCATCCCACTGGATCCTCACAGGTTATTTTTATTCCCATTTCACAGCTGTGGAAGCTACTCTAACCAAATGTTTATCAAAGCTGGACTCCCTGCCCCTTGGATACCTTCCAAGACCACAGACCTCCTGTGACGCAGGGCAGAAACACACAGCCCAGAACAGTGACAAGGCTGATCCCAGCCCAGCAGACAATGGGAGGAAAGCCATGGGGCACAGGAGGCCTCCCAGGGGGTGGAGGCTGGGTGGGGAAAGGCAGATAAAGGGCCAGAAACCCATTTTTGCCTCCTGGAATTTTGAACAAAATAAAGACAAAATGTAAATCTAGCCGCCACCCCGCCACCCCCAGGACCAAACTGGATATTTAAGTACAGATGGTATCTCTGTCTTATAGGTTTTGTTTTTACTCTTAACAGCCTGGCCTCACTTTGTTGGGAGGTAAAATAAAGAGCTTTCTTTCCATCCCCGGAGGTTCCCCAAAGAGGGAATGTGGTATTTCCAAGAAAAGGGTCAATGCCATGGTCTGAGGCAGGACTATTTATCAGTGGGCTCCTGGTGCCACACTCAGCCCCTGAGGACTGCCCGTGTGCTTCTGGGCTCAGGATGGGTGGGTTTCACCACCACCAGCCCCTCAAGAACCTGAGGAAGAAACGCGCCAGGGAAGAGATACCCTCCGTTAACCCCATCTGATGACATTTCCTCCAAAAAGGTACCCTGAGTTGGTGAGAGGGGCTCAGTGTAGCGACCAAGCACTTTGGACTTAGATTCATAGAACTCAAAGAGTCACGGCTCAAAAACGTCCAAAGTTCATCTGAGCAACCCTTCCATTTTCCAGAGACCTACGCCCATGGAAATGAATCGCCAAGGTCACCCAGAGGGCCAGTCGCACAGCTGGGACCCAACCTCAGCCTTCTCCTTACTTCCCTGCGCTTTTCCGGAGCAGCGTGCTGCCTCAGTCATGACCTTTCCCACACTTGTTTGGGCCCAACTACGCTAAAAGCTGCATCTGTGTTTCAATGCATATGACAGCGAACTTAGCTATTTTTGCTGAGTCTTGTACAACATTTGCTAAAACAAGGGCACTCCAAAGGGCAACCCTGTCCAGGGCTGGGACTTGCTTCCTAATTTGCGAGGTTGGCTGATAAGAGTCAGATAAGACAGCCAGGCTGATCTCAAGACGGATGGGTTTTGAAAAGATTTAAAAAAAATGCTAAACACGAATAAAAGTAGTGACAGCTCCAGAGTTCTCATACCAAACAACTCTTATGTCAAAGGCAGGGGGACTACATTTCAGATTCCGGCTGCGGTTTAGAAAGCTGGAGATGTATGAGTTGGGGCGGGCACACTTCCAGAAAGAGATGCCAGAGAGTAACCCTCAGCTTGGCCTGTGACCTCACACTGGGCGAAATCAGACCCCCAGGAGGAAGCTCATTTTGCCCACCAAAAACTGGGGATGAGAGATATTCAGATGCAAAGGGACAGGGGGTGGATGGTTCCCCTCAGTTGGAGAAAAATTCTCACAACCACAGAGACCAAAAAAAAAAAAAAAACCTACTGTTTTCTCAACTACCCCTGCCACTAAATGCTAAGAGCTCTTCCTACACGGCTCTTTCATGGAGAAGGACCAGGAGGTAAAGGGATCAAAATTTACGCTTGGGAGTGGCTTTTTCTGCCTAAGACCAGGAGGCTGGTGCTCCCAAAGGCATCCATGAACTCACCCTCCCCCCCATCCTTCTCCCTCTCTCACACACCCTCAGTGGCACAAACAGGCAAGCCCCCTCTCTGTCCCCACTGTACAAGTCAGCATCACTGTGATCCAATAAGATGCAAGACCCTCTTTAAACAAACAGAAATCTCAGCACCACCGGGGAGCTGGGGGTACGGCTGGGGGAAGTGACGGTACAGCCGGCAGACTGCACGCCATCGACTCAGTGGGAAGATTCATGTCGTGAGGGCTTCCGCTGGTGCTGTGCGCCCGATGCCTGCTGCCTGCCCAGCCTGCCGCCGCCTGCCTGAGATTCAAGAGCCCGGAGATGGCAGAACAAAGGAAAATGGCCGTGGCTCAGGCAGCGGGGGGGGGGGGGGGGTGGGGGGGGGGGGGGGGGTGGAGGCTGCAGGCCGGCCTGCCGGCAAGCAGGCTTTTCTAGAGCTGAGTGCTCCAGCGAGGCACAGGGGACACTGGGCTGAGCGCTGAGGTACAAAGGAAAATGGGGGCCTCAAGGCTGACAGCTACCCAGGCACACGCCTGGCCCCCACCCAAGGGTGCAGCTGGGCCGGGAGAGCTCAGGCAGACACCACTCCCAGAGGCGGCGGGCAGGTGGCTGACAAGACAGGCACTGTGCACCCCTGCTCCTTGCCCAGCTGCTCAGAGCTCTCCCCCAGGGGGGTTCCAGGCACAGCTAGGGGGCTTGAGGGGGGGGAGGGGAATCTTGACAGAGGTACCCACAAAGGGCAGGGTCCCTCCAGATTTCCAGGGATGGGGAGCACTGGGCTAGGCAGTTCACCCAACATCAGAGAACATGAGTGGGGCCCTGGAGTGGCTAAGATCTGTTCACTAAAGGACTTCTATTAGCATAATGGGCTCCCGCTACCAGCAACAATAGAGGCACTGGCCACCCCCTCTCCTCCTCCCCTCCCCCCAAAATAATTCACAATGGGAGGCAGCAGGAAACCGGGGCAGAGCCCATGAATAGCTCCACTGTCAGTTCCCAGGCGCCACCTCCTCAGCCCCACAGGTCAGCCCTAGCTGCCACCCGGCCACAACAGAAACTTCTGTGCTGCCAAGCTCCAACAACAAGCTCCTTACAACAGAGCAGTGGGCATGGGAAGCTGTGGACTTCTCACAGGGGCGGCATGTGAGGGCAATGGTGGGAGAGACAGGGCAGGGACGCAGGCCTCAAACTCACCAGGTCAGGGTCATATCGGGCACCTTTTTTTTTTAGGGGGGCTATCTGCCAGCCAGCCCTAAAATCTCCCCGCTTCGTGCCCTGCCCTTTGCAGGCATGGGGTGGCCAGAGCCAGATAGGGGAAGATTATGGTCCTTTCTGGGGTACACGGTGGCCACAAGGATGGGGAAACAGCCAGAGCACTCCCAGGACTCCCAGAAGGATCCCAGTAGATGGCTCCAACGTAAGCCCTCTCTCACATCCCTGCCTCCCTGCCCCAACCCATCCCAGGAAGAAAACCTCACCTGCCCTCACCCCCTGCTTCTGCTCTGCAAGGAAGCCGCCTGCTCAAAACAGAAAAACCCATCTATTATTTACACCAAGTGCCTTCTACACAGGCTTTTAAAATCACAGGGTGGCAGTCAGGCCCAGAGCAGCCTGAAGCGGCACAAAGCCAGGCAGAGCCTCTGGGCAGGCAGGAGATGGGGGAATCCCAGAGCTGCGGAAGGTCCAGTGGGGCCTGGACAAGAGGCCTCACACTAACCCCTGAAACCCAGGGAGAATCTGCTCTTCTAAAAGCTGATTCCCAAATCCTTGTTTGTTTCTCAGCCAGGATGCCGGACCTCACACCTGGCCCAATTCCTGCAAACTCCTGGGGCCGCTCAAGCCCACGTACGAAAAGCCTCCCCACTCCCCGCCTCCCCAGAACCTCCCTAGACCCTATCTGGCTCTGACTGCCTCTTCACACTCTTACATCACACTTTCGGGTGCACAGGCAGGCCCACAGGGCACAGCCAAGGGCTGCAAACACCAGGTGCCCTGGAAGCAGGCTGACCTGAGCTGAAACAAACAGACTACGGCGGGAACTAGCACCAGCACCGCAGTCCCTCCAGCTCTAGGCTCTGACTGCAGAAACACAAGATCCCGCCAAAAGAAAAACTCAGAAATGTTCATGCTCCCTCTTGGAATCAAAACAGCGTGTTTCTTTTCTGGTCAAGCACCCCATGCCTGGATTCCCCGTCTAGCCATCTCTACAACAGACCTCTGAGCATGTACATGTGAGGCATTCCTGCAGCTCGGCTTATAGGAACCAAACACTGAAAGCAACCTCAATGTCCATCCATGGGGGGCTGATAAAGTGAATCAGGGTTGACCACACAGAGGAATAACATGCCGCCGTTCAATAGAATGGCCTGAACTGCGTGTGCTGAAATGGAACAATCCCAAGATAAACTTTAGGGTAGAAATCAGAACTCCCTAAGTAGTGTACGGCATGGCGATAAACAAGAGGAGGCCAGAGACGCTTCACTAGACACCCAACATCTGGTGATGGTGACAGGGCCTCAGGGGAGCAGAACTGAAGGGGTCAGGGGTGGAAATATTAATTTTCACTATATATTTTTATGTATCTTTCATCATGTATTTTTTTAAAGAAAAAAGTTAAAACTAAATTGACATTTAAAATCCCTAAAGTTCATGGCACAAAAAATTTGGCTTGTAGCTCTCTGCAGGCAGTCTCTGGCATCTCCCTAGAACAAGAAGAAGGGGGGGAAAAGGGGAAGAGAGTGCCAGGCTCTGGAATAAAGACAGACTTACCAACTCAGAGAGTTCCCTGCTCACAACTCCTCCCCAAGTCCCAAAATAGAAAGCCTTCCTAGGAAGACCAAGAGCAGATTTTGACCAAGGCAGAAGGGAAACCTAAGTTATTCCATACAGAGGACCATCTGTAGCCAGGTCCACTCGGTCCACGATGAGACTGTAAGACCCCCAGGTTCTGGGGGCACTGAGCCGCAGGCATCCCAGGCCTCAGCATGGACCTTTCTCAGGGCCCTCCCCAGTCATCAGTGAGGCTCAAGGTCCTAGTGTTACAAACTCATCCCAATTTTAGCAGCTGAAGAAAGCTATTTCAACAGATTTCTAGGCCTGGCCCAACTCCAAGAACAGGCTAAAAACAGTTTCTCCAAAATCCAAGCTCTAAACTCCAACCCCTTAACCACTAAACTCCCTGTACCTTTCAGGAAATGCAAGCTGCAAAATGGAGCTGTGAGATGGGTTTGCACATTTGTTCCTTACTAAAGGAATACGTACATGTTGTTTAAAAGCCTACTTTAACTGACATGTCAATAAATACTCTGCACTCAGAAGCACTGATGTATTTCCTCCAAGTGATTTTCCCCCTAAGGAACGATATAATAACCATCCCAGTCTCTCTCCTGCTTCTGAGGGGTATGACACAATGCCTATTAGAACCAGGACTGGCCAGACCATTTGGGTGAGACCACTCGGCGGGCGGGGAGTGGTTCCTGGATGGAGCTCTCTCTACCTAGCAGAAGTTCCCTGCCCCACCTTGCAGCCCACCACAAAGGTCTCCTAATGACTCGCAGACCGCCCAGACCACAGAGAAAGGTGGCTGGAAAGAGGGAAGATGTTAAGTTTGGCTCCCCTATCCTATTAGAGGCTTTCTGATGAGTGTTCAATGTTCGACAAGTAGCCCCCAAATTAAGGAGCACAAATGAGACTCCACAACAAGTAGAATCACGCAGGCACTTGGAGCCCTCAGACCTCAGCTGCTGGAGACAAGTTCCTGGGCCCTCAGTGGGACCTCAGCACCTCTGGTGCAGAATCCTACAACCCTCCATCAGCCCAAGGCCGGCCCCTCTCTGACCGCCTTTCTGCATGAGCGGGCAGTGCCCTACACCCAGGTAGGAACTGACCCTCAACACACCGAATCCTGCAGCACCCCCGGCTGGCACTTGCCCCACCTCCCCACATCTGTCTTCCCACAGAGAGAGCTTCAGGACTCCCTAGTCCAGAGGGGCCCCGGACAGGCCTGCCCATCCCACCCCTCCACCAGGGCACACACCACTCGCACCTCCCTGCTCCCTCGGGAATGAATGAATACCCCATGGCTACCACCGGCTCTTTTGTTGACAGGCCCCCTTGTCCACGTTTATATCATTACTTGTATTTCACAGGAAGCAGCTAGGACAACAGGAGACGATGACAGTGGAGGTAGGATGGCCGCACAGAGCCACTGTCCCCTGCAGGGGTGGAAGCCAGCCCTCAGGAAGGGGGGAAGGCCCGAACCCACAGCCAGCAGATTTTCTGCACACACCCTTTTTTTTTCTCACAACAGCGGGGGTTCTGGTTCCTAACAAGCTGACTGTTGAGACAGGAGCACCCCCAGGAGTAGCAGACACACCCAATAGGGTCATCTGTGCAGGGTGTGACCAGACAGACAAGAGGGGCAGAGAAAACCAGGAGGATCGGAAGGCCTTGGGCAGGAAGGAAGCAGCGGGGGATCAGGCCAGAAGGCCCCTGGAGCGGCAGTGTGGGGGGAGGGAGGGGATCACCCACTGCACCTCCCTTGGCCCAGCTCAGGCAGATTAGACAGTCGGGTCCCAGGCCTGTGGGAGAGGGAGATCCATAAAGTTGTCAGACTGGTTTGCCCAGGATGCAGAGAACAGGAAACATAAGGTACACAGGCCAAGGAAAGAGGGTCAAGTAGGGAGGGTTGTCCAGAGTCAAATGGCTGTTATCCGGCTCCCAACAGATCTGGCAACAAGGGCAGCCAGCATTGGCCTGGGGGCGGGGGGGGCACAGGGAACCAAGGCCACGGGTCCATGCTGTTTCTTGGATGCAGAGGGCGGTCCAGGGGCCAAGAGTGAAGGAGCCAGGGGCCAAGGAGCCAGTAGATGCTGTAAAGAAAAGGACTAGGGTTTCTGGAAACAAGGGAGTGACGCCCACAAAGAGGGGCACCACTCCTGAGCGACAAGCGTGAGTGGTGATGAGCTCAGGCCAGTGCCTCGTACACTGACAGTCTCTTTTTGACCAAACTAGTCAGGATCCTCTGAGCCCTCTGCCCCATGAGGAGGCCCAAACCCGGGCTTCTGTCTCTGTCCTTGTAGAGTCCAGTTTTAGCAGGAATCCCGCTAAGGCAGTTTAGCCAGGATCTCCTCCCACCCTCCATAGCTGATCACCTTCCACATGTGACCAAATTCCGCATCCTCCCCTGTAGCACCTGCCACGTGACACCTGATCACCCTAGCCTGCCTTCAGCAAGAACTGTCAGCTCAGTTAGCAAAGAATTACCCTACCCTCCTATAAATTTACCATCCATCCACCGACCCACCTCTGCTCCTGGCTATAAATTCCCACTTTTCCTTGTAACATTTGGGGTTGAGGCCAGTCTCTCTCCCCTACTGCAAAACCCCATTCGCCATTGTTGTAGTCCTTACACCTATCACGACACTCCTGAATAAAGTGTGCCTTACTGCCTTCACGAGTGTCAGAATAATTTTTTTTTAACAATATGGAGCTCCAAGTCTTCCTGGACCCCTCACCCAGAGTGTGAGAACCGCTGGGATTGGGGCTGGCCTCCCCGACCAAGCCCTGGGGGTCAGACCCTGTCTGTCTGGCCCAGGGGTGAAGGGCTGAAACCAGACAGCCAAGCTGCAGGGTGGTCGGACATTAGGGAGGTCATCTGGAGAGGAAACAGGGTCTCTTCGTGGCAATGGTCACTCAGTGGGCAACCAGGGCCTTTCCTTGGAGCAGCTGGTGGCAGCAGCCAGAAGCCTGGAAAGAGCAGGGACCTGAGCAAGCTGAGTGGGCACCCCAGACTGGGGATCAAAACACTCCAAAAGCTGAGAGTCACACATGGCCTGAACTGCTGCAGTGGGTGTGTAGGGCCCAGTCGCCCATCCCTGGGAGGCCAAATCTGAAGCTGAGGCGGCCATATCCCTTATTTCCACCTGCCACTTTCCAACAAGCCCGGGTATCCCATGGTGCCCTGATGGGCTTCTGATGCATCAGCACAGACCCTGCCTTGGAACTGTGTGTCCTGGGATATGCTGCTGCCCTCGACCCTCCCAGGCTCACCACTCAGACTTCAGGGTGTGGATGAAAGAGATACAGGGGACACTCATTTAATTCCAGCTGCTGTGAGGGCCCCTCTCCGGAGTATCAGGACGACAAATTCCTCAAAGCCGCTTTTTTCTTTTTAATGCTTCCTGGGCCCTGCAGAATAGACTGGCACAGGCCCCAACAGCTAGTACAGGTAAACAGGGAAAACACAGACAGGGGGTTCATCGAACCTCTCCTCAGGGTCAACCTCTGCCCAGCCCCACGTCCTGACCCCTCCCCAAACCTTACCCGTGCAGGAAAGCCCAGCCTCAGCTCTCCCAAATTCCAGGACACACGCAGAGTCTGAGGCAGCACCAGGAGTGTACCTCTGACCCAGGATCCCAGTGGCCCCGCCACGGCTCGCAGCCACGCAGCACAGGCTGACAGAGCCCAAGAAGGGAGGAGCTGGTCCCTCCTGCTATCCAGCTGATGGACATCAGGGCTCCAGGAACTTCTCCTTGGCTACTGGGCGAGCGAGACAGAACAGACCTCCAGAAGCCTGCCCAGGCCCACTTACTCTCAGATTACCAGCCTGCGGCCTCTTGAGGGAAAACCACAGCAACGCCCAGCCAGGCCCAGCCCCGCCCAACCCCAGCAGGCCCAAGAATGGAGGAAGTGGGCTTCCCAGAATCCTCGGCTGGTGAGCACTTTGCTGAGAGCCGTCAGCGTGATGGCAGCAGTCCTAAACCAGGGTATCACCCTAACTCAGGGGCTGCACACACTGCTTCTCAAACCTGAACAGTGTATGTTTCACAGTAACTCCATGAGGGACAGGAAGGGCAGATTCTTATCACTTCACAGATGAGAAAACCAAATCCAAGAAAGAAAGAAAGAAAAAAAAAAAATCAAAGCCTTGTCTAGGTCATTCAGCTAGAAAGTAGATACGACTCTAAAGCTGGCCTCACCACTGTCTACTCTAGGTGCTGGACAACATTACTCATCGTTATGTTTAATTGGCACTAAACATTTCCTACTAGCCAGGCCCTTTGCTGGTCCAACACAGCCACTTGCCCTGTCTGAGCCAAAAAAAAACATGCCGTTAAGGGAGAAAACAGATGTTGAGACATTATGAATACCCCACTGCTATAATGAAGATAAGACAAACCAAGAACGCTGGCATTCACTTAGACCAAAGATTTTCAAAGCACAGGTCTACACAGTCCCCTGAGGACTCTGATGACCAGCCAAGAATGGGACCACTGCTGTAGACCACCATTACCTCTCTCCCTCTATTCCAGCTAGGAAAGAAAACAGAAGCCCTGAAAAAGGAGGAGACATGCCTAAGGATAGTACGTTACCACGAGCAGAAGAACCTGAAGTCTCACCACCTCCACCAGTGTTTCTTGACCCTGCTGGAAGTCACCAGGGACAAAGCCGGTGACAAACCACAAAAGCAAGGTCCACAGGGTAGCCAGCTCTTTGACACCCTGCAAGCGTGGCCCGGGTGGAAAAATGCAATTAACAAAGGGGTTCTAAACCACTTCGCAGGACAGAGAACCACCCCAGCCCCATATTCAAGCCTGTCCTCCATGTAGCTCCATCCTTTAGTAACCTCACCACCTTACCTTTCCATACCCCTCGGCCTGCAAGCTCAGCCCCAGAGTCTCACAGGTGGAAGGGGAAGGGCAAGGCCTAGAACGGTGCTTCTACATGCTCCTGCTTCCAAGAAAGGTGGCTGTCCCTACTCGCCACATACAGATAGAGCATGAGGAAGTCCAAGAAGTCCAAGGGCTCATGTGCCAGGGCAGAGAGGAGGAGCAGGAGCCTGCTTCGCTTCCCACAGGCAATAATATCCCTCCTTAAAGGCGACCAGGACCCAGCAGCAGGAAACAGGAATCCTGGAACCCAGTTTACAGCCCCTAGCACCAGGCTAGGAGCTAAACAAGTGCTTAGTAAGAATCCCTGGCCTGGGACTCATCACTAGTCCTTGGGCTCATGAACTAATGAATGAAAAAATGAATGAGCAAAAGAAGACCCAAGGGACTCAAATAACTTGCCCAGGGTCAGAGGAGCAAGCTGCTTCTGCAGACCACCTCTTACTACCCTAATAAGCATTTTTGTTCACCATACCTCTGTCCTTCAAATGTGGCACCTCTATTCATCTTTAACCTAAATGACATTTCTTTGACTAATTCGTGATCGATGTTCATGGTGACACAGAAACATACGACACTCGGACCCAGACCTTGGGAAGAAGTCACAGAGACGGCACAGTGGTAGGCAGGTGGCAGGCATCAGTGCTGTTCACCAAATGTTTCCAGTCCTCTTTCGCTCCCCACCCTGCAGGGAAGTACGGCCATGTGACTGCTTCGGCCATGAAATGCCACTTCTGGGTGGAAGCTTTAAGAGCCAGGGTGAGATTCATCATGTTCTCTGTTCCTCTGTCCAAGTGACCAGGAACATTTCACTTAATCAGCATGGGTCCCATGGTGAGAACAACATAAAGCAGACATGCGATGCATGTGGTGTAAGAAATCATCCTTTGTTGCTTTAAGCCTCCGAGATTTGAGGATTGTTACCACAGCAAACTCTGATCTATCTAGACAGATACAGGCAATGACTCGCTCCCACTGTGCATGGCAGTGCTGGTCTTCCCATTCCCTGGCCTTAGGGAGACAAAAGCTACATCACCAGTCAACCTGCTATGTGCCCAGATAGTTGAGATGCTTTCAGAAGCAGGGAACATAAGGGCACCTGCACTGAAGAACTTACTAGTTCCTTTGTGGGCCAGGCTTGTTCAGTGTATTAATCAACTTTAATCACTTCTGAGAGGAAGGCATTATCTAATTAGGTATGAGGAAACCCGGTTCACATTCAGACCTTAAGAAAGTTACTCTGTGACCTCTCTAGGCCACAGTTTCATCCTCTGTAAAACGGGACATTAACATTATCTACCATACTGTGTCGTTTCACGGATTAAATGAATGAATACGAGTAAAGCGTCTAGGATAGTATGTGGTGTAAGTCTCAATCATTAAGTCTCAATAAACTTACTATTACTACACATTTTAAAACCAGCAAAGGTTTCCCAGGACCGGCACAATGGCACTTTACAGGCATTGCCAAACTGAATTCTATCTCAGTTGAAGTTAAACAAGTAACAAGTCAAATCCCTGAGCACACAGTAACCTAGAGTGAGACCTCAGAAAATGTTTCCACAACCCAGAGCTTCCAGAACTCCCTGCTCCCTCCCCTCCTTGGGAATTCAGTACCACCAGGACCTGCAGGGCAGGGCGCCCTCCTCTCCCACACAGAACACGTGCTTTGTCTTCCCACTCCCAATCACGGGAAGGGAGGCGCCCTCACCTGCCCTCAGAGATTTGCACAGCTGCCCAGCTGGTAAAGGGGGGAACTTCCCTGGGCAGCCAACCCTTCTGCAGCCCCTTTCTTTCCATGCCCTTTCTTCCCAGAGGCAGCCACAAACCTCCAAATGCACCAGTGGGCTTGAACTCCTGTTCGCCTGAATAATGCTGCTAAGCAGAGATCAAGCTCAGATTAATAAACGCCACAGAGCATCTACTACATGTCCAGCCTGGGTTCTAAGACCACACAGAGCTGCCAGCCAGCTGTGAGCCTGGAACAATGCTTGCAACAGCTCCTGGCACCCCACAGACTCTCAACCATGCTTTGTTGAATGAACTGAAGACCATGTTTGGTAGTCCAAGCAGTGGAGTTCAGAGATGTGGGGATGCAATAAGAGGGGAGGGGAAATCCATCTGGGAGCCTGGGCTTCCAAGGCTTGACCCCCAGACACTATGGATCCTCAGGATGGGACAAAGCTTGGAGACAGCTGAGAGAGGAGCTAGAAGGGCAAACGGGGCCATCATGGAGGAGTACGCGCTTCATTCTGAGGGTGCCAGGGCCCAGGAGGATCCCTGGAAACAAGGGTGCTTTGGCCTTCCACAGGGCTGACTGAATGTAGAGGGGATGTAGGGGTGCTGGGGTGCTCTGATGGCCTAGGCCCCAGGTTTCCCTTCACCAGCAGGGAAGGGTGACCCGAGCACTCTGCAGGCACTAACTTCCCCTACTTTGAGGTCAAGGGGAAGGGGGAAGGCTACTTTTGAGGATTTGGCAGGCAGCTCCACCCACTCCTATCAGCCCCAAGGCAACCCCCATCTCAGAAGACAGGAGGACTCCTACGGAGCAGACCATGGGAGAGAGCACACCTGCAAAGGCTCCAATGCAATGCCCTGCACTCATGGCCCAGGACGACTTGACGCCCCCAGACCCCAGCGCGCTGCTACACAGCGCCGCAGCCAGCCGCCAGGGCAGTACGGGGGGCCAACCATTTCCCGACTCCTCACAGCACCGACCCCTTCTAGCCTGAGACCAACTTCTATGGGCCTCCCGGATTCGTGTCCCATTAGTCCCGGTACCCAAGTCCCTACACAGACACACCCCCCCCATACACACACACACACACGCCCATACCCACTGGCGGCACCACCACTCCTCCCCGCAGGAGCAGTGGCCCCGGGACGAGCCAACTCCGCAGCCACAGACCCAACTCGACCGAAGCTCCAGTTAGGTCAGGAGTCGGGCTTTGCTCCAAAGCACAACCCCAAACGACCAACACGGAGAAGCTGGATCACCACCTACTCAAACTCCGCCCGCCCCAAACCCGTGCAGGGCAGAGTGGAACACACGGCAGGGGTGGGCGACTTGGAGCACACTCGAGGCGGGGCGGGGAAGGGGACCGCCCTCCCCAGTCCGCGCCACCCTCCACCCCTGGCCCGAGCTCCAGGCAGCCGAGGGTCCGTGACGGAACCGAAAGGAGTGCCCAACCTAAGGCTCGAGGCTGGGGAGAGGGGCAGAGCCCAGAACCGCGGCGGTCCGACCCCTCCCTCTCCGAGTGCTCCCACTCCCGCCCGGTCGCAGCAGGCACCCGTCCGGGGACACGGACAGGGCGAGGGCGGCAGAACCCCGAGCGCCAGCCGGGTCGCCCGCTTCGGCTCTCACTCCGCCCGGCGCCCGAGTTCGGCTCAGCGGGGTCCGGGCCAAGGCCTCCGGCCCCTCACGGGCGATCTGGGCAGACAAAGCCAGTGCCGCCCGCCGGGCCGCCCCCGGGGCAGAGGCGAGGGAACCGGAGGGACCGATCCTGGACATGGGGAGCAGTCCTAGTCCCCAGAGGGCGCTCAGGGGGATTGGCCTCAGACAATGAGGGGGGCAGGGCCCGACGCTCCAGCGGGGACTCCGCGCTCTACTCACCCGGGCGCGGCGGCGGCGGCGGCGGCGGCGGCGGCGACGACGACTGCAGCGGTGCGGCCGGGCTGGGCCAAGGAAGTTAGAGCAAGTTCGGCGGCGCTGGGCGGGAGGGCGCGACTCAGGCCATCCGAGCGCGGGGGCGGGGCGCGGAGGGGCGGGGCCGGGGGCGCGGCGCCCGGCGGCGGCTGAGAAAGGGGCGCCACTTCCCTGCGCCGCCCGGCGCGGCCCCGCCCTCCACGCCCCGCCCCCACCGCTCGCCCCGCCCCCACCGCTCGCCCCGCCCGGCCTTCCAGCCCGCGCCTGGGCAGAACCGGCGGGGCCCGGTCCCCGGCCCGCCCCTTCGACCCACTTTGGGCGGGGCCGCAGGCGGGGGCGGCCCTAGTCGGCGCTCGCCCCTTGGGTGCGCGGGGCAGACTGAGCCCGGACCCGCACCCAACGTTTGGGGGCCGGAGCAATACGTGGACGCCACGTCGGCCTTGTCACTGACCCCACCGGAACCCAGCCTGAGAGAAGCGCGAGTTGTGGGTGCACATCTCGGGGCTACGGGGGTGACCGGGTAGAGAGGTGAGCGCAGGGTTAGAAAAATGGCTGAATTGAAAGTACTGGAAGGCGTTCCTGCCGGGCCTCGGAGACTGGGAATGGGGGTGGGCTTCAAGACTGGGGTAGTAAATTAATATTTATTTCTTTGCAAACCGGCCGGTAAAGACTGGCTGCTTGTAGCCTTCGTACTAAAAATACCACGCTCTCTTTCGACTGCCTGCCGAGATTTGTCCCTCACCTTCATCCTGACAAAATGGCTGAGAGGATTCTTGCGGGGGGAGGGGGGACTGAAGGTACAGCCTGTGTTAGAGAGGTATTCACATCGCTGGCTGGGCTCTGATGTTAAAAAGGCTGACCTCTGAAGTCTCAATCCGCCTATCTGAAAAATGAGGCCCAGGCACGCCTCATTTTTTAGTGAGCCTTAAACTCATTCAGGTGGAGGAGGGCTAAGCGGTTTGCTCTGGGGACAGCAGGAAACTCGGATCTGTTAAAATTGGGCCAAGAGGCTAGTTGCACCACATTCTAGTAAAAGCAACCAACAGGTTAAGTCCAGTGTAAGGAGGAGATCTTGAAAAGGAACTGTTCAGTCCATTCCCAGTTTTTTCTTATTAAGGGGGATGCAGTCTGCTTGTGACACCCCAGGCAGCTCAGAGACCTCCTTGGAGAACCTGTCCATCCATTCATCCTCGAGCAGATAGTGGGTGCTTGATTGAGCGCCTGATCTGTGCCAGGCCCTGTTTTTTGTTTTTTGGGTTTTTTAAAATTATTTATTTATTTATGGCTGTGTTGGGTCTTCGTTTCTGTGCGAGGGCTTTCCCCAGTTGTGGCAAGTGGGGGCCATTCTTCATCGCGGTGCGCGGGCCTCTCACTATCGCGGCCTCTCGTTGCGGAGCACAGGCTCCAGACGCGCAGGCTCAGCAGTTGTGGCTCATGGGCCTAGTTGCTCCGCGGCATGTGGGATCTTCCCAGACCAGGGCTCGAACCCGTGTCCCCTGCATTGGCAGGCGGATTCTCAACCACTGCACCACCAGGGAAGCCCAGGCCCTGTTTTGATGCTGAGGATTCAGCAGTAAACAAGACAGCTGAAGCCTCTTGCTACATAAGGCTGATTTTCGGTGGAGGACACATTATTGCAGGTTGAAGTAAATGCTAGGACAAAAACAAAGGACTGGGATAGAGAACAAGAGCTGTTTGTACTTTAGGTGGAGCCAGCAGGGAAAATGTCTTTGAGGAGATGATGGTGAAATTGAAGTCAAGAAAATGAGGAGATAGCTTTGGGAAAAGCCAAGCAGAGACATTCCAAGTCAAGGACAGTTTGTGCCGAAGCCCTGAGAAAGGTAAGCTGTGAATGTGTGAAGGAGCTGAAAACAAAACAGTGTGGCTAGAGTAGCAAGCCTGGGAAAAAGAACAAGGATGAAGTGGGGAAGTGGGCAGGGACCAGGCCATGCAAGACTGTGTTTAGCAATGGAGACTTTTTATTAAACCATTGAGGGGTTTTATGCAGAAGACTAATGTGTTCTGATTTTCCGCTGTGTGAAAATAAATTGGGTGGGTGGCAGGCACAAATAAAAGCAAGGAGATAATTAGACTGTTATGGCAGCCCCGGCCAAAACTAATGGTGGTTTGGACCAAATTGGTGGCCACACTAAGGTGAGCAGTTGAAAGATGCTGTTTTGGACATGGACACTGATAGGATGGATGTAGGGGCAGGGAATAGAGAAACCAAAGATAACTTTGAAGTTTCTGGCTGGAGTAAGTGAGTGAACAGTGCCTCATTTATTGAGTGGAGTAGCCTGGAGGAAAGGGACTACAGTTCAGGGAGGCACATAAAGAATTCTGTTTTAGGGGCTTGCCTGGTGGCGCAGTGGTTAAGAATCTGCCTGCCAGTGCAGGGGACAGGGGTTCAATCCCTAGTCCGGGAAGATCCCACATGCCTCGGAGCAACTAAGCCCGTGTCCCACAACTCCTGAGCCTGCGCTCTAGAGCCCATGAGCCACAACTACTGAGCCTGCGTGCCACAACTACTGAAGCCCGCGTGCCTAGAGTCCGTGCTCCGCAACAAGAGAAACCACCTCAATGAGAAGCCTGTACACTGCATCGAAGAGTAGACCCCGCTCACCACAACTAAAGAAAGCCCACGCACAGCAACGAAGACCCAATGCAGCCATAAATAAATAAATAAATATTTTTAAAAATGTATAAAGAGGAAGGAAAAATGACTATCAACCTAGAATTCTATATCAAGTGACAGAATCCTTCAAAAGTAAAGGCAAGGGGCTTCCCTGGTGGCGCAGTGGTTGAGAATCTGCCTGCCAATGCAGGGGACACAGGTTCGAGCCCTGGTCTGGGAAGATCCCACATGCCGCGGAGCAACTAAGCCCGTGTCCCACAACTCCTGAGCCTGCGCTCTAGAGCCCGTGAGCCACAACTACTGAGCCTGCGTGCCACAACTACTGAAGCCCGCGCGCCTAGAGCCCATGCTCCACAACAGTAGAATCCACCGCAACGAGAAGCCCACGCGCAGCAATGAAGACCCAACACAGCCAAAAATTAATTAATTTTTTTTAAAAAAGAATTCTGTTTTAGTCATGTTGAGTTGAGATGCCTGTCAGAGATCCAATTCAATTGTCCAGTCACTAGGTGCTCAGAAGAGAGGCCTGGGCTGGGGGTGAGGCTTTGGGAGGCATCATTTTAATGATGGTAAACACCTTGGGATCTGAGGGAGTCACCTAGGTTGAGGAGGTAGATGCAGAAGAGGAGAGGGTTCAAGAGGGACCCAGAGGAGTCAGACAGAGGAGCCAGAGCAGGAAAGAAGACTGAAAAAGAGGCTGGGGAGGTGAAAGGAGAACCGGGAGAGTGCTATGTCCCAGAGACTGACAAAGCAGTGTTTCCAGAAAAGAGTGGTCAGCTGTGCTAGATGCTACTTACAGCTCAGATAAGATGAAGAAAGGGAAGGACCCTTTGACTCTGGCCACATGAATGTCATTGGTGCACACGATAAGGACAGTGTTCCAGGAGTAGTGGGGTGGCAGCCAGACCATGGTAGAGCTATTGTGTTTGGACAGCTTGTCCAACAGGGAACACAGAACAGGGAGAGGTCTAGAAAGGGATGTGGAATCATAGGAGGCTTTGACAGAGAATGCTAGATGACCCTAATAGCCATTCTCCCCCATTTCCTTTATTATAGACTTTCCAGTTCTAGCTGGGCACATGGCTTCCCTGAATAAAAGCAAGTTTCTAGGACTCCCTCATGGTTCCGTGTGGTCACATGACTCAGTTCCAGCCAACAGGAAGAAAGTGGAGGTGTCCACGTGCAACTTGTGAGAAGTAGCTTTAAAGGGAAGTGGTGTGCTTATCTCAGCCATTGCTCTCTCGTGCTCACTGGAATATGTAAATAGAGCTGCAGCCAGCCTATTCAACTTTGAAGCGGTAGCCATGTGTTGAGGATGTTAGTGCAACAAGTTAGAATAAATCTGGGTTCCTAATGTTTAGGGAGCCACCGTACCTGCTCTGGGCTACTACCTCTTGATTTTGTATTTGAGAAAAAGAAATTTCTGTCTTGTTTAATCCTCTATTTTCCAGTGCTCATAGCCATATCCAATTTTTACTTTTGTTAGGATACAAAGGGTTTTGTCAAAATATGGAAGTTACTAGAGCAGGTTTGAAGACTGATAGGAGTGATGCAGGAGAGATGGCAGGAGTGATGATTCTGAAGGAAAGGTGGAAGGAGATGTTAATGTGGGCATGAATGGTGAGGACACCTCTGGTAGAGGGATGACTCCACCATTATTAAAAAGGGGGGTGTGGAGGCAGAGAAGATGTTTCCAGTGAAGGTTGCGATTGGAAAGATGATCATCCACACCTGATGATTTCTGCTTAACCCTGGATGTGAAGGAGGTCATGAGCCTAGAACAAGGAGAGAGTAAGGCCAGCTTTGTGAATCATGGACCCGATGATGTTGGAGGTCCCGCCAGCCTGAGCAGCCTCAGGGAGACAGCTGCTTTCTGGAGCAGTTGGCCACACTGCTGCAGGGCATGAAGAGGGTGAGGGAAGTGCCCACAAAACCGGCAAGGCCTCCACCCCTCCCCCACCAGGCCTCACTGACAGTTAGTTATGACACTCGCCTGCCATTTCCAGCTGCCCTTTGAGACCCACCAAGCTTTACCTGACCCATTTTTACAATAATACGGGGTGGCTTCAGAAAGCATCAGGGACACTCAAAGCAGGGCAGGCCCATTTTCTCTTCCTTTCTTAAAAAGTAAAAAGAATTGCAGTGGTGATCATTTTGAAATGTATAGAAATATCAGGTCACTATGTTGTGCACCAGGAACTGCCATAGTGTTGTAGGTCTATTATATACTTCAAAAAGCAAACAAACTCATAGAAAAAGAGATCAGATTTGTGGTTACCGGAGGTGGGGGGGTGGGGAGAAGGGGAATTGGATGAAGGTGGTCAAAAGGTACAAAATTCCAGTTGTGAAATAAAGAAGTACTAGGGATGTCATGTACAACATGATTAATTAACACTGCTGTATGTTACATATAAAAGTTGTTCAGAAAGTAAATCCTAAGAGTTCTCATCACAAGGAAAAAAACTTTTTTATTTTTCTTTTATTTTGTATCTATATGAGTTGATGGATGTTCACTAAACTTATTGTGGTAATCATTTCATGATGTATGTAAGTCATATCATTTTGCCATATACCTTGAACTTACACAGTGCTGTATGTCAGTTACATCTCAATAAAACTGGAAGAAAAAAAAAAGTACAACGTAAGCAAAAAACAAAATAAAAGAATTGAGATATGGACAGTCCCAACTCATAAAAGGGCTGTATTATAAACAATGACTTAGTTTCCGGGCTAGCCCCTAGAACTGTAATTGCCAAGAATATAACTGAATTATTGCACAGACTGCAAGCCTGAGGTATAGATTATGGGAACAAAAAACATTACAAGGAGGGGTAAAAGAAAGAAGCTGAGAGTTTCTTCTTATCCTGGACATGGAGTTGGCTATAAATTTTAAATGGAGGAGCTTGGCCTTTATCATCCTCTGACTTCCTGCTTACCCCCCTGTCCCAGTCTGGTCCCTGTCCTAGTGCTGCTTTTACTCTCCCTGGGCTCCGCTCTGTAGCCCCTCTGTGTGTGTGTGTGTGTGTGTGTGTGTGTGTTTGTGTGTACAAGCTGGGGGGCAGCGGGGCGATGAGGGGAAGCAGCTTGAATAGAAGAGGAACTTGGTGTCCAAGTGCTCCTAATTCTCAGCCTCTGGATCTTGAGCAAAATACTTTACATCTCTGAGCCCTATGCTTCTTATCTGTAAAGTCAAGATAATAATAAAACCCACCTCACAAGCTTATAGTAAGAATCAAATGAAATAATGTTTATAAAACATGAGCTGGAAGGAAATCCATTTGTTTTCTGGGAACCACCAGACAACCAAGGATCTTCACTTTAGTCAGGATGTTTTGGTTGGAAGTGAGAAAAACCTACTCAAATTAGCTTAGGCCAAAGGAGGGAAGATTACTGGAAGGATACTCAGGTCACACACAGAATCAAAAGAAGAACTGGAAACCAGATTGACTCTGAACACAAGGGGCTGATCCTGCGGGCTGCCCAGTCCAAGAGCCCCTCCCTCTGCTTCTCCTAGTGCTCAGAGTTTGCCCCATGTTGGAGATGTGACTCCGAATAACTACACTCTAGGTTTGTTTGAACAGATCCCAAGGGAGGCCTCTAACTGGCCCAGCTCTAGTCATGTGCCCAGTCTTGGACCAATCACTGTGGCAAGGGAGAGAGGTTTCCGTAACTGAACCAAGTGTAGGTCAATATTCCCATCCCTGTGGTCTGTAGAGCAACACCTATGCCAAAGAGGTGGTGGTGCAGGACCAACATAATTCCAGCAAAGTCTTACAGTATATGCCTGGTATTCCTCAGGCCCTAAGCCGTCTCTGAAAGGTTTTAGGCAGAGTAGTAACATTATCACATTTGTGCTTTTAGAAGATCCCTAAGGCTGCAGTAGGGAGAATGGATTGGAGGGAGCAAGATTAAAAAATAGGAAGGAAACTGTTACAATAGTTCAGGAAGTTGGTGATGAGGAGATCTAAGAGGTGAACAGATGCAAAATATATTTAGGAGGTAGAATTGAGGGGTGACTAATAGGATGGTGACTGATAGGATTCTGGCTGCATAGACGGTGATGCCGTTTACTGAGACCAGGAATCCAAGTGACTGTGTGTGTGTTTCGTGAGGGGTGACAACTTGGACCTCTTCCGTTTGAGGTGTCTCTGGACAGAGAAAAGAGGTCCAGTTTGCTGTTTGAAGTTCAGGAGAGACATCTAAGCAAAAACTATACATTTGGGAGTTGTATTAATCAGAACTTGTGTTCAGCTCCTGTAACATCAACCCAACCACATTGCTTTGACTAAATGCGGTTTGTTGCTCTTTGCTGCTATAGTTATTGAAAACTCTTGACATAACACAAAGTCTGAAGGTAAGTAGAGTAAGGCTGTTAGCAGTCAGCAGTTCCACAGTCATTTAGGTCCCAGGTCCGCTCTGTCAGTCTGCTCTGGCTCTCCTTACTGGGAAGCTTGCATCCTCAGAGCCAGTTGTGGTCCTACAATGGCTGCTGCAGCTCCAGCTTCCTACCTTCATTCCATATAGGCAGGAGAAAGAGCAAAAAAGGATGAGAGTAGCATCTGTGTTAGGACAGCAAAACTTCCCCAGAAATCCCTACCGACTGCTGCTTATGCCTCATTGGCCAAGTCTGGTCGCATGGCAATCCTTAGCTCCACAGGAGGCTGGGAAATGTAATTTTTAAAAATTAGGTTCCGGGGCTTCCCTGGTGGCGCAGTGGTTGAGAATCTGCCTGCTAATGCAGGGGACACGGGTTCGAGCCCTGGTCTGGGAAGATCCCACATGCCACGGAGCAGCTGGGCCCGTGAGCCACAGCTGCTGAGCCTGCGCGTCTGGAGCCTGTGCCCCGCAACGGGAGGGGCCGCGATAGTGAAAGGCCCGCGCACCGCGATGAAGAGCGGTCCCCGCACCGCGATGAAGAGTGGCCCCCGCTTGCCGCAACTGGAGAAAGCCCTCGCACGAACCGAAGACCCAACACAGCCAAAAATAAATAAATAAATAAATAAATAAATAAGAAAATCTTTTAAAAAAAAAAAAAAAAAAAATTAGGTTCCGATATGTTATATATATTTTACCACAATAAAAAAAAAACATTTTAGTGCTAAAAAAAAAAAAATTAGGTTCCGAGCCTGTTTGAAAGAAAGAAGAGGAGAATGATTATTGAGAGAGCTGCACAGAGATGATGATTAAAACCATGAAAGTAGAGGAAATTATCCTGGGACTGGGAGTTGAGAAGGAAAAACGACAGAGGCAAACTCCTGATGAATGTGGAGACGACCAGGAAGGGAAAAAGGAGAGGGATTAAGGAGCCTGAGAAAGAGCAGCCAGTGAGATAGGAGCAAAGCCAGAAGGATGGTGTGCATGCAAGTCAAGGGAAATGAATGTTTCAGGAAGGAAGGAGTGGCCCCCAGTTTCCAGTGCTGCAAGGAATGCTGCAAGACAAGGCTGAGGAGGGACCACAGGTGTCGGGAGCTTCAGAGAGCTGGGCCAGTGGATAGTTGGGTCACAAGCCTGTTAAGTGGGCTGGAGAGTAAATGAGGGTCAGAGTGAGGTCTTTAGCTGGAAGATGATGAGGGTAAGAGGCTGAGGGAGAGGTTTGTTTAAGAAAGGAGAGACTTGAATATGTTTAAATGATGTAGGGAAGAGGCAGTAGAAGAAGAGAAATTGAAGAGTCTGAAGAAAAAAAGATGATGCTTGCTGGAGAAGGTGGGAAGGATTGGGGTTCAGAACAAGAGGGCAGCCAAGGACCAGAGGACAGATAGGCCTCCATGGAGACAAGAGGATGGGGGAAGAGCTGAGTGAGATGTGGATGTTTGTGGGTTTAGCGGGGGTTCCTGAGTGAAGGCTTCCTTTTTTTTCTGAAAATAGGAGGAGTAGGTCACCTGTTTAAGGAAAGTGGATGTTTGGTGGGATCCAGGGATTTCAGAGAAACTTAGTAGAAAATGAGAGAGGCTTCTGAGGAGGGGCAGACAGAAAGATTTGAGGAAGGATTGGGAGCCCAGGTGAGGATGGCCAACCAGAGTCAGAGTTACAGCTCAAATGGCACAGCCTTCATCAGTCCTCAGCGGCTGGGGTAAGTCCAGGTGCAGAGAGCACAGACAGTAGGATCGATCAAAATTTGAGGGTTTGCTAGAAAGGCATGATAGAAAAACAATAGTGCAGAGGATTGAAGAATATTGGAAAGAAAGCACTGAGGTGTCGTATCATGAGTCTTGGGTGGTAGGGGAGAGAAGTGACAGCTGGAAGGGCCAGTCGATGGGAAGAAAGGAGAAGGTAGGGGTGAGGCTGGAGGGCCCTCATTGACCGCAGAAGACAGGAATGGTTGCACGTGGCTACGGTCAGACAGAGGGATGTATCCATGGGAGTGAGTGGTCAAGATGACATGAAGGAATCAGTGGCCCTTGCAGTGAGGAAGTCGGGGCCAAGAGGCCAGTGGGAGGATGGGTCACCCCATGAAGTATATGGCAGGACTTGGCTGAGCCAGGTGCTAACGTCTTTGGTAGACCTTTCACTCCGAGCTGTTTTGAATTGATGTTACCTTTCTTGAAAAGATCAGGGAGCCCTAGAGAAAGGTGAACAGAAAAGAAATTAATTTCTTGGCCTGTCACCCAATGCCTGCCCTATTTGTTCCAGAACCATCTATTTTTTTAAAAATCTGCAGGTCTTCCCTGGTGTCAGAGTGGTTAAGAATCCGCCTACCACTGCAGGGGACACGGGTTTGAGCCCTGGTCTGGGAAGATCCCACATGCCGTGGAGCAACTAAGCCTGTGCACCACAATTACTGAGCCTGTGCTCTAGAGCCCGCAAGCCACAACTACTGAAGCCCGAGCACCTAGAGCCCACTGAAGTGGGAAGCCACTGCAGTGAGAATCCTGCACACCGCAGTGAAGAGTAGCCCCCGCTCGCCTCAACTAGAGAAAGCCCGTGCACAGCAACGAAGACCCAACGCAGCCAAAAAAAAGAAAAAAGAGAATATATAAAATAAATGAAAATTTTAAAATGTTAAAAAAAAAATCTGCAATTTTCCAAGGGCTTCTTGCTCCTATTTGCATCTGCAGCCTCAGCCCTGAGACCTCTGTCCTCAGACAGTGTCCCCTACCACACTATAAAAATTTGTGATAGGAACCTATGTGTTAGCACAAGACACAGTGGAGCATACTTTAATAATGGAGGCCAAGACTCTTACAGATGATGGTGACAAGGAGTCTTATCTCCCCTTAGTTGTCCAATCCATAAATTGAAGGTGGGAGGGAGAGGACAGTTGTTTAGTAGGTAACCTCCCAGAGCCCTTCTAACCCTGACTGCCTGTGAGTCAGCCCTACTGTAATTTCTCCAAATGGAAGAAGACGGTTTTGCCAACGAAGGAAGTCCAGATATGGCCAATAAGACATCAGAGGGAGGAGGCCAATCAGAGAGGTTAAGAGCAAGGTCAGACTGCCTAGGTTCAACCCCAGCTTTGCCCCTGAAAGCTCTGTCCACTAGGGGAACTGTGGACTATGTGCAAATGTGAAAATCACTTGATAGTGAAAAATTGTTTCTTCTGAAATAATCTCATGTGAACTGACTTTCACAAAGCTATGCATTTGTAGAACAAATGTGGAACGTAGGCTCAAAGGGAGTCCCTCTCCGCATAAGTGGTAGAATCAGAAGTGTTAGCTTTATGTCCAGACCTTTGTGTCTCAATCTTCCACCCAAGACTGGAGAGTCACGAACACACGGATTTGGGGGTCCTCTAAGCCCCTGGGACCCCTATGTTCAGGCCCTGCTGGGAAGGACCCTGATAGGAACCCCTAGGAAGGGGAGAAAGAGGCACCTACCCCACCCACCTGAAGCAGAGCAGAGCACAGGTGGATGCTGCAGGCATCACAGGTGCCTCTGCCTGTCCCCCTCACAGCTCTGGGGACTTTTCCCTCGTCCCGTGGGAGAACCTGGCCTTCCCTGGGGAGCAGTGTGGGCCAGCTGCTGCCGCATGCACACACTGCCATCTAGAGGCAGCCGGCTGAACTGAGTTTACAGAGCCACGGCTGGCTGTGTTGGGGCAGGAGAAAAGGGCTTTCGGTCTTGGTCTGCAGATTCCTTCCTGGAGCACTTGTTCTCCTGGCTCCCTCTTCTAGTTACCCACTCAGGCAGCACCACGTATTGTAGTGGCAGGACCACACACCTACTCCTCTGAGTGTCCTGATCTCCCCTCCCTGTAATTGTTGCTGCTCTTCCCCACGCCCCCATCTCCACAGGGTCTCTGAGGTCTCTGCTGTTCCTGTGTCTTTAGATGTCTTCCCTGGCCACACTTCATGTTTATCACCAGACTTGCTCTCTCCCCTGAGCCCCAGCCCCAGTCTAGAAGGAAAATCTGACCCCATCATCCCCTTCCCCCAGACCATGAGAAGTTCATTTCACTGAACATTCTTCAGAGGCCGACCACACCTGGTCACTATAACCACATCTGAGCAGGTCGCTGTAACCACATCTCTGACCACAGGCCTCCTTCACACTCGGTGACCCGGTCTGTCACCTCTGTGTAGTGGTGACCACACAGACTGCCCTTCAGGACCAGGTGTTGGAATCTGATAGGAGGGAATTGCCCCGGGCAGAAGGGAGCTACCTCAATCAGGGTTCTTGGGCCCAAAGCTCACCAAATCCCCCTTTGCTCATTTCTGGACAACTAATGAGTGATCCGGGCTCCAGCCTCCCCGTGGGGTCAATTGAGGCCTCCCTTGGAATAACCTCACAGTTCAATTTCTCCCCCACCCTGTCCTGCTTCCCTCACTTCCTGCACATAAATCTCCAGATCAGCTTCTGTTTTTTGTGCACTTAGCCTCAGCACATGTCATCACCTGAGCTCAGAACATCTTTTGCCCATTCCCTTTGCCTGTGTGAGAACACTCAGGGAAGTAGAAACTAGCCAGCCTAGCCCCTCAGCCAGGCTCTTCAGGAGAATGGGCCTGGGTGTCCCCATGTCACCAGCTCCCAGAGGGTCACTCATGCTCTAGCACCAGTGTCTCACTTTGTTTCTCCTGCTCCAGCTGCTTCTGGCCAACTGGTCCCCAGCTTCCCCTCGGGCCCTGCCTGAGGTCTGCCCACTGTCTCCTCTGTGAGTCTTCAGCCCTTGCCCCCTTCATCTCTCAGAGGGGCACATTTATGTACCCCAAGAGTGAGATGCTGATTGCTTTGGTCAGCTGTCACCATCCACATCCCTTCTTGGGCAGAACTTTTGTGCCAGCCTTGCAGGTTGGCATGCCTTGCGTGTCTGGCCAGCCCATGAGGTCCTGACTCAGAGTCCAGGACCCACCTCTGGCCCAGTCACTCTGCCCAGGACGGAGAGTTTGGGGTACAGAGCTCTGGTGAGGCCAGAGGTGCGTGGCCAGCTCTCTCAGATCCCCAGGAGAGGGCAGTGATGGGTGGCAAATGGGCACATAGTGTCGTGTCTATCATAGAGTCTGCTGCTAGGGCTGCTGACTTGAGATAATAAACAAATTTACACCTACACATTAGCATTTGTAACCGGTTTCGGTATGAGTATGCAGATCCGGTTTTGTGATGATTATATTCTTATCTGTCGATTTTTAAATGTGTTTGAAACATTTATGAGACTGAAGCATTAGAATTGGGAAGAGTGTAATTGATTACATTTAACTTAAATTGTTCAGGGAAATCTACTTTGTTAAAATTATAAAAAGTCAATTTGTTAGTTGTCGGAATAGTATGTGAATATTTAGAGAAATGTTAACTGTTTCAGTTTTCCTACATTGCACGTGAGACAAGGTGTGGAGTTGGCTATGTTTCTCTGTGGGTAAAGAGCTCCTTGGGCATTAAAGAACAGCTGTGGGGAGCCCATGGGGTGCTGGGAGCCAGTCCAGGGAGCGGGACCTTCACTGTCTATGCACCAGGAGGTGGGAGGGTGTCCGTCCTGTGCTCTGCCCCATGGCCCAGCTGGGGCCAGTGAGGGGCCTGACCCTGTGCACTAGGGTGAGGGGTTCACTGCTGGTGGCCCCCAGCCTTCACCCCACATAGGCCCAAAGTTACCCCAAGGTTCTCTTGAGTCACAAATGTTGGGATAGAAATGAGAGCCAGATAAGGGCAGCCGAGGCCTCTGCCTGGCAGACGCTTCAAAGGCTTTCTGCTTGAAAGGGCAAGCCTCACGGCCCACCCCAGGAGCTGGCTGTGTCTCCGGGCCCAGATCCCCAGCCCCTCCCGTCCAGAGGGCGCTGGCCTCCTCCTCCTTTTGAGTATGACCAGTGCTGGGGTAAGGGCCTGGTAGCAGAACTGGCCTTCTGTCCCCCTAAACAAGCACAATCAGGAAGGGCACAAGGAAGGCCCAGTGCCAACTGGGTCCACTGGCAGGGAGAGCAGCTCTCCCAGCTGCTTATCTGAATTTGCATTCCTCTCCAGGCCTCTGCCCTTGCAGGCCCACAGGGCTTCCCTGGTTCCTCAAACCATATTGATTTAATAGAGTTTAATGTGGCCCAACTTTCATGCCACATCTATAACACTCTCTGAGGGGCTGAGGGTGAGGGCACAAAAAAACTTTCGATCAGTGAATCAGATATGGAGGTTTACTAAGTGCATAGGATAATGCTATTTTATTACTTTGTTAAAAATATTTAATCAGTTAATGCATTCACATGTATTAAAGTTCAAAAGGGCATTAAAAGGGACATTTCCTCTCACCTGTGTTCCCAGCCACCAGTACCCTATTCCTAGAAGCAAATACTGTTACTGGTTTTTCATGTATTTTCCTATCAGTATGTTATGGCAGACACTGTTGGTTGAACCCTAAAATCCATTCTGTTTTCTTTTTTTAGGGATAGAGTCACCAAAGTTGGCAACATATAAAGCCATCCATGAGAAAGACTACATTTCCCAACCACTCTTGCAGTTAAGTACAGGCATACCTCATTTTATTGAGCTTCACTTGATTGTGTTTTTTACAAATTGAAGGTTTGTAGGAACCTGCATCAAGCAAGTCTATGGGTGCCATTTTTCCAACAGCATTTGTTCACTTTGTGTCTCTATCACATTTTGGTAATCCTCGCAATATTTTAAACTTTTTCATTATTATTATATTTGTTATGGTGATCAGTGATTTTTGATGCTACTATTGCAAAAAGATTATGACTTGCAGAAGGCTCAGATGATGGTTAGCATTTTTTAGCAATATTTTTTAATTAAGGTATGTACACTGTTTTCTTTGACATAATGCTACTGTACACTTAACAGACTACAGTATAGTGTAAACATAACTTTTATATGCACTGCAAAACCAAAAAATTCATGTGACTTGCTTTATTGCTATATTTACTTTATTGCAGTAATCTGAAACTGAACCCACAATATCTCCAAGGAATGCATGTACGGCCCTTAGTCCTGGCCAATGGGATGTGAGCAAAAGTGATATGTGCTTCTTCCAGGTCATACCTTAAGGAAAAGAAGTATGTTTAGCATTTGACAAAATTCAACATCCTTTCATGATAAAAACTCAACAAATTAAGTATGGAAGGATTAGTCCTCACCATAATAAAGGCCATATATGACAAGCCCATAGCTAACATCATACTCAATGGTGTAAAGTTAAAAGCCTCTCCTCTGAGATCAGGAACAAGACAAGGATGCCCACCATCACCATTTCTATTCAACATAGTACTGGAAATCTTGGTCATAGCAATTAGGCAATAAAAAGAAATAAAAGTCATCCAAATCAGAAAGAAAGAAGTAAAAGTATCTCTGTTTGTAGATGACATGATATAGAAAACCCTGAAGACCACCAAAAAAACTGCTAAAACTGATAAATGAATTCAGTAAAGTTGCAGGATACAAGATCAACATACAGAAATCAATTGCATTTCTATACACTAACAACAAACTATCTGAAAGAGAAAGAAAGCAATCTAAGCTTTCTAAGTTAATAGACATCTAAGCTAATAGACATCTATAGAACACTCCATACAACAACTGCAGAATACATTCTTCTCAAGTGCCTATGAAACATTCTTCAGTAGAGACCATATGTTAGGCAATCAGATAAGTCTTAAAAAATTAAAAGAATTGAAATCATACAAAAAGTTTGTTCTCTGACCACAATGGAATGAAATTAGAAATCATTACCAGAAGGAAATTTGAGGAATTCACAATTATGTGGATATTAAACAACATGCTCCTAAATAACCAAGAGGTCAAAGAAGAAATCACAAGGGATATTAGGAAATATTTTGAGATGAATGAAAACAAAAACACAGCATACCAAAATTTATGCAACCAACACAGTGCTTAGATGGAAAATTATAGCTGTAAACATCTATATTTTAAAAAGAAAGATCTCACATCAATAACCTAACCTTACACCTCAAGACACTAGAAAAAGAAGAGCAAACCAAACCGGACACAAACAGAAGGAAGGAAATAATAAAGATTAGTGCCAAAATAAATGAAATAGAGAGTAGAAGAAATATAGAGAAGAAATCAACAAAACCAAAAGTTGATTCTTTGAAAAGATCAACAAAATTGACAAATCTTTAGCTAGACTAGTAAAAAAAGTAAAAGACTCAAGTTGTTAAAATCATTAATAAAAGAAGGGCCATTATTTTATTTTCAGAAATAAAATGATTATAGCAGAAAAATAAAGCAATCGCATTTACAATAGCATCCCCAAAGAACAATAAAATATTTAGGAATAAATTGAACCAAGGAGGTGAAAGACCTGTACACTGAGAAGTATAAGACATTGATGAAAGAGACTGAAGAAGACACAAATAATAAAAAGGAAAAAGAAAAAAGAATAAGACACAAATAAATGGAAAGATATTCTATGTTCCTGGATTAGAAGAATTAATATTGTGAAAATGTCCATCCTGCCCAAAGGAATTTACAGATTCAATGCAATCCCCATCAAATTTCCAATGGCATTTTTTAAGGACATAGGAAAAACTATCCTAAAACCCCAAATAGCCAAAGCAATCCTAAGAAAGAACAAATCTGGAGGCATCACACTTCCTGATTTTGCACTATATTACAAAGCTATAGTAATCAAAATAGTATGGTACTGGCATAAAACAGGCACATAGACCAGTGGAACAGAATAGACAACAGATGACATGATAATCTATGTGGTTTTAAAATAGATATCAAGTTGAGGAAGATCCCCTCTTTTCCTGTTTACTGAGGGGTTTTATTATGTGTAGGTTTTGGATTTTGTCAAATGCTTTTTCTGCATCTATTGATTTGATCATGTGGCTTTTTTCTTTAGCTTGTTGATATGATGGGTTACATGAATTGATTTTTGAATGTTGAACCAGCCTTACATACTAGGATAAATCCCACTTAATTGTGGTGTATAATTCTTTTTATATATTGTTGAATTTGATTTGCTAATATTGTGTTGAGGATTTTTGCATCTATGTTCATGAGAGATATTGGTCTGTAGTTTTCTTGTAATGTCTTTGTCTGGTATTGGTATTAGGGTAATGCTGGTATCATAGAATGAGTTAGGAAGTATTCACTCTGCGTCTATCTTCTGAAAGAAATTGTAGAAAATTGGTATATTTTCTTATTTATTTATTTATTTTTGGCTGCATTGGGTCTTTGTTGCTGCACGTGGGCTTTCTCTAGTTGCAGCAAGCAGGGGCTACTCCTAGTTGCGGTGCATGGGCTTCTCATTGTGGTGGCTTCTCTTGTTACGGAGCACGGGCTCTAGGCGTGTGGGCTTCAGTAGTTGTGGTATGTGGGCTCAGTAGTTGTGGCGCATGGGCTTAGTTGCTCCGCAGCATGTGGAATCTTCCTGGACCAGGGCTCAAACCCCTGTCCCCTGCACTGGCAGGCAGATTCTTAACCACTGTGCCACCAGGGAAGCCCGAAAATTGGCATATTTTCTTCTTTAAATGTTTGGTAGAATTCACCAGTGAACCCATCTGGGCCTAGTGCTTTATATTTGGAAAGTTATTAATTATTGATTCAATTTCTCTAATAAATATAGGCCTCTTCAAATTGTCTGTCTCTTCTTGTGTGAGTTTTGGCAGATTATATCTTTTGTGGAAATGGTCCATTTCATCTGTTTATCAAATTTGTGCGTATAGAGTTGTTCATAGTATTTCCTTATTATCCTTTTAATGGCCATGGGATCTATATTGATGTCCCTTCTTTCATTTCTGATGTTAGTAATTTGTGTCCTCTCCCTTTTTTTCTTAGTTAGCCTGGCTAGAGGCTTATCAGTTTTATTGATCTTTTCAAAGGATAAACTTTTGGTTTAGTTGATTTTCTCTATTGATTTCCTATTTTCAATTTACTTGATTTCTGTTCTAATTTTTATTTCTTTTTTTCTTCTTACTTTGGATTTAATTTACTCTTCTTTCGCTAGTTTCTTAAGGTGGAAGTTTAATTATTGATTTTAGATCTTTCTTCTTTTCTAATATGTGCATTCAGTGCTATAAATTTTGCTCTAATCACTGCTTTCACTGCACCCCACAAATTTTGTTAAGTTATATTTTCATTTTCATTTAGTGAAACATATTTTTGAGATTTCTTCTTTGACCCATGTGTTATTTAGAAGTGTGTTGTTTAATCTTCAAGTATTTGGGGATTTCCAGATATCTTTGTGTTATTGATTACTAGTTTAATTCCATTGCAGTCTGAGAGCAGACACTGTATGATTTCTTTTCTTGAAGAACAGAAGTTACGTTTGATGGTGGAGACTATGCTCTATCTTGGTGAGTGTTCCATGTGAGCTTGAGGAGATTGTATATTCTGCTGTTGGACAAAGCAGTCTATCAATGTCCATTATATACATTTGATTGATGACTGTTGTTGATTTCAACTATGTCCTTACTGGTTTTTTGCCTGCTGGATCTATCCATTTTCTGATAGATGGGTGTTGAAGCCTCCAACTGTAATGATGGATTCATCTGTTTCTCCTTGCAGTTCTACTGATGTTTGTCTCATGTATTTTGATGATCTGTTGTTAGGCGCATATATATTAGGATTGTTTTGTCTTCTTAGAGAATTTACCCCTTTATCGTTATGCAGTGCCCTTCTTTTTCCCTGATAACGTTCCTTGCTCTAAAGTTTGCTCTGTCTGAAATTAATATAGATACTTCTGCTTTCTTTGGATTAGTGTTAGCATTGTATGTATTTCTCCATCCATTTATTTATGTTTTTCTTTTAATATTTTTTAAATAAATTTATTTATTTATTTTTGGCTGCATTGGGTCTTTGTTGCTGCACGTGGGCTTTCTCTAGTTGCGGTGAGCGGGGGCTACTCTTTGTTGCGGTGTGTGGGCTTCTCATTGCGGTGCCTTCTCTTTGTTGTAGAGCATAGGCTGTAGGCACACGGGCTCAGTGGTTGTGGCATGCGGGCTCAGTAGTTGTGGCTCACGGACTCTAGAGCACAGGCTCAGTAGTTGTGGCGCACAGGCTTAGTAACTCCGCGGCATGTGGGATCTTCCCAGACCAGGGCTCGAACCTGTGTCCCCTGCATTGGCAGGCAGATTCTTAACCACTGTGCCACCAGGGAAGTCCCTATTTGTTTTTTTGCTTGTTTGTTTTTTAGAATTTTGGTAGGAACTTTATAAATTTATTTATTTATTTATTTATTTATTTATTTATTTATTTATTTATTTATGCTGTGTTGGGTCTTCGTTTCTGTGTGAGGGCTTTCTCTAGTTGCGGTGAGCAGGGGCCACTCTTCATCGCGGTGCACGGGCCTCTCACTATCGCGGCCTCTGTTGTTGCGGAGCACAGGCTCCAGACGCGCAGGCTCAGTAGTTGTGGCTCACGGGCCCAGTTGCTCCGCGGCATGTGGGATCTTCCCAGACCAGGGCTCGAACCCATGTCCCCTGCATTGGCAGGCAGATTCTCAACCACTGCGCCACCAGGGAAGCCCTCCCTATTTGTTTATAATGTACACACATCTTTATATTTAAAGTGGGTTTCTTGTAGATAACATATAGTTGGGTCTTGTTTTTTGGTCCACTCTTGACAATCTTCTGTCTTTTATTGGTGTATTTCACCATTGACATTTAAAGTGATTATTGATATAGTTGGATTAATTTCTACCATATTAGTTTTTATTTGTTGCCTTTTTTATATTGTTCCTATTTTTGTCTTCCACTTTTTTGCTGTCTTTTATAGTTTTAATTGAACATTTTATATGGTTCTATTTTCTTTCATTTCTTAATATATCACTTATCCTTCTTTGTTTACTTTTTTTAGTGGTTGCCCCAGAGTTTGCAGTATACATTTGCAATTAATCCAAGTCCACTTTCAAATAACACTATACCACTTCATGGTGCAGAGTGAGTACCTTGTAATAATAAAATAATTAGAATTCCTGCCTCCCATCCATTGTATCATTGCTGTCATTCACTTCACTTATACATAGCATATATATAAGCATACATAATTGAATATATTTTTACTATTATTATTTTAAACAAACTTATCTGTTAGATCAATTAAGAATAAGAAAAATAAAAATTTTTATTTTCCCTTCACTTATTCCTTCTCCAATGTTCTATTTTCTTTATGTAGATCTGAGTTTCTGACTGTATCATTTTCCTTCTCTCTGAAGAACTTCTTTTAACATTGATTGCTATGCAGATATACTGGCAAAAAAATCCCTCAATTTATGTTTGTTTGAGAAAGTCTTTATTTCTCCTTCATTTTTGTCAGATACAGAATTCAATGTTGGTGTTTTCTCCCCCCACCACTTACTTACTTTCTTTCTTTCTTCCTTTCTTTCTTTCTTTCTTCCTTCCTTCCTTCCTTTCTTTCTTTCTTTCTTTCTTTCCTTATTTATTCTATTTTTTTTCTTTATTTTTTATTAATTAATTAATTAATTAATTTTTGGCTGTGTTGGGTCTTCGTTTCTGTGCAAGGGCTTTTTCCAGTTGCAGCGAGCGGGGGCCCCTCTTCATTGCGGTGCGCGGGCCTCTCACTATCGCGGCCTCTCTTGTTGCGGAGCACAGGCTCCAGACGCACAGGCTCAGTAGTTGTGGCTCACGGGCCCAGTTGCTCCACGGCATGTGGGATCTTCCCAGACCAGGGCTCGAACCCATGTCCCCTGCATTGGCAGGCAGATTCTCAACCACTGCGCCACCAGGGAAGCCCTATTTATTCTATTTTTTTGGCTGCACTGTGCAGCATGTGGGATCTTAGCTCCCTGACCAGGGATTGAAACTGCACCCCCTGCAGTGGAAGCACGGAGTCTTAACCACTGACCATCAGGGAAGTCCCTCCCCCAACACTTCAAAAATTACACTCTACTCTCTTCTTGCTTACATGGTTTCTGAGGAAAAGTTGGATGTAATTTTTATCTTTGTTCTTCTATAGGTAAGGTGTTTTCTCCCCTGATTTTTCAAGATTTTTCTTTTTGATTTTCTGCAGTTTTAATATGATATACCTAGGTGTAGGGTGTTTTTTGTTCTTATTGTTTTGTTTTTGCATTTATCCTGCTTGGTGTTCTCTGAGGTTCCTGGTTCTGTGGTTTGGTGTCTGACATTAATTTGGGGGAAATTCTCAGTCATTACAGCTTCAAACATTCTTTTGTTTCTCTATTCTCCTTCTGGTATTCCCATTATGCAAATGTTACACCTAATTTTTAGTTGTCCCACAGTTCCTGGATATTCTGTTCTACTATTTTCAGTGTGTGTGATTTTCTTTTTTTTGCTTTGCTTTTCAGTTTGGGAAGTTTCTTTTTTTTTTTTTAATTTTTAAATTTAATTTTATTTATTTTTTATACAGCAGGTTCTTATTAGTTATCTATTTTATACATATTAGTGTATATGTCAATCAAAATCTCCCATTTCATCCTACCACCACCACTGCCCCCTCCACTTTCCCCCCTTGGTGTCCATGTGTTTGTCTCTACATCTGTGTCTCTATTTCTGCCCTGCAAACTGGTACATCTGTACCATTTTTCTGGGTTCCACATATATACGTTAATATACGATATTTGTTTTTCTCTTTCTGACTTCCTTCACTCTGTATGACAGTCTCTAGATCCATCCACGTCTCTACAAATGACCCAATTTCGTTCCTTTTTATGTCTGAGTAATATTCCATTGTATATATGTACCACGACTTCTTTATCCATTCATCTGTCAATGGGCATTTAGGTTCCTTCCATGAGCTGGCAATTGTAAATAGTGCTGCAATGAACATTGAGGTGCATGTGTCTTTTTGAATTATGGTTTTCTCAGGGTATATGCCCAGTAGTGGGATTGCTGGGTCATATGGTAATTCTATTTTTAGTTTTTTAAGGAACCTCCATACTGTTCTCCATAGTGGCTGTATCAATTTACATTCCCACCAACAGTGCAAGAGGGTTCCCTTTTCTCCACACCCTCTCCAGCATTTGTTGTTTGTAGATTTTCTGATGATACCCATTCTAACTGGTGTGAGGTGATACCTCATTGTAATTTTGATTTGCATTTCTCTAATAATTAGTGATGTTGAGCAGCTTTTCATTTGCTTCTTGGCCATCTGTATGTCTTCTTTGGAGAAATGTCTATTTAGGTCTTCTGCCCATTTTTGGATTGGGTTGTTTGTTTTTTTAATATTGAGCTGCATGAGCTCTTTATATATTTTGGAAATTAATCCTTTGTCCATTGATTCGTTTGCAAATATTTTCTCCCATTCTGAGGGTTGTCTTTTCATCTTGTTTGTAGTTTCCTTTGCTTTGCAAAAGCTTTTAAGTTTCATTAGGTCCCATTTGTTTATTTTTGTTTTTATTTCCATTACTCTAGGAGGTGGATCAAAAAAGATCTTGCTGTGATTTATGTCAAAGAGTGTTCTTCCTATGTTTTGCTCTAAGACTTTTATAGTGTCTGGTCTTACATTTAGGTCTGTAATCCATTTTGAGTTTATTTTTGTGTATGGTGTTAGGAAGTGTTCTAATTTCATTCTTTTACATGTAGCTGTCCAGGTTTCCCCGCACCACTTATTGAAGAGACTGTCTTTCCTCCATTGTATATCCTTGCCTCCATTGTCATAGATTAGTTGACCATAGGTGCGTGGGTTTATCTCTGGGCTTTCTTACCTGTTCCATTGATCTATATTTTTGTTTTTGTGCCAGTACCATATTGTGTTGATTACTGTAGCTTTTCAGTATAGTCTGAAGTCAGGGAGTCTGATTCCCCCAGCTCCATTTTTTTCCCTCAAGACTGCTTTGGCTATTCAAGGTCTTTTGTGTCTCCATACAAATTTTAAGATTTTTTGTTCGAGTTCTGTAAAAACTGCCATTGGTAGTTTGATAGGGATTGCATTGAATCTGTAGATTGCTTTGGGTAGTACAGTCATTTCCACAATATTGATTCTTCCAATCCAAGAACATGGTATATCTCTCCATCTGTTTGTGTCATCTTTGATTTCTTTCATCAGTGTCTTATAGTTTTCTGAGTACAGGTCTTTTACCTCCTTAGGTAGGTTTATTCCTAGGTATTTATTCTTTTTGTTGCAATGGTGAATGGGATTGTTTCCTTAATTTCTCTTTCTGATCTTTCATTGTTAGTGTATAGGAATGCAAGAGATTTCTGTGCATTAATTTTGTATCCTGCAACTTTACCAAATTCACTGATTAGCTCTAGTAGTTTTCTGGTGGCATCTTTAGGATTCTCTATGTATAGTATCATGTCATCTGCAAACAGTGACAGTTTTACTTCTTCTTTTCCAATTTGTATTCCTTTTATTTCTTTTTCTTCTCTGATTGCCATGGCTAGGACTTCCAAAACTATGTTGAATAATAGTGGCAAGACTGGACATCTTTGTCTTATTCCTGATCTTAGAGGAAATGCTTTCAGTGTTTCACCATTGAGAATGATGTTTGCTGTGGGTTTGTCATATATGGCCTTTCTTATGTTGAGGTAGGTTCCCTCTATGCCCACTTTCTGGAGAGTTTTTATCATAAATGGGTGTTGAATTTTGTCAGAAGCTTTTTCTGCATCTATTGAGATGATCATATGGTTTTTATTCTTCAATTTGTTAATATGGTGCATCACATTGATTGATTTGCGTATATTGAAGAATCCTTGCATCCCTGGGATAAATCCCACTTGATCATGGTGTATGATCCTTTCAGTGTGCTGTTGGATTCTGTTTGCTAGTATTTTGTAGAGGATTTTTTCATGTATATTCATCAGTGATATTGGCCTGTAATTTTCTTTTTTTGTCTTATCTTCGTCTTGTTTTGGTATCAGGGTGATGGTGGCCTCATAGAATGAGTTTGGCAGTGTTCCTTCCTCTGCAATTTTTTGGAAGAGTTTGAGAAGGATGGGTGTTAGCTCTTCTCTAAATGTTTGATAGAATTCACCTGTGAAGCCATCTGGTCCTAGACTTTTGTTTGTAGGAAGATTTTTAATCACAGTTTCAATTTCATTACTTGTGATTGGTCTGTTCATATTTTCTATTTCTTCCTGGTTCAGTCTTGGAAGGTTATACCTTTCTAAGAATTTGTCCATTTCTTCCAGGTTGTCCATTTTATTGTCATAGAGTTGCTTGTAGTAGTCTCTTAGGATGCTTTGTATTTCTGTGGTGTCCATTGAAACTTCTCCTTTTTCATTTCTAATTTTATTGATATGAGTCCTCTCCCTCATTTTCTTGATGAGTCTGGCTAATGGTTTATCAATTTTGTTTATCTTCTCAAAGAACCAGTTTTCAGTTTTATTGATATTTACTGTTGTTTTCTTTGTTTCTATTTCATTTATTTCTGCTGTGATCTTTATGATTTCTTTCCTTCTACTAACTTTGGGTTTTGTTTGTTCTTCTTTCTCTAGTTCCTTTAGGTGTAAGGTTAGATTGTTTATTTGAGATTTTTCTTGTTTCTTGAGGTAGGCTTGTATTGCTATAAACTTCCCTCTTAGAAATGCTTTTGCTGAATCCCATAGGTTTTGGATCGTCGTGTTTTTGTTGTCATTTGTCTCTAGGAATTTTTTGATTTCCTCTTTGATTTCTTCAGTGATCTCTTGGTTATTTAGTATTGTGTTTAGCCTCCATGTGTTTGTGTGTTTTACATTTTTTTCCCCCATAATTGGTTTCTAGTTTCATACCATTGTGGTCAGAAAAGGTGCTTGATATGATTTCAGTTTTCTTAAATTTACTGAGGCTTCATTTGTGACCCAAGATGTGATCTATCCTGGAGAATGTTCCGTGCGCACTTGAGACGAACATGTAATCTGCTGTTTTTGGTTGGAATGTCCTATAAATATCAATTAAATCTATCTGGTCTATTGTGTCATTTAAAGCTTGTGTTTCCTTATTAATTTTCAGTCTGGATGATCTGTCCATTGGTGTAAGTGAGGTGTTAAAGTCCCCCACTATTATTTTGTTCCTGTCGATTTCCTCTTTTATAGCTGTTAGTAGTTGCCTTATGTATTGAGGTGCTCCTATGTTGGATGCATATATATTTATAATTGTTATATCTTCTTCTTGGATTGATCCCTGGATCATTATGTAGTGTCCTTCCTTGTCTCTTGTAACATTCTTTATTTTAAAGTCTATTTTATCTGATATGAGTATTGCTACTCCAGCTTTCTTTTGATTTCCATTTGCATGGAATATGTTTTTCCATCCCCTCACTTTCAGTCTGTATGTGTCCCTAGGTCTGAAGTGGGTCTCTTGTAGACAGGAAATATATGGGTCTTGTTTTTGTATCCATTCAGCAAGGCTGTGTCTTTTGGTTGGAGCATTTAATCCATTCATGTTTAAGGTAATTATCGTTATGTATGTTCCTATTACCATTTTCTTAATTGTTATGGGTTTGTTTTTGTAGGTCCTTTTCTTCTCTTGTGTTTTCCACTTAGAGAAGTTCCTTTAGCATTTGTTGTAGAGCTGGTTTGGTGGTGCTGAATTCTCTTAGCTTTTGCTCGTCTGTAAATCTTTTGATTTCTCTGTCGAATCTGAATGAGATCCTTGCCGGGTAGAGTAATCTTGGTTGTAGATTCTTCCCTTTCATCACTTTAAATATATCGTGCCACTCCCTTCTGGCTTGTAGAGTTTCTGCTGAGAAATCAGTTGTTAACCTTATGGGAGTTCCCTTGTATGTTTTTTGTCATTTTTCTCTCGTTGCTTTCAATAATTTTTCTTTGTCTTTAATTTTTGTCAGTTTGATTACTATGTGTCTCGGCATGTTTCTCCTTGGGTTTATCCTGCCTGGGACTCTCTGCACTTCCTGGACTTGGGTAGCTATTTCCTTTCCAATGTTAGGGAAGTTTTTGACTATAATCTCTTCAAATATTTTCTGGGGTCCTTTCTCTATCTCTTCTCCTTCTGGGACCCCTGTAATGCGAATGTTGTTGGGTTTAATGTTGTCCCAGCGGTCTCTTAGGCTGTCTTCATTTCTTTTCAT